>NC_067484.1:4265008-4585008 GCF_947179515.1 Apodemus sylvaticus
CTGACATGAAGCAATTTTTATAAAATGATCTAATGTACACATAGTTGAAAAAGAAAAAAAAAGAAACTGAAGGACAAGAAAACAAAGGCCTTATTGTTGGAGCAAAATATTGATGGTAAATTATCTGCTTACAAATAAATCTATGATTAAAAAGAAGAAGAAGAGAAACCAGAAAAACTACTACAGACACATTTGTGACTGAGGAGGAGGCAGTCCTCAGAAGGGCTTGAGAGACGGTGCTAAGCAAATGGGCATCTTCATCTTGTCACACCCACGGATGACTTTCCAGGATGACAAGATATGATCCTGACATTGTTTAGACTTCAGCTCTTATATTAGCTTTTAATCAGAAAAAGGTTTTAAATGAAAAATGTCTTGACAACAGTCAAATAATCTTGTACAATGTATCCATATATTAATCTAAGTATAAGATTCAGACATTTAAAAATAAGTTTTATAAAATGCAAAGATTCAGTAACTTGATTAATTACTAAAGAACTACCCAGTACTCCCAGAGCTCCGAGCGACTAAACCACCAACCAAAGACTACACATGGAGGGATCCAAGGCTCCAGATGCATATGTAGCTGAGGATGGCTTGTTGGACACCAAAGGGAGAAGAGCCCTTGGTCCTGAGAAGGCGAGATGCCCTAGTATAGGGGAATGCCAGGACAGGGAAGAGGGAGTGTGTGGTTGGTGAGCAGGGGAAGGGGGGAAGGGTTAGGGAGTTTTGGGGGAAAGCAGAACCAGGAATGGGGACAACATTTGAAATGTAAATAAAGAATACACCTAATTAAAAAACCAATCTACGTGCAGAGAGCTTACAAAATCTACAGTAGTTTGTTATAATGCCCCAGGTCCTCAAAGTCACACACCATTCACTCACCAACTCACCACGGCTTTAGGTTTGTAAACTCCACTCATACAAGTGCACCCTATGTATGCTTGATTTTCAGCATTTCTACTGAGTTCTTTTTGTATCTTTTCTGTGTTCAGATGTTTTTAAATATAAAAATATCTGTTCCGGTTGGCTACAATATGCAGAACAGAAATACGCTGTATAGTCTTGTGACTTAGGAGCAAGATAATGTATCACATAACCTTAAGGAATAGGCCACACCATCTAGGACTGTGAAGATTATTCAGTGATGTTCACATAATAATTCAATCTAAATGTCCTGGCATGTTCCTGAGGTTTAGCCACATGAGAGCACAAATAACACCACACCTCTCTTTGTCACTGAATGAAACCAAGGCACCAGGATCTACAAACAGAACAAACAACATCTTCTTTGGTGTATAAAAATTAACTTCATTACACATACTATTTTTCTTATTTCCACTCTGTATAATTATACACAACCTGAAAGGTGTGCTAAAAAGGAAGAAGTCAGCCGTAATCCCAGAAATGAGAGCTGCTGAGATCTGCTTTTCCTCCTAGCCATTTCCTCTGATAGACTATTCAAAATACTTCCTTTCCCACAGAAAGCTGGAATACTATCGTGATGGACAGTAGTAAGATAGATAACACAGTCTAGAAGAAATGGATTTCATTGCACTTACAGCATTGGTTCAAACTCCTAACTAAAGAAACAAGGCAAACTGGGGGATCTATGTATTAATCTCCTTTGGAAAACTAAGAAAGGAGGCAACCTAACTACTCAAGTGTGACACCCATAAAACAAGAATAAATACGAATCTACAGTGAGTACAGAGAGGTACCCCCTGTTGGAATTGGTTTTGTTCCTCAAAACCAGTTTTTTACTTTCTATTTTAGCATTGAAACTATAAACTCTTAATTATTTTATCAATGAGAAACTTAGCTCAGTCCCAAAAGTGGGGGTGGGCATAAAAAGTCCTCTTTTCTTCTCAAAATTACTGTCAGAGAACACGAAGGAAATACTACCTAAGTGTAGCACGTACGCCTTTTCCCCCTTCTTGCACAGCTATGTAGCCTTAGCCCTCTAGTACATGAAACAAATAACTTACAAGGAAGGTCAAGTGCAGATTGATCAGCTCTGCACATGTGAAAATGGACTTCAACGGAACCAGTGGCCTGCAGTGATAGGAGCCCCTGGGACACAAATGTGTTTTAAACATTTTCATTGATCATGTATGTATGTCAAATGTACCTGTTTAAAACACACTCATATAGAAGAAAAATGCTTTTTGTACTACTTACCACTGAGTAAACAAACACAAGTTTTAAATAATTTTCAGTGCAACAGACCTGGAATTTTATTCACCACAGCCTAGTGATTTTAAATGTCCTGTGACCCTCTTAAGTGCTGCCAACATCAATATCTGGTACCTGCACAAAGACAACAGATTCTAAAGGATTCTTCAGAACCCTTTCAATTTCATCATATGCTTAATATGTTTCTAAGATTTTTTTCTCTTCTTTCTGATACAGCAAAACATAAGTACTTTTTTTAAAAAAGTAAGAAACTGTTCTAAGAGATAGCTGAAGGTTGAAAAAATAAGTATCTGAAATCGAGTTGTTGCTTATTTCTTCACCCCTCTAAAGAGTTTATAAACAGGGATCTTAAAAAAATAAAAACTAAAAAATAAACAGGGATCTTTAATCTGATTAAACTTCTGAGTAGGACCACCCCCCTACAAATACATGAATATGAAGAAGAGACACTGAAACCCAAAGCATAGCCACCACGCATGTATTTCTTCTTCCTCTTGTATTTTCTAGCACAAGGATTATTTTATGACCACACCGTTCAAAGATTGTAAGAAAAATGATCATATCACTGTGGAGGACTATGACATACACTGTTTTCCAAAGCTATACACTAACAAACTGTGTTAGGAATCTCAAAAGAATCCAATAATTATTAACTAAACTAAAATACTTAATATAGAAGTTCAAATTGACTTCCAAAAAGTAAATCTTGCTATAGGGGAAATCAACTACATATCAAAAAGAAGTGACCTGAAGAACATTTTTTTAAGCTAAATTACTCTAAGATACCTTCTTTGGTTTAAAAAACTGTAGGAAAGTGTAGGAAGTAGGAAAACTACTTCCCGATTGCACATCATCTGAAATGGAAGAATCATCCCATACTGTGTACTTTCAAGACAGTTGCCTGGAAGTTCATGTCTATGGAAACCCCCTCCCTATCTGTGCTTCTGGATCAAGTCTGAATTATCACTGTGTAAGTAAATCAGCCCATAAAAGTTTTCCTCTGTTTCAATATCATCAACTACTAATACACAGGACATACAATGGGGAGTTCACAGCTAATGCATCATTTTCTTTTCTCAAGCACTCATGCCATACCACATACCTGCTTAATATCCAAAATAAAATGGTTGTCTTCTGCATTAGAGATTTTTCTCAAGGAAAAAAAAAGCATAGACATCACTCATATCTTAGCCAAAGTACTCAAGGAGACCCAGCATTGGGGCCTGTTAGAGTGCAAATATATTAGCTGTGACTTCGGCAAGTGCCTGTCATGTTGAATACCATGAGGAAGAGAGAGTAATTATTGCCGAGAAACCATTAGAGAGCTCCTTAGTAAAACAAGATGCCTGGGAAAACTAATGGACCAACAGCCCACTGCCGTGCCTTTTCCTATTCCATTTAGCTGCATGTCAGTCCTGTCAAATCATCTGACACTCACAATGCAGGCAGGGTCACTACAATTAGCAAGATCTTGGCTCCCATGTTCTTTCACTGGGGCTACAATAAGCAACTACATCTGTACAGCCAGAGATGGTTCCTTGATTGTTTGTGACATAGAGAGCTTGGTGCAAGGCAAAGGCACATTGGTCCTGACTAGCAACAGAACCTTCAGGTTCTATTCTGTTTGAACAAGAGAGGCCACTCCTAGAGTAGGAGCAACTTGCTTCACATTATCCTACTCTGGTGGGTACTTCTAATGCCTACGAGCAGGAAATCAAAAATGTTTTTATGAAAACAAATTACTTTGAGGCATGTGTAGGATTATCTCAACTGTTAAATGAAGTGAGAGGAACCAACCTGTGGTTGGCATAACAAACATGTGTACATGTGCTCACACACACATACACACAAACACACACATACACACACACACATACACACACATACACATATACATACACACATACACACAAACATACACATACACACATACAAACACTTGCAAACAAACATGCATACACACACATAGACACATACACACATACACACACACAGAGGGGAAACTTAGTAAATACACACATGTATACATATATACATTCTTACATACATACACACATATATACTACAGTCTCAGTAATCTGTCTGTAGAATTGAGGCTGATTCAGCTAATGCAGAAAACAAACAAACATAAAAGAAATGAACAAACAAGCAAACAAAGCTATTCCATGGGCAGGTGATCCTGGAATGCTTAAGAAAGTTATGCACAAATTGAAGCAAAAGAGAAAGACACATTCTTCCATGCTTTATGTTTTGATCAGAGAAGCAGAAAAAATTTAAAGAAGAATTGTACAATTTTCTTTCTAAATCATGGCCCTGTAGGTTTTCTATAGGTACATATGTGCCAGACAATATGTAAAATATAAAAATTATGCTAAAGCTATTCTTTCTTTGCTCTCTCTGAATCATTCATCAAGCAAAAATTATCTGCTATGGAATTAAATTCACAACATAGCATTGAAAAGGATGCATAAAGAATAGCTTGGAGCTGAAAGTGAATCACAGTTTAGAGCTACACGTGGTTTAAAATCTTCTTCTTTTCTGTTTTAGAATATGGTAGAATATAACCCTTGGTCTTAATCTTTCTGTTTCAGGAGACATATGTTTTGATTATAGCTGACCATAGTACTTTATAATAATATCAGATCAGCACACAATTAATCACCATTTAACATCAGAAAAAGATGTAGGGCTGGTGAACAGGACTCATACCTCACCAAGATACTACAAGGTTTATACAGTCTTTAGAATAACCTGGTTCTTTATTATTATTATTATTATTATTATTAATTATACCCAACCACTGTTTCCTCCTCTCCTCACAGTCCCTCCAATACCTTCTCTCTACACCCTCTAACCACTTTTGTCTGACACTAACAGGTATACCCACAGATGACCACTAATGGTTATCATAGACAAGCCAGTGTTAAAATTTGGTGGAGCACGTCTTCTTCTTCACATTTGTAATTTTTGTTTGCATTATTTGAATAGACTACATTTTAGTGTTTAAATACACAAACACTTTAAAGGATTTGTGCACTTGGTTCCATCTGTGGGGAAATGCCAGTTGTTTCCCAGGGCTTCACACATGCTAAACATAAAGGTACAGTTCTATTTATTTTTTGTTTATTTTTTATACTTGCAATTATAATATAAGTATACATACACATTTGCTCTTTTTCTCTCTCTTCTCTTCAAACCTCCCATATACTTTCTTACCCTTTTCAAAATTCATACTCATCTGGACATTAATTCTTGTTACATGCATATATGTACATGTACAGAAATATATTTTCAAACAACTTTGTCGGTTTGCATGATGTTACTAAGGAACACACCACTTTCGGCGGGCTACCATTCCTAAGTCTGACTTAATTAGCCATGTCTCTTTGAATCGTGTCAAAGACAACATGATTTGCAGGCCCTGCTTGGATGTGCCAAGGAGGAATTTGAAAGTAGCTCTCTAAGAGCAGAAAGTAGTCTAAAATAAAAGGCAAACTTGGTAGAATATAATCATACAATCCAATTAGATACTTATAGCACCTGTAAAGGAACAATGTTAGGATTAAGGAGGTGTGTGTGTGTGTGTGTACATTTGTAGCAGATAGTAAGGAAACAGATAAGTTACATAATGTACAATTCTATCCCAGAATTTTCTCCTTAAGTTTCTCATAGCACAGTTTTAGAACTGAGGCAACAATATAACTAGTTTTATATACAAACAATATATAATACTAAGCAACAAAGTACTATATAATACTATAAAATATAATACTATATAAGTACTATATAATACTAAGCAACAAAGAAGTTAAATTGCTTCCAAAGGTCACTTAGAACTTATTGGCAGACTATAAGTCATGTTCAGAACTGAAGGATGCCAAGTCTATGTCACTGAAATAATAAACAGATTTTAATTAGAAAGTGCTATATGCTTAAAATTATAATTAAAATTAATTCTACTGCATTGTGTAGAGTATTCTGGATGCAAATCCTTCCAATTTCTATAACTCACTCATGATGACAAAAATTTAAACAAAAATAGTATCATTTTTCAGGGACTTAAAGCTTTCAAATCCTATCAGTTTTAAATTTATAGTGATATGTTTTATTTCTTCCACTTAATGAAAAAATAAAAGTATCCTCATAGATACACAGATATTCATGAACAGTGAAAGGATCATGAAAAATGACAACATTAATCCAGGAAAATCATCTCATTGTGGGTAACACAGGAAACTCCATCCATTCCTCATTTTCTAGACAGACCATTCAAGTATTCAGCCAATATTTGGGTGCAAAAACTTGTGGACATTAAAATGAACTTGCTAAATATGAAATTGGTGACTAGTTCATGTCTTTTAAGTTATTACCAGCCCCAAAGTGAATGGTGAATAAACTGACTTATTGCAGAATCAGGGACAATTGATCAGTTGTCTCTAGATGTTAGTCTTTCAGGTTGGCAACATTAATTTTCCCCTGCCTACCAAGCACTGAACTGACAGATTGATTAGACAGTTACAAAATTGCATTAGGATGACAAGGCAGTTTCTGGAGAGGATTCTACCCTGCCTATTTTTAGAATAATTGTGAAGAACTGCCATTACTGACTAGTTGAGAGCTGTCTTAATTTGTCAGGAGGGACAGAGAGAAGCAAATCTGTGATATAGTTTTCTGATTAATGGAAACTCAAAAGATGAGTAAAAATTGGGACCATGGCTTGAAAAATCCTGACCTAACAGGGGTTGTTAAACCTCTATAGTGGTTCCTATGTTTATTTGATATTTAATTTTAAGCCCAGCACATCATTTGCATTAGGCTTCATTCCTTCTTCTCAAAGTATCCCAGCTTTCTTCAGTTTTCTTTCTTTCTCATTTATTTTCTATCACAGAATGCTAAAGAGATACAACTAAGAATATAACACAAGGATTGATACATAGGTAGAACGTAAAGAGCAGGAATCCATACATGTTCATATCCATCATTATAGGATAATAATTACAAATACATAATATTTCTAAATTATTTCTTAATTTCTAATTTTCTGATTCTCAGTTGTACCAGCTTTAAAATTAGAATTATGATATCATTTAGTAAGATTATAATAACATTTTGGAATAACTAATCATTCTAAATTAAAAGTGATAAAACTTTATATTTTGTCTTTAAGCTGCAAAGAGTTACCAGTATAATTGTCTATATTTTTGAAGTGGAATGTGATAATTTGATAGATATGTTTTGTATATAACAAATCAGAGTTGCTAATATTCCATTTTTTAATCTTATTATTCAAAATTATGTATATATGTATGCATGTATACAGTATGCTTTGATCATATTAACTCTTCCACTTCCTAAAACTCTCTCAACTTTCTATCACACCTCCTTCCAAACATTATGTCCTCCATTTGTAAGTTTTAAGCATTTCCATCTTTTTGACTTCTGCTTTAAAATTTGGTTAACACTACAAATATATATATATATATATAACTGAGGCTCAGTAGTGAAACTCAATATATGCAGAGAAAGAAGCAATCCATTCAAATGATTAATGATATCATTGCCAAAGTGCATAGTGATTGAAGCATTCAAGTTCCTTTTTGCTAGTTATTAATAAAATGTGTAATAAGATATTATAAATGGCATTCCCTCCTGTACCCTCTGCAGTAGGAGTTGTGACTAACGCTGGCGAGGCATAGATAAAGGGAAACTATACTATAAGGTAAACAAACAAAGCAAAACAAAACAAACAAAAAAACAAAAAACTGCAGTGCATTGTACTTTCTCAGACAACAGAAAATAAAACCCTGTCTTTGGGAAAATGAATTTGTCACAAAGAAACACGTACTTGGTCAAGCAGGCATAGTTACAAGACTGGATCATGAAGAATCACCTTTCTACCAAGGCAAACATGTATATGGCAGCCCCATTAGGTCTCAACACTGGTATGATCAGTGTCTTCCTCTGATTTTTACATTGCCCTAATACTTCAAATACCAAACTTCAGACCCAGATTTGTTATCAGTACGCATTTATTAAAATATACTTATGTGAAAGAGTTATAGTAGAATTATCCTACAATGGAGAGACAATACCCCTAGTAAACTCAAACCTTTGCAATATGACTCCTATACCAGGAATCAGCAAATGTTTTGCAGTTGTTGGCCTGTGAGTTCCCATAAATCCCTCCACAGCTCAGGCTATTGCCATGACTGTTGGCTATTCCTCAGAAATTGACAGTAAAATCCCTATTGCTGTATGTGTCACATATCTCAGTAATAAAACATGATAAATCATGCTGGAAATGACCTGGAAGCTTCACCCCTACTGATTAGAATTCACAGTGTTGGATGTATACATCTATCTCACTCTACTGTGAGTAGGTAAATCACAATAATACCTATCCCTGAAACTGTCCTGCTCACTAATGAAATGGTACCCGAAAGTGAGAGACCTTTTTGATTGCCTTTAAGGCCTATTCTACAAAATGAAACCTATAGGTGGTATCATTAGTGGGGCCAAGAAACTGCAGCAAAATATATCATCAGCACTAGCATAATATTCTTTAAATTGGACATTAAGATTAATGACTTATTGCTATTCTCATACAGTAGTACATTTCTCAACCTTCATCAGAGATGCTTCATCTTGCAGTAGATAGCAACTAACACAAAGACCCTCAAATGACTACTATTCATAGTAAGAGACTAAGGAAGATTCAATCCTAAGTAGAGTATCTGTATCACAGCCCTTCCCATAACACTTAGAGATCATCAAAAGTGAGCTGATTACAAGGAAACAGTGTTTTCCAGACACAACAGGGAATTCTCAAAATAAACTCATCATGATCTTAATATCATCTGCAAGGCATACGCAATTTCATTGCAGATGACAGTATTAGCCTTTGTGGTGGGAACTACAGAATAGGACTTCTAGTAATCCCAAAAAATATTGGCAATTGATGGCTACTGAGAAATCAAGAGCCAGTTTTCTTTAAGTCAATGATAGGTTAACCAAAACTAGCAGTATATGGGCAGCACAAACTGGGCTCAATGTTTTGATAATGTACAGAGAACATAAAATTCAGTTGCTTGAGATTTAGGGGTTGAACTGGGAGGATTTGGGAGGTAAATGTAATTGAGTACTTAAAAAAACAAGGAATCTGAATTAATAAATGAAATATGAAAAAAAAGTATGGTAGAATACATCTCTTATTGGACAGCTATGGTAGAGGCAGAATCACGATTTCTAAGCCAGACTGGCGTCCATAGTGAGACACTGTACCAAGAAAATGAAGAGTCTCTCTCTCTCTCTCTCTCTCTCTCTCTCTCTCTCTCTCTCTCTCTCTCTCTCTCTCTCCGTCTCACTCTCTCTCTGTATATGTGTCTATATATATATATATATATGTATATAGACACACATATATATATATATGTATATATATATATATATATATATGTATATAGACACATATACATATATATCTATTATATATACACACAGATAAAAGTCTATTGTGCAATTGTGATGAAGAAAGAAAGAAGCAACAGTGAAATAAGTACAGGAGAGAAAGAAAAAATAAGAAAAGTTATGACAATTTCTTCATCCTTGAGTGTGACAAAGTCAATTCTCAAGTCACTGCTAACATAGAGGGTGATTGCCTTGTGCATATGTTGAAATATGCTCAATATCGAACACTGACATAAAACAAGCCTGCTACATGTTTCAGTTTCAGTTTCTTCTCCACTATGTTAAATGTCCCATTAATTTTATTTTTTACATCAAAGTTTGGCTCCCAAATCAGACAGCTGTTTCATGTTAACCCCCAGTGAGATCATTCGCATATACTCAATATATTTCTCACGGGGTTATATTTCTGCTATGAGGCTCCATTGGCAACTGGGGCGTAGAGGCAGTTTCCCAAGTGGATTCTATTTCCAGATTGAAATTTAATATAAGGATATATATTTCTGGCCAAGTATCATCTTTTAAAATACCTATATTGTTTTCAATTTTGACTCCCAAAGATGGTCTAGAAATTGAAGGAACATGAAACTACTAGGTGCCTGTAGCTGAATTTGTTGGCTTTACTTAGAGAAAAACCAATAAGCCACTTGGATGTTTCTGAGTTCTAAATGTGTTGAAACATTTGATTTGAGCATTTACAAAGAAGGACTAATTTCCTGTGGCTCTTACAGTTTGATGCCTGTCATTATAATGAACAGGTAGTAGCATTCAAATAGTAGCTGATGAATGAATAAAAATACATACATACATCTGTTTCTAGGGTAAGTGGGTTTGTGATATTGGGTAAATTGTTTAGCTGCTATTGGAAGCTTTTAAAGAGGGAAGAAGTATAACTATCAAAACAACAATTTTTTGTTACTACCTATACCTCTAATTTTGAAATAAAAAACAATGTATGCATTTTATAGGTAGCATGTCTGTCCTATGCCATCAGGATATAGGACGAAAGAATAAGACTATTTATATCCTTTCCTTTTCCAAATGAGGTGTTACATTGAAAAGTCTAGCACAAGATGGGATTTCCTAACAGGACTGATTTTTTTAAATAAATAAGTGTTCTTGTATTATTTTTATTCCTTCCTGTAACAAGACCTTTCCTCTTATTATTAGAGTGTGCATTTCAGTAACATAATCAAAGGTAAATATCAAGCACCCGCCTTCTGGATAAGACTCAGAAAGTTGGAAATTACCAATCCACTCAGTTCTTTGCAGGCTTTCTCCAACTATAGCAGGTTGGGGATTGTCTTCCATGTCAGGGATTAGATTAAACTCTTCCCTGGAACAAGTTCAGGAGGAAAATGTGGGCTAAGAGAGTAAGCAGAAGGAGACAAGGGAGGTGGCATATGGACTCTGCTCCACACAGTGAGAGACAGAGAGCTGAAGTTAAGACATGCTTAAGTTTTGATGAGGAGCCCACTGTCCCATGAGTCAGAAAGATGAACAGTGCAGGCAGCTACAGGACTGTGTGACAAATGCTTGGCAAAAACCCATGAGTAAATCTTTATAGGTATATTGAAAGAAACTCCTTTCTTGTCAGAGGTTTGGGTATTAAGACAGGGTGCCCAGGGAAGGGCTAGCACAAAATAACAAATGTATAGTAAGCAAGAACACAGAGACAAAACCCAGAGGTATAGTAGAGTCTCTAGAAGGATGTTTCATGAGTGATCTCTTTTTAGGCGCAGCTTCTTACATGAGGTGCCATATCTTTCCATGACAGAGAAAATGGGAGATTCTGGAGTTTCCTTAAAACTGAGCATGCATCAGAGGTTAGAGGAAAATAATAGGAAAGAGATCAAGTTAAGATGAAACACTCATCCTGAACATTTGAAGAATGAATTAGATGCTCTAGCATCAATCTATTTGAGTAGAAAACACAGTACAGTGCATTTTCGGCTTCCAGTCTCATGGTCATTGTGGTCCTTAAAATGAAGCCAATTGCTACAAAAGGGGCAAAAACTGCACAAATCAAAAATATAAGATGTAACAGGGATATAATGTGAGTTGCAAGATAAGCAGGTAGGCAGACACTTTATCTTTGACAGACTGAATCTGGTTTGTTTTGGTTCCTCTCTTTGACTATAATCCCCTTCATTTATGTAGGAATGTAAAGTGACTGGCATTTCCAGTGTATGTCAAGCCTGGGTATTGATTAGGAAAGTGACAAACATCAGTTACTTAGGGGTTTCAGCTTAGGCACAGAAATACATTTTAAAAGAAATCAGATGACTGGACTAAAATTTCTACACACACCATAATGAGACAAAGCAGGATAATCACAAACAAATTTATATGGTGTTTACTGGGCAAACGGGAGACAGATTATGAAAGGGAGCCATCATAAGAAAAGATTAAAGGATCATAAACAATATATCAATTTCAGGAATCATATAAGGAACTTACACAGAAAAATTAGTTATAGAGGAGGGAGTAAGTATTGTACTAAAGTTACAAATATGGCTTTATATGTTGCAAAAAGCTTAATTAAACAATAAATGAGGAAAACATATGATAGACATATGCTAAGAATTTAAGAATTAATTATTTCCTCTTTGACACATGCTAACTTTTATTTTCTTACATTGTATCTTTCTTTTTGTAATGTTATATTTTCAACATTCATTAAACATAGTTTGCATTTAATTAGTTTATACTCTATCAGATAACAATGTTATTTTCATATATATTTTATTTTCCTGATTTCCTCTCCTGCTTTACCCTCCCATGCTGCTTCAATCTCCTGTGAGTAGGGAGCTCTGAGCTCCTGGTGGGTCATGGCACACACACACACACACACACACACACACACACACACACACACGTTATACTTAGGTATGCCTGGACTAGTTCAATAGCTGGGAACTTCCAAATCTCTCCAAAGCTAGCATATATTCTGCTACTGTGTTCTTGAATTAATACTTGCTAAATCTGTATTTTATCGTTGCTACCATAGACCCAATTGAGGAATTGGCCCCTTAGGCCACTTTCCCTGATTCTTACAGGTCTTAAGAGGTAGGCTCTTAAGTCCTACCTTCCTGCTTTTTCTCAATGTTGATCATCCATCCTATGTCCCTTTCATTGGCAGAACCCTTCTTCCCCTCCTCTTCTTCTCCACCTCCTTCTTGACTGGGAACCCAAAAAGCCCCGCCTCTTTCTCTCCCCACAGACATTGGCTTCTGGCTCTTTACTGATCAACAGAATACTGGTTGGGGACAGGGGCCCTCCGCATCTGGACATATGGATTCCTGTGTGATGTTTGGAGCTGAATTAAGACAAAGCATTAGAATCAATCCCCAACACTCCTGCTTTTGCCTTTCCTCTCCTCTTAATCCCAATGTCCTTTCCACTTTCATATCACATGTATTTGATACCCCTCCATACTAGTTTCCTTCTGTGTTGCTGTGAAAATTTCTGTTTAAAACTAAGTGAGGAAGAAAGGAAAGCGATCCTTTCATCTCATAACTTCCATTTGACAAGCCAAATAAGAAGGAAATCAGGGCAGGAGTTTGAGGCAGGAACCTGGGAACCTGAAGCATAAACTAAAGAAGCGTGCTATCTGCTATTTGCTAAACTGCTATCTATGCTTCCCAACCTGGTTTTCTATATAATCCAGGAGCACCTGCTCAGGGCTGTAATTGTCACAGTAAGCAGAGCCTACAACTTCTATTGTCGATTTTGTCAGTCCAATGAGGGTATAGAGAGACTTTTTGGTGCAATGTATGGAAGCTTCACCTGTCGATAGAAGGCTGTTAGCCTATTAGCTTAGGAAAAAGATAGAGGGTGAATTCCTGACCAGACTGAGGACTTCTGAGATAGAGATGGAGGCCTGGGAAAAGATTTGCCTAGGAACTCTGAGGAAGATAGGCACATGAACTCTGAGAAGTAACAAGGCATATGGCACTCCAAGAATAGAACAAAGGGTTCTATATCTCAGCAAATGGTTGCTATGAGGTAGTAGGGGAACAGGCCCCGGCTGATGGCCTAAGCATTTATTCATATATACATCAGTCTCAGAGTCATTATTTTGGGGATCAAAGAGGATGGTTGGAGAAATGTGCAGTTATGAAGACGTTTCTCACTTGAGTTTCTCTCTACTCTAGTTTGCATGAATTGAAGGAAACAACCAGCACACTCTCCTTTTTAGCTACTCCATTTTTCCCCCCAATGGGCCCCTTTCTTGTAGCATTACTTATGCCTACATTCACACAGACATAAATTTGAATACATACCATTAAGAACTCTCATTCACCACCTATAAAAAATAATGTGTAACACGTCTGGTTGAATATGGGTTTCTTCATTTAGTAAAATAAATTCCAGATTATGGTGGTTTGAATATGCTTAGCCTAGGGAAAAACACTATTAGGAGGTGTGGCCTTTGTGGAGTAGGTGTGGCCTTGTTGGAGTAAAGGTCACTGTGGGGGTGAGCTTTGATGCACCTATCTTAGTCTCTGACCAGTGTAGCATAGGTCCCCTCCTGACTACCTGATGAATAGAGACTCCTTCAGATCAAGATGTAGAACCCTTGCCTCTTCTAGCTCCAACTCCACCCATATAATGCAATGCTTCCCATCAAGACGATAATGGACTGAACTTCTGAAACTACAAGCCAGCCCAAATTAAAAGTTTGCCTTTTTTTAAGAGTTGCCATGGTCTTGGGATCTCTTCACAACAATGAAACCCTATCTAAGACACAGATCCATTCATAATCCTGAAGATTTTATAATTTTAGTTATCTTTGAGCTTAAAAAAATTTATTGTATATTTATAGCACAACTGTATCATCTGAGTTTCAATTGATGGTGATTTATTTAGTATTTGTGTGGATTTTGTGATTGCTAGGTAAGTGTTCTGCCACTGATCCAAAGCAGTTATTTGGTAGACTTCGATGGAGATTTCTTACCATTGTCGTTTGAAAACCAGGAAACAGATGTACAAATTCCCTATGGTAGCATTTGGAGTCTTTAAAAATGGAATAGCTTCATTTTATAGCAGTCTTAATTTTAGTTTTTTGAGAAGTCTCTGTATAGATTTTCATAATGTCTGTACAAGCATACACTTTTGTCAGCTGCTAATAAGGGTTCCTCATTTATTTTCCTGCTAAAAGTCATTCTAGATGCTCAACATAGTGTTAATTTTCATGTCGTTCTTGGTTAAAGATGTTTAACACTTTCAAATATGTGTTAGACAGTTGTGCTTTTTCTGAGAACTCTCTCTTTAGCTCACTAGTCTACTTACTGGAAGTTATTTATTGATGCTCATTTATTTTGATTATTTCACCTCTCGGTATATTTAGGCAATAACTGTGTGTCTAAAATCAAGCAGGAAAAAAGTTTTCTCCTACCTTTCCAGCTCTCTGTTCATTCTGTAGATGGTTTCCTTTGATGGGCAGAAAAGAAGCCTTCTAATTTTATGTAATCCTATCATTCAATATTTGGCACTATTTTTGTGTTGCAGAGATTTATTCCCTATACCTATACTTAGAAGTGTTTTTTCTGTTAATTCCTCACATTTCCAATATACTAAATTTTAAATTCTTCTTTTTGGTAATTTAAATTGATTGGCTTTATCAGGTAAGAGATATGGATCTAATTTCACGTTTCTGAGGGCAACCATCTAGGGTTTAGGCATCATTTACTTCATCAAATATGAGAATGCCTACTCCTACCTTTTGAAGGTATTCCTTTATTAGTATGTATTATGTAAATTTAGGGTTTTGTTGACAGAGTCCTGCTATTTTTGTAACTTAAGGCATTGTGCATTTCACTTTTTATATTCAAAAAATTCTTGTCTATTTCATTGAACTGTCCAAACTTTTAGACTTTACCTAAGGTCTGTCATCTACCACATAAATTTCAGAGTTCTCTAAAGTTTAGGTAAGATTTGCTCACTTAATTTTTTTTTATTATTTTATCCTTTTGTCTGTACCAATAGTCTCAAAGCAATTCAATCTCTGGTGTTTTTGACAATTATTTTGTGTAGGCCTATATGTGATGGAGATTAAGAGAATGTGGAAGCCCTGCCCACATGAGTTTGGCTTTTGTTTATCCTACTCCAAATCTGTCAGGATATTGTACAAAATTCCCCACAAGTGTTCTATTAGCTTTCTCTAGATGAAACTAGTCAGATGGAGGTGTGGAAAACCACCACCTTTTTAACCCCTGTCCACAATTTTCCGTTGATTCCTTTATCATTTGTTTGTTGCTTATGGAATTTGCTGTTTCCATCAGAACAATGTAAGATGTTCTGAGTTTCTCCATGAGTAGCCTGTTGTTTGAATTTCTTGCTGGTTCTGTCAATGGTAGGAGCAAGCCAGTGGGGGGCTTATAGTACTTTCAACTTGACAGACCTGTACCAGTCTTCTTGTGGTGTGTCTGCTTCCTGATGTGCTCTGCTCATTTTCCAACACTTTCAGCCTTACAGATCTCTCTCCATAACTTTGAGTTCTCACAGTGCTCATTGTCCTTGAGCATAATTTCTAGGCAGGCCCTAGCTCAGCTAGAATCCTGTTTGCTTGTTGGAAGAACCTTGTTCTAGTAGCCCAGTCTGGTCTTGAATTCTTGGTAATTCTTCTAACTTTGACTCTCAGTTGATGATGTCATAAGCGTGCCTTAAAATGCCCAGGTTTCTTTTGTATTTCTAGTAAACCATAAATTGTTTTGAAAGAGTGCTTCATCTTTAGTAGAGATAATACATATAATACACAGATGACATGCTGAAATGTTATTAGTTGCTTTCTTTTTTATTCTTCTTGTTCTATTGTTTTATTAGATATATTTTTATTTACATTTCAAATGTTGTCACCTTTCCTGGGTTCCCCCTAAACATTCCTTAACCCATCTCCCTCCCCCTGCTCACCACTCAATCAACTCCCACTTCCCTGCTCTAGCATTCCCCTATACTGGGGCATCTAGCCTTCTCAGAACCAAAGGCCTTGCCTCCCTTTGATGTCCAACAAGCCCATCCTCCGCTCATATGCATCTGGAGTCATGGGTCCCTCCATGCATACTCTTTTGTTAGTGGTTTAGTCCCTAGGAGCTCTGGGGGGGGGGGGGTACTGGTTGGTTCATATTGTTGTTCCCCCTATGGTGTTGCAAACCCCTTCAGCTCTGGGGGTCCTTTCTCTAGCTCCTCCATTGGGGACCCTGTGCTCAGTTCAATGTTTGGCTGAGACTGTCCCTCTCTGTAGTTGTCATGCATTAGCAGAGCCTCCCAGGTGACAGCTATATCAGGCTCTTATCAGCAAGCACATGTTGGCATCCACAATAGTGTTTGGGTTTTGTAACTCTTTATGGCATGGATCCCTAGATAGGGCAGTCTCTGAATGGTTTTATCCTCAGTCTCCACTCCTTTCAAAAGTCAGATATGTGAGGCATGAGCAAAGAAAAGACAAGAAGAAGACAAATGCAACATCATGAGTCTAAGTAGTGAGCATAAAATATTGGATCTCTTCCAGAAAATAAATTATTATTGACACAAAACAATGTTATTTATTAGAAGAAATATATAAATATGCTTGATCTCATCAAAACGACCTTCAGCTGATAAGATTATTTCCCATTTCAGAATGTGGAAGCAACTCAGCAAATCCACATAGGATCTATCTCTAAATGACAAGAGTCTGTTTCTGAAGCTAAAGTGTAGTTATTATGCAAAAATGATCTTTATACTTGCAAATATGGTAATTCTATATAAATGACACTCATCCAGATTTAGTTATAAGTAAATATTTTCTAATGTAAACCCAAACCCAAGATCAAACCAAGATATCCTTTCTTTATTACGTTGCTCTATTATTCTTCTCTTAAAGTAATTTAATACACTTAAACTTCCTACTCTCACTTCACTTTAAGCAGAAGGAATGCCTCACTTAGGTGGACTCATCTCTGTAATGAAACTCTCTGGGCTGCTTCTCAGCTACCTTCTGGATTTAATGTTTTCAGAGTAGTCTAACACCAGCTGGATTCTTACTCATTTTACTTAAATTCTTTGGAAATAGGATTTTAGACCTATAATCAATTTTGAAAGTATTTGTTTAGATATACATTAATTTTACAGGGAAAGTAAAACAAAAGTAAAATGTGTTCAGCGTGGTTCCCTTTTTAGAACTGATTTATAACTGAAATTGGACATACTAAAGTGTCGCCGTCTGAAGATTCTTTCTTTCTATATCAGGACATGTTCCTGAGGTCCCATGTTAGGCACTCAACTTTGCTGTATCCTAAGCAGTCATTTTATTGTTTAGGTTTTCTGGACAAAGATTTGCTAACTGATCTTTAAGTCATTCCTTAGTCTTTGGCCTTGAACTCATAATCTTTTTGTCTCAGCTTCTTAAACAGGTGGGATTGTGGTCATTTACCCCTAGCCTTAGCTGCATATGTTATCTCTAAATGTAATAGCACAGCAGGATCTCTGGTCCCTTTCAACTGTTTCTTCCTCGCAATTTATCAGCCTTTTCCCATCTCAGTCCATTTCTCCCCTGTTCTTCCTAGCTTTTGGCCTCCATGCACTGTCAAAATGCTATGAGATCAACAAAAGTTTGTATTATTTTTTTATTTGATATATTTTTATTTACATTTCAAATGATTTCTCCTTTTCTAGACCCCCACTACCCGAAAGTACCATCAGCCCCCTTCCCTCCCCCTGTTTTCCCACCCAACCCGTCCCACTTCCTTGTTCTGGTTTTGCCCTATACTGCTTCACTGAGTCTTTCCAGAACAAGGGGCCACTCCTCCATTCTTCTTGTACCTCATTTGATGTGTGGATTATGTTTTGGGTATTCCAGTTTTCTAGGTTAAAATCCACTCATTAGTGAGTGCATACCATAATTCATCTTTTGAATCTGGGTTACGTCACTTAGTATGATGTTCTCCAGCTCTATCCATTTGCCTAAGAATTTCATGAATTCATTGTTTCTAATGGCTGAATAGTACTCCATTGTGTATATATACCACATTTTTTGCATCCACTCTTCTGTTGAGGGATACCTGGGTTCTTTCTAAATATATGAGATCTTGATGTACTTGCCTTTTTGTGCTCAGTTATTTTCAAGTTAACAATGATTTTCAGTTATATTAAACCTGATACAAATGAAAAGATATATCATATGTACCTGAACAGTAATCACTTGTATGTGTGTACCAAATTTTCTGTATCCATTCCTCAAAGGTAAGACATTTAGATCATTTCCATTTCTCAGCCTTTGTAAATTATGTAATTATAAATATGGGTGGTGACTTAATTTGGGTTATTATTGTCTTGACAATATACCATGACAATTGCTGCAACAGTATTCCATGACGAATAGCAACCTGGGGAGTTGAAGTCTATCACTGAATGAATTCAGGACTTGAACTCAAACAGTGCCAGAACCTGGGAGAGCTGATTCAGAAGCCATGGAGGATTGCTGCTTACTGGTTTGCTCCCAGTGGTTTGCTCAGCTTGCTTTCTTACAGAAACCAGGATCTCCTGCCCAGGAATGACCCCATCCACAATGGCCTGAGCCATCCGCAATTAATCACTCATTAAAAATGAGCCAAGTCTTACAAATGGTTCTAATGGAAGCATTTTCTCAATTGAATATTCCTCTTTTCAGATAACTCTCACTTATGTCTGGTCATCTTAGAAATAGCCAGTAGAGGTGATAAAAGAGTTTCTTTAATATATAGATTTCATTTTCTCTGGATATGCACCCTGTAGAGGGACTGCATTTTCATATGGTAATCTAAGCTTAAAGCCATACTGTTTCCCACAACGGTTGTTATTAATACTAACTTTTCAGTCTCAGTGTCAAGGTACAAGATTTCCATTTTTCTTCACATTTTGACAAACTTTCTCTTTTGTTGCTTTGATGATAGTCATTGTAGTGAGATGTGGTGAGATGGCATCCCATTGTGGTTTTGTTTTTAACTTCCCTGGTGTTTGCGATGCTGAAGGGCTGAAGGGTTTTTGCACACTCACTGGTCATATGTCTGTCTTCTTTTAAGAAATATCCACTTTTTTCTATTACATGCTTTTTAAATTAAGTTATTGGGGGGTTACATTTTTTAATTCTTTAATTCTTTTTTATTCTAGATCTTAGCCATTTGTCAGAAATATATTATGCAAACATTTTCTGTTTGCACTCCAATGATTGCTTTCTTTGCTCTACAGAAATCTATTTGTATGACATAATCACACTTGTATATTTTTATGTTTTTGTCCTGTGTTGTGTGGTTAACTGCTTCCAAAATTCTATCCATTCAAGTATCTTGAGAACTTTCTATATGTTTTTTCTAATAGTTTATGATAATATATGTAATATACTAAATCCATATTTACTTGACATAATAAGCTATGAGAGATAAGGAACTAGTTTTAATCTTGATGGGATAATTGATTTTCAAGCAACATTAAATGAAAAACCTTATGCATTCTCCCTACAATATGTTCAAGACATATTTTGAAAGTCAACAGACTATAGATGCAAGAATTTGTTCTGTTGATCTGTATGTCTGTTTTTTTAAAAATCATTATTGTATCTTTGTATCGTATTTTAAAGATAGCTAACATAATTTCTTTCATTATATTTTTATTTTTAGACATTAATATTATTTTCTCTTTTGTAAGTTGGGGATCTTACATTAAGTCTAAAATACTGATACTATTTTAATGTTTCTCATTTATTGCCAAAATGTAATATCATAGGAACATATTCTCGGTGTTACATTTTTAAATCACAGCTGGTTATTCACAGGAGAATTTGATGAACATTATCTAAAATGCTATGTATTATTTTTAAAATACTTATAGTTTTTTTAAATAAATAAGAACCTTTTATTTTCAATATGATAACTTGCTATTGAAAATGTTTTTATACTGAATCTTTTTCCTTCAATTCTTTATATAAAATTGATTTTTGTATTAGTAAGTGAAAACTAACAAAAATTATAAATAAAATTCAAATGATAAAAGACATAATAATAATAATATGTTTAATCTTTGTTTAGGTATTTGTTACCTTCTAGAATATTACTTTTCAGTAATCATATAACTAAAATTCAGGAATATTTAAAGAAATAAACAAGACACTAATAATTGAGTAATTGCTCAGAGATAAAAGAACTTTTTCTTTCAAAAAGAGGACTTTACCTTTCAGATAATTCAAAACAAAATTGTAGGACAAAGGTGAAAGTTTCTCAGTGAGTAAAGATTTGGACTTGAGCTTGGACCACAAACACGTACACACTCTAAGTGTGTAGATAATGGACATGAATAGATGCCATGGGCTGTTGGCAAGCCAGTTTAGCCAAAATTATTAGCTCTAGGTTCAGAGTAAGACAATGTCTCAAAAGATAACATGACTACCATTAGGAAAAGATATTCAGTGTTAATCACTGGAGTCCATACATGCATGCATGGGGAAGTACACCCATGTATACCTATACAACATACAACCACACACAGCACAGCAGAAACACAGAGGCACACATGCACACACAGTACAGACATATAAGCAGACACACAGCACAAACACACACACACAGAGAGCATAAACACAGTCACACACACACACACAAATATACACACAGCTCATTCACAGAAACACAGACACACATACCACGAACACACAGGAGCAAACTCTACTAAATCCATGACCTATCACCACAAACAGAAAGCATTTAAACAAATCTCCCCACATAACAGAACTCATGTAGAAGAGCTGAGATTTAATCCGTGGTAAACTGGTGACCCAAGAAGTATTCTTGTATTTCTGTGTTCACATGCTCACACCTGTTGTGTCGGTAGCCTGGAGTAATCCATGAGAAAGCATTTATGTCAAAAAGCTGACAACTGGTACACATTGGCTCATTCCCAAGAGGCCCTCATTCCTTTGCCAACCCAGAACACTCTAATCTAATGACTTTACTCTGAAAATTACAGACATCTTAAGCAAATAAATGATGGTTTTAAACTATTGGTATAAATCACCAGCTAGGCAATGCCTTAACTATTCCTGATAAGAGCAATAGTAAACTAGAGAGTGAATAATCACACTTCAGTTCTAAAATAGATAGCATTTAAATGTTTAATGGAGTGATTAAAATTATTTGGTCTAGAATTATTTGTGTGTTTACTATCCTAAGATTTAAAAGAATTTGCCAAATGCCTTTATAAAAGAAGAAACATATCTCACAATTTGCTAAGTTTAAGAATATGCCACTCCAGTAAAAAAAAAAATGAATACAAGATTACTTTTTATGATGTTATCTATCAAGAAGTAGTAAATGTGCCTATTTTAAGGCCAGATTTGCTGAAAAGGCGGATATTCGTGGGGAGGTATGTTTGAAAAAATACAATGATTTTTCCTGGGACAATTAGTAAGGCACACTTATCTGTGTCTTCTGTGTGCCAAGGCAAGGTGTGAACAAACTACTAAATGTTGGTCTTAGTATCTCATTAGGAACTGGTTAGAAAATCTTTCTTAACTTTTATAACCTGGTTCCAGGGATAGGGAAGAAGGCACAAAGTCAATTCTCAGTTTTGTCTGTTTTCTGAAATGTCCAAATGCCATGTTGTAGGGCTCTGGGCTATGTCAACACAGTTCATAATATGAACTGTAAAGCTTTCACTAAGGAAAAAATTAGTTGCCTATGTTTGAGTCAATACAAAGTTTAACTCTGTACATCATTTTAAAATTATCATTTTTGAGTATTAAAAAACTCTAAAACCATTGTCATCTTGTTTCAAGCCAGAAAGCTGACTAATGGGCCAGATGAAACATTTCTTAAAACAGGTAACTGAGGTCTGGAAGGGTCATTGTATTTTGGGGTGCATACCTGAGAGTCACATGGCATTTTCTTAGAGTCTTGTTTGATATTGTAAAATATTGTACCTAAGATGAAAGCTAACATTAGCAGACATTAGAATCTTTAGTTTCATGAAAAAAAAAAAAGTCCATGTTGTCCTTTAGACAAAATGCAAGGTCACAGAGTACAAACATATTGCTTATTAAAAGTTAATTTAAAATTCATAATATGTTTAATGCCTTCACATAAAGAGGGACTGAGATAGAAGAATATATATCTATCACTATATATATATATATATATATATATATATATATATATATATATATATATACAGAGAGAGAGAGAGAGAGAGAGAAAGAGAGAGAGAGAGAGAGAGAGAGAGAGAGAGAGAGAGAGAGAGAGAGAGAGAGAGAGACATCAAAGGGAGTGATAGGGTTAAATACAAAATATTCTTTTGTTCCTGTTCCTTATTGCCAGGCAGCCTCTGATTCTCACCTGTGAATGTGTGCTAGTAATAATGCATGGCAGGGTCCCTTGAGGTAGGGAACCTCCAGGGGGAGAAGTGCATCTGACCCTTGATATTTCCCATTTGAAGCTGCTCCAGGCACATAACTTTGGAAGATAATTCACTGCTGACTTTGATCACATTGATAGGATATCAATGGTTGGACTTCTCAGCCACCCCTGCCCAACACACACACTCAAAGCCACTTTGTCCTTTGTTTGAAGGATAAATAATGTTTGTTGTTCATGACACTCCTTGTTTATTTTCAAACATGATGAGCATCAAAAGAACTTATGGGTCAACGCTACCATTTAAAACAAGCCTTGCAACTATCCATAAACTTGCCAAAAAGCCATATTAGAGTTTTCCATTTTTCAGTTATTAAAGATTGTAAATAGCTTGATACTCAAAAGTTCAGAACCTTTTTCTCTGCCTTCCCTAAATATAAAGAAAGGAGGATAGTGCAAAGAATGTAAAAGAAGTAAATAGAAAAAAATAAAAAGAAGGCAATAAAATATAAATAAGTTCTGTTATATATTTCTTACATTTTAATGGTTTAATATTAATATGCCAATGGGAAAATTTTCTGAGAAAATATGTGATTATATGTAAATATATTTTCTTAGTAGTGTAATATATGCACATAATATATAACAAAACAAAATATTGTTGATTATTTAGAATAAAACCACGCATAAGGAATGTAGCTGTTTAACTATAAGAATCCCATTGGCAAAAACATTCAACTTCAGAAAAGCCTGACTTTCAGCAATTCATTTATAATAAACCCTTCCTCTTAGAGTTAACATAAAAGTTTGTCAGTGGGTAGTCTTTCCACCGTCCCAGTCTAAAACCTAAACTACCTCTAGCCTTTATAATCTAACAACCTTCACTTCAGCATAGATTCCTGGGCCAGGCGAGGGCAAGGTTTGCTTAAGATAACCCATTTAGTGCTGAATACTCCAGAGTTTCTCATGTTCTGCACATTGTCCAGTTGTGGGTCTCTCTGTTAATTACCATCTAGTACATGGAGGACACAGAAGACAGTTTCTTTGCTGATGGCTGAATAAGGCACAGATCTAGGATTATAGCTAAATACCATTAAAATAATTATATTATTGCTTTTTAAAAATTTTTAGACAAGTATTATTTGTTTTTACTCTAGGTCCACAGGCTGTCTAATTTCAGGTTCTTGACCAACAAAGCAGTGTGAGGCATGGATTCTATCACACAGAGTAGGCCATAAGTCAGATTAGTGATTTGTTGCTTACTCCTACTGCCTTTGCGTCACTATTGCTCCAGTGTATATTGCAGGCAGTACACCACTTTAGGTAAATGTTTTGTGGCTGGCATGCTATTTACATTTCCTGTTTGATAGTATGCATAGTACGTTTCTGTAATAACCATCCTGAAAGATGGAGAGGAAAATGCCAGGGAGGCACCAGCTCGATATCTTCATGTTCAGTGAAGTTGCAGTTGTCGACAGGAATTGGCCTTGCTTTCAGTTTTTGTAGAGTGATCTCTAGTCTTGTCAATACTCTGGGTATTTTGGGCATTACAGTGCAGTCCCTTAGGACAAAAACTCAATTAGATGTCACCCAAGCCTGGTACTGGAAGCTTTGTTTGGTGATAAGAGATGGGCAATTGGAACTCTGTCTTCCCCATTATTTGGCAATTTCTCTTAGATTACTTCATATATGCTTATTTTGGGAAGTTTCTACTCTATTAAGTTTCCATACTATTGCTCAAATATCCCTTGATTTTAGCTGTCTCAGTGTGGGTATATTCCCTCCCATAAAACAGTCTTCTCCCTCTCCACTTGATCCCCATTCCAGCCATCCCCAATCATCCATAACTTTCTACTCTATTTCCCTTTGCTAATGAAATCTATCCATTCATTCAATTTCAATTAACATTAGAACCTTTCATGGTGTGGACTCTTAAAATCCACAATGCCATCAACATGTCCTGTACAAGCTCTTGCTTGGTGTTTGGGGTTTTCCTGCACAACAGAAATATGGATCACAGAGTTTTCTAACTGCTTCTTCATTAGATGATACCACAAAGGTGTCAGATACACTAATTGCTATCATATTTTTTTTTAGGTTTTTGTCACGTATTTTATTGTATCATTCCTTATTAACATTTTTATGTTTTTATGTTGTTAAACATTGCTTGAAAGCCAGATTTTTTATTGGATATTTTCCTTATTTACATTTCAGATGTTATCCTCTTTCCAGGTCTCCCCTTCAGAAACCGCTCCCCCACCCCTCCCCCTGCTTCTGTGAGGGTGCTCCCCCACCCACCCACTCCTATCTTCACACCCTGGCATTCCCTTATGATAGGGCACGGAACCACCTCAGGCCCAAGGACCACTCCTTCCACATCAGTCCAACAAGGCCATCCTCTGCCACATGTGAGGCAGGAGTCATGGGTCCCTCCATGTCTGTTCTTTAGTTGGTGGTCCAGTCTCTGGGAGCTGTGGGGGTTTACGGCTGGTTGACACTGTTGCTCTCCCCATGGGGCTTCAAACTCCTTCAGCTTCTTCAGCCCTTTCTCCAACTCCTCCATCAGTGACCCCCACACTCACTCCAATGGTTGGTGATCCATCCCATAAACAGTTGCCAAACCCGCATGCTATTGAGTATGCTGGGAAGTGCTTGCTTACAGGAGCCTGATATGGCTCTGCCAGAGACAAATACAGGGCAGATGCTCACAGCCATCACTTACGCTTTAGTCTCTATTACATTAAATTTCTGAATTGTTTGCAAACTCACCACTCTTGATATTGTCAGCTATCCCCTTTCTCCCAGTTTAGTATGTCTGCTCCATTCCCAATACATTTTAATTACATTAAATATTTCCCTGGGTTTTGTTATGTACATTAAATGAATAGAACATAAATTATTGATAAAAACAAACAAAACAATTGGGTAGAAGTTTACAGGTGATTACGCTAGATGCATATCTGTACTCGTGGACATTTGGATATTTGAATACATTTATGGCCACCACTTCAAATCTTTAAAATAAGGAGAAGAGCTGAAATTGAAATTCTCTCTCCAAATGTCCAAAAAATGTAAAATAAGAATGAATTTATTTCATCACTCAAAGACAATTATGACATGTCCTAAAATAAGTTTATGCTTATATTATTTTTCTCAGAGAATTCCAATCTTAATTTAAAAAATCCACTAAAGAAAGATGGAAATAGCTGGTGAAGTTATCTCCCCTCTCATGAAGGAATTAGCTGAACTTATCTGCTCCCTCTGAGGTCATCTTCACACTCTAAGTCTAATCTATAGTTTTCATGCAAATTCAGTTACCTAACATTTAAAGAAACAGAATTCTCAGCAGTTATGACTCTTTGTGGATCACAACTTTGAATACCCAAGACATAATCCACATATTAAATGATATCCAAGAAGAACAGAGGAGTGGCTCCTGGTTCTGGAAAGACTCAGTGCAGCAGTGTAGGGGAATAACTGAACAGGGAAGTGGGAAGGACTAGATGGGGGAACATGGGGAGTAAAGAGGGCTTATGGGACTTTCAGGGAGTGGGGAGCCAGAAAAGGGGAAATCATTTGAGATGTCAATAAAGAATAATAAAAAAAACTTTAAAAAAATGAAAAAAAGAATGTTTTTATGCCAAGAACAGTGGACAATCATGGCAAACATTATACAGCTTCAATTTTTCTTTTGAAATTTATTAAGAACAGAATAATTCAGTTAACAGCATTGACTATTGAACTTGTGAGCATGTCTTGAAGCTAGACCTATGACTTCCCTCCATTGGTGTCCTGGTCTGTATTTTAGCAGAGTTCATCCACTATAGTATTAACTAAGCCTGATGGTTTGGAATTATTCCATTCTCACTAACTTCTAATGGGGTACAGAGTTAAACAAAGAATTCTCACCTGAAGAACTTCGGATGGCAGAGAAACATCTTAAAAAATGCTCAACTTCATTAGTCATTAGGGAAATGCAAATCAAAAGAACCCTGAGATTTCACCTTACACCAGTCAGAATGGCTAAGATTAAAAATTCAGGAGACAGCAGGTGTTGGCCAGGATGTGGAGAAAGAGGAACACTCCTCCACTGCTGGTGGGGTTTCAAATTGGTACAACCACTCTGGAAATCAGTCTGGCGGTTCCTCAGAAACCTGGGCACCTCACTTCCAGAAGATCCTGCTATACCACTCCTGGGCATATACCCAGAGGATTCCACACCATGTAATAAGGATACATGTTCCACTATGTTCATAGCAGCCCTATTTATAATTGTCAGAAGTTGGAAAGAACCCAGGTATCCCTCAATAGAAGAGTGGATGCAAAAAATGTGGTATATCTACACAATGGAATACTATTCAGCCATTAGAAACAATGAATTCATGAAATTCTTAGGCAAATGGATGGAGCTGGAGAATATCATACTAAGTGAGGTAACCCAGACTCAAAAGATGAATTTTGTATGCACTCACTAATAAGTGGATATTAACCTAGAAAACTGGAATACCCAAAACATAATTCACACATCAAATGAGGTACAAGAAGAATGGAGGAGTGGCCCCTTGTTCTGGAAAGACTCAGTGAAACAGTATAGAGCAAAATCAGAAGAGGGAAATGGGAAGGGTTGGGTGGGAAAACAGGGGGAGGGAAGGGGACTGATGGGGCTTTCGGGGAGTGGGGGTCCAGAAAAGGGGAAATCATTTGAAATGTAAATAAATATATCAATAAATTTAAAAAAAAATGATACCCAAATATAAAGACTTTACATTTCACTGTTTCTCTGCCCCCTTAATAGACTAGTATTCAAGAATGTTTCTTTGATCTTTTTCTCATAACCCTATTATTATTTTTCTTCCCCATTTAATCTTAAATTTGCTTTCCACTTCAGTAAAACCAAACACAAAGCTGGAAATTTGTGGGACACCTCTAAAAGGCAAGCCACAACTCATTTTTAATTTCTGGAGATATTTTATATTGAAGTCACAAGATTGCAGTATTCAGTTAACACTTAAGAAATTTTATCCTATTTAAATGTATAGACATAGTGTTGGCAACAGTAAATTTATGAAAAAGGAGATGAAGATACATTTTTTCTTAGTTGTTAGAAAGGCTGTTCAAATGATAATAAGCTGGAATTATCATTTAAAAAGATCTCTTGATTTCCTGTAAAATTACTGCACCCACCATTAAGATATTTTTTTTCAATCTCTCAGAAGAGAGAAATGATTCATCATTATGGTTATTGAGAAATTTTCCACCTAAACTAATGAAGGTAACCCTTCTTTTGTGTGATAAAATAATGCACTGATTTTAAAATATCTAGCCGCTGGAGTTTTTTTTAATATCAAGAAACCGTACATGAATTCATTTCAAGAATTAAAATTATGGTTTCCCTTGAAAGGCAATGAGCACAGAGAGTTTAACAGGATTCCAGCAGTTCAAGTTTGACTTGCGTGGTTGGGTGGAGCACTAAAGTCTCAACCCTGAGCAACCTTTTTGTTTTTAATTAGTTTCTTTTTCAGCTTACATCTCTGCCACAAGATCAAATGTGCTCACGTTGTGCAAAAAAAAAAAAAAAAAAAAAAAAAAAAAAAGTAAAATTACTTTTACATGTAAAGGGTAATTGTACAACTTTGCTCAGAGCACTCTTTCCATGATTTTTTCTACTTTCAAGATAGCATGTGCATGAATTAATTCTAAACAGCTGTTCTTTTATGGAATCTCATTATTTCCCCCTTATTTAGAAGACGGGCTTATGATATGGTAACAGAAAAATGACTTTATGGTTTCTGACAGAGAAAAATATGTGTTTCTTTATATATAAACTTGTAATGTCAATGTCAACCAATTGCTTTATGCCTAATGGCCTCTTAAGACATTTACATTGTTTGGGTTTCCATTTGAAGATCTCCTCTTCCCAGAATCTACACTTGCTAATATTCTCTCTGGTAGATGCTGGAGTCCACCTCACTGTATTTACTATCTTCCAGGATATTCCATTTCTTACCTTGCTCATTTTTTCCTTTCAACCTAGTTATTACTATTGAGGACTTTGAAGTAACTCAAACACAAATGTGAGTGTTCCTGGCTCTGCTCAGATGTGTACTAAGTCTGAAACATTGTCCATAATGTCTCTGTGCATGGTTTACAATTTGGGAACCTAAGGCTAAAAATGTCATATACTTCACAGGACAGAGAGGTCTAGCTAAAGAGATTAAATAAGTTTTTAATCATACTGGATTTTTGTCAAATAATAAATGCTCAAACTGCAACTATCATGTTTATCTTTGTCCACAACTGTCTATGCCAATTGTTATAGATTTTTTTTGAGAACATGCAGATAGAACTGTTTATACAGGCTTCTTCCAAATGAGATGAACTTGGCACAAATTAAACCTTAAGGTGAAATTTTATTGTGATTTATACAATTCAATCAAATAATCATGTCTTCTTGAGTATTCTGTATTTCTATCCTCAATCATCCTGACAGTGTTTCTACCAGAGTCTTAGTTCCTGCACCATTTCTGTCTTGTGCCTAGTATTCTGTTGCTGCCCTTATTCCCAGAGTTTTATCTTAGGACATGTATGGGCCGGAGAAATATAGTCAAAAGGTGTTGTATGAAGAAACTTACATAAAAAGTTATGAAAAGTTAAACCTTGAAAGGATTTCTTATTTGAAGCATGAATCACTCAAAAATAAATGGACCGCTTCAGTTATAAACCCAAGTCATGGGTAATTCAATACTTTTATCAATAAGTATGCCAAAACCCAAGGATTTAGAGGGTAGTTTGACAATTCATTTAGGGAAACATCTTTTATTGAGTGTCTAATGACTGAGCTGGTTGCTTATAAGGTTGTGCACTGGATACTAGGTGGAAAGAAGACTTCAGAAGTAAAAACAAAAGGACAACACCAGAAAATAGCAGGTAGGGTACATAAAATCCAGGTGTGTGCGGGTGGTGGTAGTGGTGTGGGGTTATATATTGCCAAAAATATCAACCTCCTCATATCCATCAACTTCTTGGTTTTGGTTTAATGAAAAAAAAATTATTATTTTCAATCAAACCCTTTCCCAAGTTTGTATAAATTTTGTATTAACATATATTCATTGTATAAAACAGTAATCTTTATTTTGATATTTATATTCAAATGTGTAATATTCATAGATCATGGTACACATATAATCATTCTCTTTTGAATTAGTGCATATTAGTTTTAGAACACTCTAACATTTATGAGAAAATATGTACTCACTAAGCACAGAAATCCAGATATAGGCTCTGGCATTGGTAGTGTTCCACATTAGTTTAGTGTCTTATTTAAAATTAGTAAACAAGTATGATAAGTTGACTTTTACATATATATATATATATATATATATATATATATGACAGAGAAAAATATCACAGTCTGCTCCATTAATAGATACAATTACTTTATGCTAAAAATTATAAATTATAGTATCAGGTTAGGGATGTACCTCAGTGGTAAATTATGTACATAGTGGTATAAGGCATTGGGTTCAAAATATAACACAAACACATATGTATATGTGTATAAGCATTATATATGTTTACTATATATGTTCTATATGTAATTAATGTTTTATATTATAGACACTATTTTATAAGTTATATATTATATATCATATACAGTATATACAATATTTAAAAATATATACTTCATACATATTACATGATATATACATACTCAGGCATACACATATACATACATATATACTTACATACAGATATGCATACATATATACATACATGAATACATACATACATATATAGCTACCTACATATATACATATATACACATACACACATGAACACATATAAACATATACATATATACACATATACACACATACACAAATATATACATATACATAAATATACAATATGCAGATATACTTATGTAGACATATATACATGCATGTATATATACATAAACATTCACATACATTTTTATACTTACATATGTATATTCACACATATAAACATTTATATGAACATATATATATATATTTACATGTAGACAGATGTATACATTTACATATATATATAGTGCTCTAGATTGAATTCAATGCACTGTACCACTGGGTACATACTGAATATTTACATATCTACATATTTACCACTGAACTACAACCCTAAACTGATTTTAAAATTTTTAATTAGCATATACTAATTGTAATTATCAATGGCGTAGGGGGTTCGTTTTGCCCATGTAAATGTTATATTATGTAATAATAAAATATGGATAATTAGCACATCTGTTATCTTAATCTATTTCTAGCAACTGAAAACCATCTTGCATGCAGGAGTTCATTTTTTAAAATTTTTTTTTTTATTGTTTTTATTTCACACCATGCACCCTTATCCCAGTCATTTCCCTTTCCCTTCACACCTACTCCCCATCCTAGCAACTTCTGCACAGAGGAAGACAATATCTCATTCTGGAAGCTGTAGTGTGTGACAGTGTGCTATACAGTTACCCCTCTGTCCACAATTCTTTGCTTGCAAATGTTCATTGTAATGAAACATGGGTTGATTTGAGGTCTCTGTCTCCTGCTACACTGTCGATATTAGGTCCTCACCAGGATTTCTCTCAAGTATCTTGTTGTTATCCTGTGTTATGGAGATCATCCTGCTTCGGATCTGTAGGATAAGCCCCTTTTGCACCCTCTAGCAATTCATATATGGAGTAGATGTTCAGGTGGGCCAACTCAAAACCCTGGATCTGGGCCTGGATTGTAGCTGAGTTGGTCAGGTTGACAGCTCTTCCTCATCCACAAGAACAGGGTGAGCTCTCTAGCTCACTTTATGCTGCTGAGCAAAAGGCAGAGCCAGTTCCCTGCTCTCATACCCTCAGGGTGGCTAAATTGAAACCAGGCAAGGTACAGGACCTCCTCTTCTGAGTGGTACAGCCAGCAAGGGGCTGGGAGAACTTTGCTGCTCTCTTGTTCTTGGTACTGGCTCACCTGCCACCCGTAACACTAGGGAAAGATCTACTGTCCTGGCCAAAGGAGGTACAGGGTCTTCTCTCTTAAGAGTTGGGCCAGCTCTCTAGGCTTCCTTGGGTGAAGAAGGATCAGGTAGGGATGAATTGTTTTCCTAATCCAAGCTACAACACTGCAGAAAAGTTGCAGGGCCAGCTCCCCTGTGCTCAGTCCCCCAGCTCACCAGCATCCCTGCCATCAAGAATCATCTCTACTATGCTGCCCAAGGCAGGTGAAGTACCTGCTTGCCCAAGTAGGGCAGCCTATGATGGGGTAGGACCAGCTCTTCTGTTTGCAGTAGGTGGCAAGGAATAAGAGGGGGAAAGTATCTCTTCCTCACCGCCGTTGCCACTGCAAGGCAGAAGAGTGGCAAAGTCAGCTCTCCTGTGCTCACACCCTCAGGGCCAGTTTGCCTGCATCCCTAGCAACCAGGGCCAGCTCTACTGTGCTTCCTTTATGAGGGGCAGGCTCAGCTCTTCTGCTGTCCTGCCTTGGGGATAGTACCATACCCAGAAAGATGGGATCAGCTTTGTATAGTCCTCAGACATCAATTTGGCTCCAGGTGGCAGCCCAAACCATAGACATCTGCTGAACTTTAGAGGTAATGGAACCTCATTGCTGCAGGGTCATGGACCCAAATATGGCCTTCTGTGGCAGCACGGGGCAGGACTTCACCATGGCCCCCTTTGGCACTGCTGGCCACTCACTTAGGCTATTCCTCACTTTGAGTCTCTAGCTCTAACCCCCTTCATTGTGCATACATACACCTTTCTGCATCTCCCGCTTCTCCATCTCTCCACTCCTTACTTGTTCAGTTTAGTGGCACCCAGGCATCTAGGTGTCTGGCATCATCTCGGGAGTGTTATGCCCTGTCTATGCACTGGGCACGGGTCACCTCATCTGTGTGCTGTCCACCCAGGCCCTATGGTGCCTGACTATGGGTTGTTTCAGGCTTATTCTGTAAACCAAGTCCTGTAATCCAGGGCAAAGTTTTTCTCAGGCATGGTCTTCCTGGTCTCTAGAGTTCATTTTTTTCGTTATGTGTGTCTCTGTGTTTACATATATTCCTACAATGTAATACAGCATGACTTCATGGTTTTGAACAAAAGTTCATTGATTCATCAAAATGCAGGCATCCATTCTTTAACCTCTTTTAAGAATGTCATAGAGCTGGAATTATTTATTAATTTGGATTTCCTGATGGCTCCTTTCTTTTAGCAGTGAGCATACAGATCTGTCTTTGTTTTACTACTTGGTTGCTCACTACGGGTGTGGTGTAATATTATTTAATATAATATGCCAGGTAATTTGTCTGCTCACCAATTGAAAATATTTTTGTTGTTCCAAAGTTAGGAGAATTATAGATAAGTATAATGATATAGTCTTGCCAGATTTTTGCATGCATATGATTCTTTGGAGTAAGTGCTTAAAGATCCAGTTGTGTGTCATGTATGAAGACTGCATAGTATTGATAAGAAACCGCTGAGGTTTTCTTTTTTTCTTTCTCTACTCATAAAGAAAACCATTTACTCTTTCTCTGCCTCCTCAGGTCTATTGGCTATTGCACTGTTGATGCTTTAGCCACCATCATACAAATCTAGTGTATCTCATTATTAGGTGAGCATTTAGTTTTCTAATGGTACATTGAGCTAAGCATTTGTCCTGTGGGTTTTTTCCCATTTGCACAATATCTTGCTAAAGTATCTATCCAGATAATTAGTCAAATATCTCTTATTTACTCTTCTCCACTTTTTAAGTCTTCATTGTAATTATTAGCCATCTATGATCCAGTTATTGTAGTTCTGGAAAAAAGCAATGGAAATGATTTCAGAATGTAAATAATAAAAATCCACCTGCATATATATGTCTATCACTCAGTTTGTCCCACAAGGAATCTATGGTAAATAGTCTAAATATACATCGATGGATGAAGAAAACATGATTAGTTCCATTTAATCAGAAAGTATTCAAATGGGGGATAAGAAAACAGTGACCAAGTTTCCCTTTCACTTCTTCCTGGCATATACATAATTGGAAGAATGGAAAGATGAAATTCACTAGTATCCAATACAACTGAAAAGACCACTTAGGTTTAACCTACAATTTATCTACGTGCATTTATTTTTAAAATATTTTTACTCATAATCATAAGCAATCATATTAAATATAACTTTAAATTGCAAAATATTGATGACATAAACATTCATAATTAGTATGTCAGATGTCACAATGTTTGGGTACAGATTAAATAAGTACAATATAAATGAATGTGGATATCTAGATAGATAGATAGATAGATAGATAGATAGATAGATAGATACATAGATAGATAGATAGATAGATAGGTAGATAGATAGATAGATAGAAAGATAGGTAGATAGAATATTCCCATAGTGTTAAACAAAAACCCTTAAGTTGTAGAATTATATGTGTAATGGTAATAACACAAATTCAGAATATTTTGTTTAAATAACAATACACATTTTGAAATGCATAGTATAAACCAAAGATTTTAGGAAGAGTAAAATAGAAAGTCTCGACATATTTTTTCATCCAACAGACACTTGTATTGTGCTGCTCTGCCTTTTTCAACTTCCTTAGAACTTCTAGGGTTTATAAAAATGTTCAACTTTCCACAGAATGGAGGGATGCTACATGAGGTTAACTTTGGTCACTGAGTTCTTGAGAGAGGGTATATTTCTTTCAAAGGAAATTCGGTGCATTTTGTGAAGAGTGTTATTTTACAATGTAACCCATCTCATTCATTGCATCAGTACAGCCAGTCCTGAAGAACACAGCATCCAAACTGAAGTGCACTGTAAGATTAGCTTCTGCTGTACTACTCCTTCAGGCTTTGTTATAGAGGGGAAAGATCATTTTCTTTTTAGGGAGTTGTACTCTAATGTAGGACTTTCCAGAGCATTTACCAGTGCATATATATTCGAGTAGTGACTGCACACTGTTTTCTTCAGAATCCCTGCCCTTTCCTCTGCAGGGAGCATTGCCTGTTCTTTTCAGCTAAGTCATCCTTCACCATTCTGGGCTGCAGGAGTGCTGCTCAAATGTAACACCAAGCTAATCAACAGAATAGCTGTCAGGTCTTTGCTGGAAACTATATTAACCTTGTCTCTTCATACTGCGAGCAGAATGAAAGTGACACAAATAAAATGTAATGGATAAAATATATTGTTCATGTAAGGTAACAAGGAACTACAAGTTGACATTCTTTCTCTCTTCCCTTACTGTGTTTCCATACCCTTTTCCATGATCTCTTCTCTGTATCATGCTTATGTCAAACACATAGTAGTAGAGATACAATAAATATGTTTTAAATGATAAGAAAAAATAAATGAGTTAAATAAGATTCAATAAACTGACAATGGAATTTCTTGCTAAGAATACAGACTATCAAATCTGGAAAGATATCCACAATAAAACATTTGTTTTTCCTGAAAACCAAATCTTCCACCCCAGGTTCCTTACATGCATATATTCTCATAATAAAATATGTTAACACAGGCTTCATTTTAATTCTAATAACAAATGTCAGATTCTCATATTAAAAATAACTTTCATCCCTACGATAGCACACACTAAATCTCTCAAGATGCACTGCAAGGATTTGAGAAATATAAAAAACAATTATGTAAGCCAACATTATTATTTTCTTTGGTTTTATGGAACTCATGATAATTTATAGCATGCAGGCAGTGTGTGCAAGGTCACATAACCAGTAAATAATAGAGCTGACCCTTGAACTTGTGCCTAGACGCTGAGAAAGTTCTTGCTTAAGTCTGTCTGCCCTGTCATTTAGCTATGTTTATATTTCTTTCCTCAAATCAGAAAAAAATTCTAAATATATTCTTGTCAGAGGCATCGCTTGGTAAAGCACACATGCTGTTGGCGTTGGTTTTCTCTCCCCTTTAACATTTGTGATCGTGTTTGCTGAGCGAAGAGAAATGCTAAGACTCAAGACCAAATGTTTACTGAGCAGATTATTCTTGATGGCCTTCTGCTTAAAAGTTTAAAATTAAAAATAGAACAGTATTCTCTTCTTGTCCCCTGAAAAAGTCTACAGGATAAGCAACATGGTGCAGGGCAAGGCCCTGAAGGCAGAAGCTCTGTAATACATCTTCTTTATTAATAGCCATTCATTTTCAAAGGAGAAAATATTAACTAATAGATTTAATGGCTGCAACTTTCATCACTTTAACTGTGAATAAATTCCATTTTGCTTTTACTTTAAAGAATCTAGAGACAGAGGATGGTCATTCATGGCTGTGTGAAGTCCTAGCAGTGTTGCTTTGAAGGACTGATGACCCAGCCTCTTCAAATACCCTGCTCCACAAAAATGCTACATGGTGCTAAAGCATCAGGGCAAGTGTCACAAGAGACTGTAAATGAGCCCTAGGCTTGTGAATGTGTTGAGAGAATATGTTTGAAGTTATGATGTAGAAGTCAAAGAGAGTGTTGCTTTCTCTTTTGACACAACATTTAGAACAGTGCACTTTTCTGGGTAGGAAGACGAATGAAATTAAATGCTAACTTTCCCTTTGATTGATGTGTTCAGAAAAATCTACATACTGGTAGACAATAACATTGTTCATCCTATATCCAAATGCCATAGTGTCCTTGATAGTCAAGGAGGCTGGTTAGTTCTTCAAAGGGGAAAATAGTAACTAATAGCGTTAATGGCTGTAACTTTCATCACTTTAACTGTGAATAAACTCCATTTTGCTTTTACTTTAAAGAATCTAGAGACAGAGGATGGTCATTCATGGCTGTGTGAAGTCCTAGCAGTGTTGCTTTGAAGGACTGATGACCCAGCCTCTTCTAATACCCAGCCTTTGAAGGAGGCTGGATAGTTAGGAGTGAGGTTGTAATATGACCATCTGGCTTTCTGTTCTTGGACCATCCCTACCCTTCTTCCTGCTATATCTTCTTATATATCTTACCATGATTATGATGGAATGATCGCCTACAACTGTAAACCTGACTAAATTCTCCTCCTTCAATTTATATAAACAAAAATAGAAAACAAAGAACTAAAAATAATACATGACCTCTTGTGTCGCAAGTATTATTGTCACGTGTTTGAAAATATAACTTGTTTAGACTCTTTAGCATTCTATCCAACATTTTATCAACAAAAAATACTGATTCTTCTACTAATGGCGTAAAAAAGCACTTTAAGACAAACAATGACATTGTGGAAAAAAATGTCATGGTGTAATTTCTACCTTTGACACTTGATGACTGAAAGTTTTAAAATATGCAAATGATTTTAAGGATCCCACCTTTACTAGCTATTTTATGTGGGACAGAATTAACATTGCATTCTATGAGAATGAACTTAACAAATACAAAAAATTAAAAAGAATCCCATGCCCCTGTGTAGGAGAATGCCAGGGCGGGGAGGTTGGTGGATGGGGGGAGCACCCTCATAGAAGCAGGGGGAAGGGGGATGGGATAGGAGTTTCTGAGGGAGAGACCTGGAAAGAAATAACATTTGAAATGTAAATAAAAAAATATCTAATAAAAGAAAGAACCTACATGATGCTTAATTAAATTTGAAATTCAGATAAGCAGAAGCAAAACAAAATTAGTGTATTTAAGACACAAATATTGAATGGGACATACATATTTTAAAATTCTTTCTGGTTAATAGATTTAAATTCATCCTGAAATTTTATATTTTATAGACAATGTCCCTTGGACAACAGTTGCATAGTATTTGATATAAATGTATTGTTTAACAAAATTTGTCTTACTCTTCTACCTAGTATATTTTTTAATTCATGCTCCATAGAAGCACTCACATTTGTAAATTTTCAAATGGTTGTTTTCTTTATTTACATTTCAAATGTTATCCCCTTTCTACGTTTCCCTTCTACAAACCCCGTGCTCCCTTCCCTTTCCCCTATCTCTATGACAGTACTCCCCCCAAATGAGTCAAAATTTAGTGGTTTTTCGTTTAAGCCACATATTAGTAAGATATCAGATGCTCTCATTATTGAAAGATTGCCAGGGATGTTTTGTCTCTTGGCATCCAAGACTCCAGTAAAGTCCATCATCTCAACATTGAATCTCTATAAAGAACTGACTCAGGAAGTGTCTCAAGTACTTATATGGGGTCACATGAAAATATTGCCTAGGTGTCTGTGACACTACTTCTGTTGGACATATAGACATTTCATTTCATGTTGTATCTGTTGTACAGCATGGATGGATGACCAGAGAATGTCCTTTACATTTCCTGTTTGGAGAAACCATGGCTCTGATGACCTCCTGAAGAAAGGGCATACATGCACACAAATAGTCAATCAGTCAGAATGTAGGAAGATTATAAAATTAATTCAAAGCTAGTCCTTGAATTCTAACAATCTATTTTTCTATATTTGGCACCAAAGGATGAAGAGAAAGAAAAGAATACAGAGCATGAGGATGACTGTTAAAATCTTTAGAAAGTGGTAGAAAAACTGAAGGCATCATTGTAATGTTCATTGTAATTGTCATAATTAGTCTCTTTGCATATTTCCAACATTAAAGTGGAGTAGATGTAAGCTATACTTAAACAGAATTTAAATTACATTAACGTGCATAGAGATTGGTAACATGAAACATAACTCTAATTTTTATTTTACACTTGGATTAAGTCCAGTCTTGTATCAATGTTTTCTTGAACTCAATTAAGCATTCATTTTACTGATAAAAATAACTTTTTTAAAAGCACAATTATCAGAAAAGTACACATTTATTTTAATGTTTATCAATTAAATTTAATAAACACTAAATGTTATTTTATTGATTGTTAACATAGAGATTAAATTGAACAATTTTTACTTTTAAAGGCCTGATGTTATAGCTAAAGATGCATGAATTCTTAGTGGCTTTTGGCAAAAAATGTTTGGTCCACGTCCCAGTGTGTCTTTCTATTTCCCACATGTGAAATAAATGTCATTTTATTTTGGCAGGCACTTGTAATTTCTAGGCATTTGTAATGCTCTAGAAAATAAACACATAATGAAAAGAATATAAACGTGTGGGAAATATAAGCTCACACTTGTCTTAGAAAGGGTTTCTACTTATTTTAAAATAAAACTGAATACATGTTATCATATAAAATAATGGGAGGAAATTTAAGTTCCAGTTGGTGCCAGAGAGACATTGAAGTAATAGCATAGTATTAGCCTGATGCCTGCAGTTACATGCTTCCTTATTCTTCATCATCTAGATTTATAAATGAATAAATAACTAATTAAATAATTAAATAGAAAGAAAAGAAAAGAAAAGAAAAAAGAAAAGGAAAATAAAGAAAAGGAAAGAAAAAGAAATTACATATAAAACAGCAACAACAAAGCCCAGACTACTGAATGGTGCCCTACTAATGACAAATATTTGTTTTTGGAATTGCTTTTCATGCTCTAAGTATTTCACCTTTTTGTTTTCCTATAGCCAGTGTGAGGCCCACAGGAGGAAGTCTACGGCTTTCATCTTGATTTATAGAGATGATGATAAAAGTTTAGTCTCACAGCTTGGTGTCCACTGCTCTAGTAAAATGCAGCCTACAGCTTATGTTCAAAGACAGGTTAGCTATAGCTGAATGTAGTTTGATTCTAGTAAACATAGCCTACAGTAGAAACATATTGGATACAGGTTCAATGATAGAAGAAAGAAAACTAAAAAATATTCCAATAAACAGTGTGTTTTCCAATTAATGTTGCACCTTAGATCTTTTGTTTTTCTTGGTAATCCCTAGGAGATTATTCTATACTATGGTTAATGTGTAATTTAAAATAGTGATAGAGTATTTAGCCTGTTCGTACGTTCTCTACATAGTAGTCACTGTATTTGGGTAATCTCTATGCTCTCTCAAGCATTTATTAAACCAATAAACTATTGCAAAAAATAAATATGCAAGTAAAGAAACAGAATTCAATGAGAAAGTGCAGGATCTCCAAAATAACATGGCATAATTACTAAAGACTTCTCTGAGGACATGATATTTCTCTTAAAACTATGAAAGAGGAGAGTCAGCCAAGCTAGAAACAGAAGGAAGGCTGTGCCTGTCAGAAGATGGGGAACTTGAAGACACTTGGCAAAGGGGTGTGGCACTGATCAGAGATGGGAGCCAGATTGGCTAACCTTTGGAAAGTCACTGGCAAAGAAATGACACATTGATTTACATTTTCCCTTTCTCTGCTGCAGATAATGAATGCTCTCTTTTCTTGGCAAGGGTTCCAAACACAGAATCTGATTGAGCATGCACAGTGGCAAAGGAAAGGGAGAGAAGATTATGTATTATTCTGACTGTGGAAGTGAGGAGCATACCATAAAGAATATGCATAAAACTGACTGAAAAATATATTGGGATGTTGCTGTGAGAAACACCTGAGCATGGAGATTTAGAGGATGCTATTTGGTGTCAGTTTCAGAAGTTTCAATCTGAGGTACTGTCTTTGATACTGTTTCTTTAGATCTGTGGCAAGGTTGAACATGTGACTGAAATCCCCATCCTCAAAGTAACCAGGAGCTTAGACAAAGAGAAGGTCCAGGAACAAACTCCAGATGATACTGCAATAATATTCTTCCTTCTGTTAGACCTGCCTCTCAGTAATGGAATACAAATCCATTGAGTTATTACTTCATTGACTACAGCAGATTCATCAGGATACATTTCTTCCAGTAGTTATAAGCAGAACATACAACATATTGGGTATTTCATCTACGGTCCCTCCCTTTGAGTCCTGAGAGTCTTTCACCTCCCAAGTCTCTGGTACATTCTGAAGGTTCCCACCATTTCCTCCCTCCTAAGGTAGCCTCTTTCCATTCTTCTTCTGGCCCCCAGGGCTTCAGTCCTCTTCCCTACACTCAATACCTGATCAAGTTCCCCATCCTGTCCCCTTTCCCATCCAGGTCCCTCCCTCCATACCTGCTCCTGTAATTGCTTTATTCTCCCTCTGAAGTGGGACTGAGGCATCCTCACCTAAGCCCTTCAGCTTGTTAACCTTACTGAGTTCTGTGGATTGTATCTTGAGTCTTCCTTCTCCTTAAACTTCATACGGTTTATGGATCGTATCATGGGCATTCTGAGATTTTAGGCTAATATCCACTTATTAGTGGGTACATACTATGCATTCCTTTTTAGTCAGAGTCACCTCACTCAGGATGATATTTTCTAGTTTCATCCATTTGCCTGCAAAATGCAGGATGTCCTCATTCTTAATAGCTAAATAGTATTCCATTTTGTAAATGAAAGGTAAACATTTTTTATATCTATTCTTCTGTTGTGGGACATCTAGGTGGTTTCCAGCTTCTGGCTAATACAAACAAAGCTGCCATGAGTATAATGGAAAATGGTTCCCTGCGGCAAGGTGGAACATCTTTTGGGTATATGCCCAAGAGTGGTATAGCATGGTCTTCAGGTAAATAGATTTCCAATTTTCTTAGGAATCTCCAGATTGATTTCCAGAGTGGTTATACCAGTTTGCAATGCCACCAGCAATGGAGGAATGTTCTTATTTCTCTACATCCTCTCAAATATGTGTTGTTGCCTGAGGTTTTGATCTTAGCCATTCTGATTGGTGTAAGGTAGAATCTCAGGGTCCTTTTGGTTTGCATTTCCATGATCACCAAGAACTTTGAACAGCCATTCAAGATTCTTCTGTTGTGAATTCTTGGTTTAATTCTGTACCCTATTTTTGATTGGGTTGTTTGCTTTTTTGGTTGTTAGTTTCTTGACTTCTTTATATATTATGAATATTAGCCCTCGATCAGATTTGGGGTTAGTGAAAATTTTTTCCCAATCTATAGGTTGGTGATTTGTTCTATTGACTATGTCCTTTCAATCCAAGTATTTGAAGTTTCACAAATTCAAACTGGATAAAGCTTGTCAAATTACCATTTAAAATCCGCTACAATCATTGAGATGAGCCTAACAAATCAACCCACACATTAATACTTCTTGTTTATGACAATTTCCTATGATCTTTATTTTGGAAGCCAACTGTTTCAGGTATTATGTTTTGTTTTTCTGTTTCATGCACTGAGGTCATTTTTTAAAAGTTTTTAATTCTACTAAAGTATTTATTGATAGTTAATCCTATTCTCTCATTTTCCTATATTTTCACTTCCACTATTGAACTGAAGTAGTCTACTTGGCTCCTGCTATTTTATTCTAATATCATGTGTATAGGTGTGTGTGTGTGTGTGTGTGTGTGTGTGTGTGTGTATGTATGTATGTGTGTGTGTGTGTATGTGTATACATGGATGTGAATAAGTAGATTTGCACCTATGTGTACTCTTTTGTAGTGATTCTGCAATATGTATAATGTGTAAACAATATATTTGCTATTATAATCAACCTGTTTCTTTGTGTCATTCTTTTGCATTTATCAATTTTAGATTTTTTTGAGACAAGATTTGCCTATATAGCCTTGGTTGGAATTTATCTTACACTTATCCACTTACTTGTCTCTTCCTCCAAAGGGAGGTAACCTTACCAACTTATGAATATCACAGATGACAAGAAAAAATATTTTATTAGAACAAATGCATGTACAATGGCAAAAACTTCCAAAGTATATCATTCAAAATCCAATAAAAATTCCCAGAAGTATAAGAAGCAGAAATCTATAACCTATTATGATTGGGATACTTAACCAATTAAAGTTGAACCAGAAACAACAAATTATAATTTTAGAGAACAAATAATGAACCCGGTGATCATGAAAAAATTCTCATAATGCAAGAAGATATAGAAATATTTATAATTTATTGAATAAACTTATTGCTTATTAAATAAAATTTGCATTAATGAATTTTGTAAATAAAGGATATTAGACTTAAATTGCATATTAAGTTTCCATAAAAAGATTATTTGTATTGAAAAATGGCAGTAGAAAATGTCTACATAGAAAAGATAATAATGCTAGGTAGGTTACTCAGTCAAATGTTTTACATGAAAGCAAAAAGACTTGACTTCAGATGCCCAGCAACCATATTAAAACCAAGGACTGTTAGAACTAGAACACAGAGACAGGGTGATCCCTAGAACTCTCTAACCAACTTGTCATGTAAAGTCTGTGAGTTCCAAGTGCAGTGAAAAATTCTGTTTCAAAAATAAAGTGAGATACCTATCAGCAATTTCTCATGGAAAACAATAGAGGAAGACATCTGTATTAATTATTTTTCTGTTGCTTTGATTAAGCTCCATGACCAAGAAAACTTATTGAAGGAAGGGCTATTTGTGCTAATGGTTCCATAGATAAACAGTTCCATTATGATAGTGGCAAACAGACGGTACAGCAAGAGAAATGTGAAGCTGAGAGAGCCCAGATCTTCAAACACAAGTACTATAAACAAAGAATGAACTAGAAGTAGCATAAAGTTTTAACACTCAAAGCCTTCCTCCACTGATAAACATCCTTTGAACATGCATGAGGAAGGATCCTTGTCAGGAGACCAGAAATAGAAATTTATGTCCTCCAGGTTTTTATTTCCCCGTGTTGTAAATCATCAGGTACTGGCAGGTCTGTATGAAGAGTCTTGTCCCATATTTTCTTTATTATGCTACACAAATAGTTCATTATCTTAATTAGCAACACTGTAGCATGTCTTAGGTTAAAAGAATGTACTTCTCACAAATTTAGAGTTCTTATTTTAAATCTTAAATACATTTATTAAGTTCTATGTTAGCTAGTTTTCTATGAAATTTAAAATCATTCAAATGCTTTCCATTTTATTTCAACAGGATTTGATTGAAAGTGCGTTAAATCTATAATTAATTTTCCAAGAATTGGCCCACCAATTTTGAGCCTCCTGGTGCAGTGAAATGGAACATTGCTCTATTAATTTAGTCAGGGTACTAGAATTGTGAATAGAACTAGGAAGGAAGCCTTTCACCTGGCACTGTGGTCCTCACAGACACAGCTGTGTTCTCGCTCTCAGTTCAGAGTCCCTGATTTGAATGCATATTTGTAGCCATTTTCTTGTCAATAGCTTTTAGGGTGATGCAAATTTCCTTTGTATTTGCTAAATTTTCACCATGTAAGTCTTCCTTCTGGGGTTTATGTCTTACCATTTCTTACTCAATTTTTAATGATATTTCCTTCTGACATATTAAATGATTGTTTCTTTGATTTAGTAATTTTACCTCATCATCACCATTTATCTTCATCTTCATCTTCATTATCATCATCATGGTCATCATATCTTAGATGCTGTCAGTCTATTTTATGGAATGTTCTATTAAGACCTTCAGCTGCAATTACTATAATTACATTTTAGAAAAAAACACATTAATTAAAAAATTTTAGGTCGTTAAAAAGGTTGCTAACCTAATGCCAATAGATTCTCTGCATACAATAAATAATATATTCAAATAAGATAAATGAGTTTCATTTCCATCCATATGGCTTAGAAAACTGTAGACTAGGAATTATCGCTGCTTATCAGTTAGAGATTATCACTAAAAAAATACCACAGATTAAGGAGTTAATTTAATAATAATTCTTTTGTTATTTATACCCTAGAAGTCTGAGGTATTCTTGTATCAACTTGAATTTCCTGTACACATGTGATACCTATTACCTATATTTTCTTTTTGAAGAATATTGCTATTATAGTATGGAGACATTAACTTTAGGACATCATTTAAAATTAATTACCTCTTTAAATACCCCTTTCTCCAAATAGAGTACAATAAGTGTTGTAGGCAGAGGGAAATTCTATAATCTATGATATTAGTATAATACATTATAAAACTAAATAATCAATAAATGAATAAAAATTTATTTAGCCTAAAGGAGAAAATACCAGACTTAGATATGAATTTAAACAGTCAAAACATCAAACCAGTATTTGTCTTTCTCGTTGTGGTTTTAGACAGTTAAAATAGTTCAAAGAAAGCACCTGAAGAAACACTTTACTTCTGCAAACATACAACAAACAAATTAAAATAACAAAAACAAAAAAAAACTCACAGCAGTCTACAGGTGTCCATTCTTGTAATAGATTTTCCTCAGTGACATTCCTGCATCAAACCTGTTTAAACTGAGGCTAATATCCACTCTTCACTCTTCAATGTGGCAACACTAATCAAATATGTTGACTTAAGTTTCATTTAAGTAAAACTATATGAAACTAAAACATAGTTCTGCCATTGATCTGGTCAATTGCATTGCTCAGTGGCCTGCAACACAAAACACAATGTATTTTATTAGACTGAAGGAAAGTTGATTCCCCCAACTTGGGGTCCATTCAATGTGTAGACACCAAGTTCTGACATTATTACTGCTGCCATGTTGTGCTTGCAGTCAGGAGCCTAGCATGGCTGACCTCTGAGAGGCTCTACAAGCAGCTGACTAAGACAGATGCAGATACTTTCAGGACTGAGGTAAGGAACCCCTATGGCAGAGTTAGAGGAGGGACTGAAGGAGCTGAAAGGAATTGCAATCCCATAGGAAGAACAAGAGTATCAACTAAACTGGATACCTCAGAGCTCCCAGAGACTAAGTAAACCAACCAAGCAGCACACATGGGCTAGCCCGTGGCCCCCAGCACATATGTTGCAGAGTACTGGCTTGTCTGGATGCCAGGGACCAGGCCCAGTGGGATGTTTCTTCTTTCATGTTGGTTCTTCTTGAGGAAGCAGAAGTCAAGTTAGACTTGCTTTTGCGATTCTGGGTTAAGACTTTGTCTTAGGAGTTTAGTTAGGGTTGCTCTATTATAAAAAAGTTTACTTATTTAAGTCTAAGTTTTACTATGCTATTGTAGCTGACCTGCCTTTTGTGTTCCTCTGGAGCCAGAGACTGCAGTCTCGGGCACTTACCACCTCATCCTAAAACAGCAGAAGATTAAGTAAAGGATTAATTGCCAGAGCCTTTTCCCTATTGTCCAGATGCCTCTTGCTTGTTGGGCTTGGGAGAAGTTTGGAGCAATAAACTTCTATTGAACCAGGAGGAGAGAATAACACTAGCAGGAAGACAAACTTTTACATAGGTGAATATAAATAATCTCACATAAATATAATTACAGCTTCATGCTTGCTCATTTATAAATTTCCATCCAAATCCAGCTGGCCCCACTTGCATGCATTCTCACAATTACATACTTATACACACACATACATATGTATACATTCTCACAATTGCATACTTACACACACATCCATACTTATATATGCACATGGAGCAACAGCCCAAGCATCAGTGCAGAAAGAACTCACTCATTCTGGATGAAAATTGAGCTCCAATTTTTACTGCATAGAGAGGGAAAAGGTTTCCACCCTCTTAATGCTAAATGACTTAAACTCATGTTTGTAAGAAAAAAGCTTTGTTTCTTTTAATAAGACTAAGGCTGCCTTGTCCTTACCATGGGGCATTTTCTGTCCCATGGTAAGGAGAGGCCTGCCTAAGGAATGGGGTCACCCACCCCTCTCAAAAAATTTAACCCAGAATTGTTCTTCTCTAAATGAAAGGCAGAGACAAAAATATTGATGATACCAAGATGTGCTTGCAGACAGGAGCCTAGTATAGCTGTCCTCTGTGAGGCTCTGCCAGGACATGACTAAGACAGATGCAGATACTGATGCTAACAACTGTACTGAGCCTGGAGTCCCCAACGGAAGAGTTAAGGGAGGGATAGAAAGAGCTGGAGGGGATTGCAACTCCATAGGAAGAACAAGAGTATCAAAGGACTAGACCCATCATAGCTCCCAGGGACTAAGCCACCAGAGAACATACATGGTTTTTCTGGAACCAGTGGGAGGGGATGTGCTTGGTCCTTTGGAGGCTTGATGTCCCAGAGAAGAAAGCTAGAGGGATGATGTGGGAGTAAGTGGGTGGGTTAACACACCCTTAGTGCAAAGGGGAGGAGGTGTGGATGTTGGAGGAGACCAGGAGGAGTGACAACATTGGAAATGTAAATAATTAAAATAATTAATGAAATTAATTAGAATATTAAAGAAGTTCAGGACAATGATAAATATATATTTTAAATAATTTTAATTTATCTTCATCAAATCTATTTTTGGTACACATTCATTTTTCCTCCATAATAGTTAACATATGTGTGTATGCATGCAGGCATCATTATCAAACATACAAACATAATGTTATCAACACTTCTTTTTTTTTCTTTTTTTGCTTTGTAAGAGCAGAATAGTGTTAATGTCATGTCTTTCAATGCAAAGGGAAGAGATCCCACACAATCACCCTCAGACTAGAACCTAATATGCTTATCAACAAATTCAGTTTTCGTGCTGTAGAGATGATTGTATCAACAACATCCAAGCACTACTCACCTCAAAGTGGTAGATTCTAAATAGCCAAGAGTGAAGCTTAAGGAAGAAACACAAAGAATGTTGGGGAAATTATTTCATTAAGAAGACTTTATTGTACTTGAGGTACTAGCTCAGGCAATTAGACAACATAAGGAAGTTAAAGGGATACAAATTGGAAAGGAAGAACTCAAACTATCATTATTTGCAGACGACATGATAGTCTACCTAAGTGACCCAAAAAACTCCACTAGAGAGCTCCTACAGCTGATAAACAACTTCAGCAAAGTGGCAGGTTATAAAATCAACTCAAGCAAATCAGTGGCCTTCCTATACTCAAAGGATAAGCAGGCTGAGAAAGAAATTTGGAAAATGACCCCTTTCACAATAGCCACAAACTGTATAAAGTATCTTGGGGTGACTCTTACCAAACATGTGAAAGATCTGTATGACAAGAACTTCAAGACTCTGAAGAAGGAAATGGAAGAAGACCTCAAAAAATGGGAAAGCCTCCCATGCTCATGGATCGGTAGAATCAATATAGTTAAAATGGCCATTTTGCCAAAAGCAATATACAGATTCATTGCAATACCCATCAAAATCCCAACTCAATTCTTCACAGAGTTAGAAAGAGCAATTATCAAATTCATCTGGAACAACAAAAAACCCAGGACAGCTAAAACTATTCTCAGCAACAAAAGAAAATCTGGGGGAATCAGTATCCCTGACCTAAAGCAATACTACAGGGCAATAGTGTTAAAAACTGCATGGTATTTGGTACAGTGACAGGCAGGCAGATCAATGGAACAGGATTGAAGATCCAGAAATGAACCCACACACCTATGGCCACTTGATCCTCGACAAAGAGGCTGAAAACATCCAATGGAAAAAAGATAGCCTGTTCAACAAATGGTGCTGGTTCAACTGGAGGTCAGCATGCAGAAGAATGCGAATTGATCCATCCTTATCTCCTTGTACTAAGCTCAAATCCAAATGGATCAAGGACCTCCACATAAAGCCAGACACTCTGAAGCTAATAGAAAAGAAACTGGGGAAGACCCTTGAGGACATCGGTACAGGGAGAAAGTTTCTGAACAGAACACCAATAGCGTATGCTCTAAGAGCAAGAATTGACAAATGGGACCTCATAAGGTTACAGAGTTTCTGTAAGGCAAAGGACACCATCAAGAGGACAGATCGGCAACCAACAAATTGGGAAAAGATCTTCACCAATCCTACATCAGATAGAGGGCTAATATCCAATATATATAAAGAACTCAAGAAGTTAGACTCCAGAAAACCAAACAACCCTATTAAAAAATGGGGTACAGAGTTAAACAAAGAATTCTCACCTGAAGAACTTCGGATGGCAGAGAAGCATCTTAAAAAATGTTCAACTTCATTAGTCATTAGGGAAATGCAAATCAAAACAACCCTAAGATTTCATCTTACACCAGTCAGAATGGCTAAGATTAAAAATTCAGGAGACAGCAGGTGTTGGAGAGGGTGTGGAGAAACAGGAACACTCCTCCACTGCTGGTGGGGTTGCAAATTGGTACAACCACTCTGGAAATCAGTCTGGCGGTTCCTCAGAAACCTGGGCACCTCACTTCCAGAAGATCCTGCTATACCACTCCTGGGCATATATCCAGAGGATTCCCCACCATGTAATAAGGATACATGCTCTACTATGTTCATAGCAGCCCTATTTATAATTGCCAGATGCTGGAAAGAACCCAGGTATCCCTCAACAGAAGAGTGGATGCAAAAAATGTGGTATATCTACACAATGGAGTACTATTCAGCCATTAGAAACAATGAATTCATGAAATTCTTAGGCAAATGGATGGAGCTAGAGAACATCATACTAAGTGAGGTAACCCAGACTCAAAAAGTGAATCATGGTATGCACTCACTAATAAGTGGTTATTAACCTAGAAAACTGGAATACCCAAAACATAATCCATACATCAAATGAGGTACAAGAAGAAAGGAGGAGTGGCTCCTGGTTCTGGAAAGACTCAGTGAAACAGTATTCGGCAAAACCAGAACGGGGAACTGGGAAGGGGTGGGAGGGAGGACAGGGGAAGAGAAGGGGGCTTACGGGACTTTCGGGGAGGGGGGGCTAGAAAAGGGGAAATCATTTGAAATGTAAATAAATTATATCGAATAAAAAAAATTAAAAAAAAAGAATAAAAAAAAATAATGAAGTCATGAGGAAGCTTTTAGTACCAGAAATGGATTACAGCTAATTGTTTTGTTGGCCAAAGGGGTTCCAAGAGAATCTCCAAACAACCCAGACTGTTGCTAAGAGTACAGGTTGTTCTCCACAAACTGACGGCAAGGCCCCATTGCTTACAACCCCACCTACCTAACTCATTGAACATGGAGAAGCCCAGCTAGTGCCTACATGGAGCCCTCACCCCTGCATTCTAGTGTCTTTGATACAGGATGGTATTCTGCAAGCTATCAGGAGAGAAACATAAGCATCAACCCAGCCACAAACCCTCCCATTCACCATGGTGTCCTGCCTGCCACACATAGTACAATGGTGGCACACAGCTTGTAGGCGTAACCACCTAATATCTGATTTGCCTGAAGGCCCACTCCATGAGATGGAACCCATATTCAACACTGCTGGGGTGACCATGAACCTGAGACTAGATAGCCCAGAAACCTAGGGCAACAATAAATTAATACTGGCCAAAAAAAAAAAAGCAAACACAAGCACAGCATAGGAACAGCTAGAGACCCCAAGCCAGACATTATTCAGAGAATGGACCTTGTTACAGTCAGCCACAGATGAGATATTTCCATCAAATCCCTTCCCCGAGGGCTCAGGAAACCCTGTGGAAGGGGAGGTAGAGAGAGTGGCCAATGGGGACAGAGGACACCAAGGAAAGAAAGCCTTCTAAACACAGCAGGACTGAGGAACCTATGAACTCAGAGACTGAAGCAGCACAGGGCCTTCACAGGTCTGCACCAGATAGGGTCCTAGTGCTGAAGGAAGTGTACTCATGCCCCATCCCTAACCTGGAAGCTGTCACCAATGGAGAACCACTTGCAAATGAACATTTAGTTTTATTCAAGGGAGTCTCACTGAGGAAACAAACTTCTCTCAAGGGTAGGCTGCATGCCTAGCAGAAAGTGGCCCAGAAAACAAATTCAGTGGCACCTTGGGAGGTTCCTTGGCTCATAAAGTCATGCCAGGGCTTCTCTTTCCATATTCTTTAAAATTTATATATATTTATATTTATATATTTATATATATTTCTCTATATGCCCTACAGGTCCTTTGCATATATATCAGCTCAGTGTTTTCATGGGATTTCTGACGGTGCCAACGACTGGGTCTCTGTGTCCATATCTGTGTCTTGCACCTTTCCTTGGGCTCTTTTCTTTCTGTTTGTGCTGCCTTATTCCAATGTGTTAGTCTTTCTTTTACTTCATTATTATCCCTTAGAAGCCTGCTTGCCTTTAAACGAGAGACACAAAGGGAGTGGACATGGATGGGAAGAGGAGAGAGAGATGGTGTAGAAGTAGTAGGGGGAGGGGAGAATGTAATCAAGATGTATTATGGAGGCCGGAGCTATTTTTAACCAAAGAGGGGAAAAATATTAAAAAACTGCTGCCTAGAGGATACTATCCAGGATCTTGCCGCCTACCCCAACTCCGGTGCCTGTGAACAGAATGGATGAATACGTGTGTGTGTGTGTGTGTGTGTGTGTGTGTGTGTGTGTGTGACTCTGTGTGTGCTGGGGAGGAAACCAGTGACTGAACCAACTACACACAAGCTGACAACCTGTTTTCAGAAGTCCGTTCTGAAGATAAGACATAGTATCTGTGCTCCGTGAGTTATGAAAAGGGGTGGGGACAAGCGTGCACATGAAAATGCCACCCACATAAAATTAGCCTGGTCACGGAACAGAGCACAGAAACTTCCAGAAGTCCTTCTGCTTCATAGTCCTTTTCAAAAGAAGCCACTCTTCTGACTACAGATGGTGACCATTTCAAGCTTACTTTGAACCCTTCGTTATGTTTTAAACCTGTTTATTGGCTTAGAGTTATTGATAATATGCATTCATTTTTCCAAGCTAGGAAAAAGCATGCTGTAATATTTATATGTATCCTAATCCCTTAAACATTTGTCTGTTTGACATGTCTGTCTGCCTGCTGATCTACCTACCTTCGTACCTACCTATCTACCTACCTCTGAGGCATGGCAGAGTGTGGTGTGTGTGTAGGACAGAAGACACCTTGTACGAGTCAGTTCTTTTTAGAATGTGGTTCTGGGAATGGAACTCAGTGGCAGGCATCTTTACCAGCTGAGCCATTTGCCAGCCCACCATTTTTGGCTAAATGAATAAATGAGTTTCAGAAGTACAGAAAAAAAATAAATGGTAATAAGTAATAGGAGATGCTATGTGCTATGAAAGGACCTTATTGCAGGAAGGATAAGTGGACTACCCTTCCTCCACAGCACACATTTACTAGTGACACCCTAACCGGATGCGCAGGAATGAGGTATTCCTATTGGCCATGCAGGGGGCTTTTTATTCATTTCCATATTTTCTGTCTTTTACTGAAGTTTTATTTGTACTTTTCACACTCCAGAAAAGGACTGTATCTATTTGACAAGACTGGAATTAATACTATTAAAAAAATAACAGTGGTTAACAAATAATTTTACACTAAGTCAAAATGCAGAATGCATTCATCTCATTGGTCATAGTAAATTAGGATAAACATGTTAATTTACACAGATAGCTAGCATGACTAAGGAGCTAAGTGTGGCTTTGATGGGGACAGAGCAACATGGTTCCTGTCCCTAGAACAGGGCTCCAGTGTAAGCCTCCATGAGTGTGGATGGTGGCTGTGGGCATAAGGCTTGTTTGTAGAACAATGTACATATTTTTTTTGGAACCAGTACTAGTAGCAGAGGACTTTTTCCTTTCAAGGAATGTCCTCCAGGTTACTGTCAGTGACTCTAGAATAATTAGAAACAGTAGTTCAGGAGTTGAGGGTCTGGCTGTGTCTCAGGAGAATAGCAAACACTTGTACCTCCAGGACAACCTTAAGGTTATGGAAAAGAACTCTAAATACATGAGTTCAAAAATGTGTAATTTCTCAACTATGCAATACACAAGGATGTAATGTGAATTATATGAGGGGCTTCATGAATCTCAAGCAACAAAAGCTTCTGCACTGTGAGCCAACTTGTTAAAAAAAATTGCTAAAGAAGGAGATAAAGAGATTTAGGGAGTTGTGAGATGAGCAAAAGATCTATCCAGCTAAGTTTTTTGTTTATGCTTATAAAGATAGATAGATTCCTGAGTTCAGGATCAGCCTAGGACAGAGAAAGGTTAGGCTCAGGCATGGTGAAAATGGTGATTTCAGGGCAGGGTCCCACACAACTACTTCATATTCTGTGTTTAACAAAGGCAGACAGACCTCGGATTTCTTTTGCAGTGTTATGAAAAAAAAGTATATGCTTGCTGTCTTGCTGTCTCTTTAGAATCAAAGGGTTTGGGTCAAGGGATGCTGACTCATAATCAAAAGGAAAGCTGGGGTAAATAACTGCATTGATATGTAAAATAAAATTCTAGACCTGTGTTCTGCAGGAGATGAGCTATCCAGAGAATTTTTTAGGATAAAAACAGAGAACTTCTTGGATCTCTCTCTCTCTCTCTCTCTCTCTCTCTCTCTCTCTCTCTCTCTCTCTCTCTCTCTCTCTCTCTCTCTCTGTTGCATACACACACACACACACACACACACACACACACACACACACACACATGCACACAAAGAGCAAGTAGGATTTGGAGAGAGAACACTAGCTTTCAGCTGAATCCATGATTTGACTCCAAGTCTTCTTTTCAAACCTCCCAGATACCCCTTCTCTCATAACCCCTCTCCATGCCAAAGTTGGTCTTTGGCAAGTTACCACATAAAACCTTATACTGGCAACTATGAGTTGTGGTTTTGAACAAAATGGACTACCAATAAGAACTTTAGCAAAAGAGCCAGAGGCGGTGGATGAGTATAATGAAGAGTGTTTTCCAAACACAACAGAGAAGCTGCAAATGTGGGCACAGAGAGGTTGTGACAGCATATCAACACCTTTGAAATCTTGAGACAAATATATTTTCAGAATGGAGGAGGTGGACACGAGAGCTAGTTGAAGAACTGAGAAGTTAATGGAAATTGATAGTTACTTAATGAGAGAAAAGAGAAGAACAAAGGGAGAGAGAAGAAAGACATACTCACACACACACACACACACAGAGAGAGAGAGAGAGAGAGAGAGAGAGAGAGAGAGAGAGAGAGAAAGAGAGAGAGAGAGAGAGCACTTTTTAAGGCTATAAGCCCCAAAAGATCCAATATGTTCTAGCATACCACCCTTCAACCAAGAGTATATAGGCAATACTGACTGTACTCAATGAATTTCTTTTTAAATGAATAAAGTCTCTGTTCAATGGATGCCCTTAATCTTAGCACTTGGGAGGCAGAAGAAGATGGATCTATGAGTTTGAGGCCAGCCTTGTCTATAGAGTGAGTTTCAGGATAACCAAAGCTATACATAGAAATGCTGTCTTTAGAATGAGGCACGTGAAACTTGAGGAAGATAGTGATGACAAATGAACATGACCAAAATACAATGCATGAAATTCTCAAATAATTTTTATTTGTGTTTTAACAGTAGTGTGTGGTTTTGTGTGAGGTCTGTGGGTAATCTAGCCTCTGGTTTTTGGTTACTCATACAGTGTTGAATTTGTGCTTCTTCTCATAGAGTGGACTTATGTCAAATCAGACACTGGTTGGCCACTCCCACAAGTTCTGTGCCACCATTGCCCTAGCATAATTTGCATGCAGGACAGATTGCAGGTTGAATGTTTTGTGGCAAGCTTATAGCCTGTAAAGTAGCCTCCTAGATGAAAAATGTCTATTCATCTAAGGCTTCATGTAGGTAGCAACTCAACTTCTTCAGTGTGCTGTCTGGGTGCTTTCCTAGGCAATGGGGTCCTGATTTCACTTTGTGGAAAGCAACCCTTTGTCCAGGCAAAAGTGTGGAATGTTAGGAAATTCCCATGGAACCCCCTTGGTCAACCACTCAATTGAAGGTAACCTTGTCCCACTCCTGGAAGTCTTGCCTGGGAACAAATGATGGCCAGCTGAGATGATTAAAATAGTTATTATTGGTATTGTGCTATACTCATAGATCAGCATGTTATCCAGTAATTTACAGAAAAGGCCTCCTCTCATAGCAGATGTGAGCAGATGTAGAGGCCCACAGTCAGAAATTAGTAAATAGTGCTTAAATGGGTTATTTTAATCAAAGCCCTTCCCTCAGAATTCAGAAAATGACCAAGCCATCTCAATTAATCAACAGGGTCTCAAGCTAGAGAGTGAGCATTGAAAAAGAAAAATGGTTATACAAAATTATTACATGACTCAAGATCATACTGAGGCTTGAAGCAGCTTTATTTCTATTCTGTCTGCTTCTATATCTTTCTAGGTATATCCAAAAAACATGATCAGTTCTTAGATCAAAGACAAAATAATCAAGCGAAGTAGTAAAAAATAAAATCATATAAAATAGGAATTAAGTAAAGTAGTAAGCAAAAGGATCACACAAGGTAATAATTAAGTAAAGTAGTAAGCAAGAAGATCATATAAGATTCAGGAAAATAGTAAGCAAAGCTCCTCCCATGGTCACTGTTTCTAATATTCTTATCTGAGCCTACTTCCTTGTCCGAGTCCGGTAAAAAAAAATGTCAAACTCTTAGTAGTAGCACCCACAAGAAGACATCATGGAAAAGGAGGCAAAAAGATTGTAAGAGCCAAAGGTGATTGAGAACACCAGGATTCCAAGATCCTCTGAATCAGTTAAGCAATTGCATATAAGCATACAGAGACTGAAGCAGCAAGCAGAAGACAGGTCCTCTGCATATACGTTATAGCTATTAGCTCAGTATTTTTATGGAGCTCCTGACTGTGAGAACAAGTGGGTCCCTGATTCCTTTGCCTGCTTTTGGAACTGTCCTCCTCTTGTTGGGTTGCCATGTCCAACTATGATATAGTTTTTGCCTTGTTCATTTACATTTTATTTTGTCATGTTTCATTGTTATCTCTTAGAAGCCAATTCTTTTCTAAGGAGAGTCCAAAAGGGAGGTACATCCTGAGAAGAGTGGAGGTGGGGAGCAATTGGGAAGAGCAGAGGGAAGGAAAACTGGAATGAAGATTTATTGGATGATAAAAAAGAATCTATTTTCAATAAAGGGGGGAATAGATAAAATGAAAGAAAAAAATCTTGAAGAGTTAACAAAAACTTATTGAGCAAAACAAAGTTTTATCATTTTAATGAGAAGAAAGATGAGGGGAAAGCTCTGTAGATAACTTTGATATGATTTAAAATAAATGTTTGATTTCTCTAGATTTGGCAGACTTACTGTTGTCATCTTTTTGGAGTGATGTGCCCTAGAAATGCCATCAACTTTCCTAAATTGTAAAGACGATTACACAACAAAAATAGTAAAGATAATAGGAAACATAGCAATGAGTGATAGTTTCTTACTCTAACTTACATCCAAGTCAACAATGTAACAGGATTACAGCATGTTAAAGTATGATATCCCAAGTGAATGGACAAATGCCAGACCTTATTAGAAATTCCATAATTATATCTCATACTGTAGATGTAGTCTCTAAAACTGTTGCTGGAAGTGCATTGACATGTCTTTTAATGAACTTCATAGAATTTACACAAAGCCGAATGGTTCACTGCTAATGGACTGGCACCTTTAACACATATAATAACTTGTCTTTAAATTTGTTTCAAATGTGTGTGTGTGTGTGTGTGTGTGTGTGTGTGTGTGTGTGATGTATACATGTTCATTATTATCAATGCCTGCAGAGATCAGAAAAAGGTATCAGATTCCCCTAGATCTAGAGTTATCAGCATTTGGGAGTGCCTGGTATATGTGCAGATTCCAAACTCTAGTTCCCTGAAGAAAAAAAAAAAAAAACAAGCGCCTGAAACTGCTGAGCCATCTCTCCAGCTGCCCTTTCTATGCATATTTTAAAATCTCAATCATTTACTTCCCTTAGTCCTACAACAACAAAAAGATAATCATGATAGATAATTTCAAAAGTGTTGATTTTTCACTTAAACTGGAAACATTAAGAAATTTAAGTGTCATCAGTGGATGGCCAAATACCAGTTTTTAAAGAAATAGTTGTTTAATGGTGTTGATGGATAAGAGCGATTACTCTGAAATTGACCGTACAATTGAATATTAGAAATATTTGTACAGTCCAGGGACTAAGTGTACTGCTGCAACCACTCCTCTTTATTCCCCGTGTGAGCCACTAAGTGTCATCTCTTTAGAGCACCATTGATTAACCAATTAAGCCATCTGGTTTTTTAAAAGACCGAGTGTGATGCCCCTGTGAAATTAATTGATTTTTTCCTAGTAACCCAGACAAATAGAAGCTCATAAAAACATACGCTATACATGCATACATTTGAGTTGATGTTTACCTTTCTTGTACCATACGTATGTATATATGTCTTCCCAAATTCCTGTTCATGAATAAGATGCAGTATATTGCTCTCCTCTTATTAAATAAAAATAGAATTAACAATAAAAGCCATTTTTACATCATAAACAATTCTTTAAAATACCAGAAATATTTTATTAACATGCTATTCTTGGGGAAGTACAAGATATATAAAAATGTTTTCCTAAGAAGCTTATATCAGAGCATCAGAAACGGTGGAGAAAGAAGGCTGGTTGATATATGTGATGAACACTGTCAGGAACAAAATATCTTAAGGATACACAGAATACTTCAAAGGAATGCTATTCCCTATTAATGCTATCCTCCATCTCTAAGGATCTGCAGAGCTATTCTCTGTATACTGTACATTATGTAGATGGGATAACTAGCTATTAGAACCTTAGGGGAGGTAATAGCATGTGCACAAAGGGTAGGAGGCCAGTTGTATTTAAACTTCCACCACTGGTAGGGAGCAATGGGGATGGGGGAAATCTCCATTTACATGAAGTACCTATATTTAAGGTGAGTTTTGGTGTGTGTATAGTTTTCTGGCATATAATCAGATCAGAAGTAGGTTGGATGCTCAGGTCAGCTAGTGAGCAGAGAGGAAAACAGACTATAAGTATGCAAGTGTAGACATTTTCAGATGCTTGGTTAAAGTTCAGTCAGTCCTGCTGAAAGGGTAGGATCACAGGGGATGCCAGTGGGGGGTGGAACTCTCGTCATCTTAATAGTCTTAGATTATTACTGTGAAAATGCCCCAAGCCAGGTGTGGTGGTACACGCCTGTAATCTCAGCACTCTAGGAAGCAGAGGCAGGCAGATTTCTGAGTTCAAGGCCAGCCTGGTCTACAGAGTGAGTTTCAGGACAGCCAGGGCTACACAGAGAAACCCTGTCTCAAAAAAAAAAAAAAAAGAAAGAAAAAGAAAAAGAAAAAGAAAGAAAGAAAGAAAAAGGAAAAAGAAAAAAGAAAGAAAGAAAGAAAATGCCCCAATGAAGACCAGGTGTGTTTCTTGATACACTTATGACTCTTTCTCCAGACTGCTCTCTTAATTTCCAAATATGCTTGAGTTTTGGTGACAAGATTTAGGCAACCTCATTTCTGTACTTAAGAAAGCTTAATTGAGGAGAAACTACATTTTAGCACACATGCATTCCCAGAAACTTTCCTTAATTGGTATTAGAGAAATTTACATATTTACTAGTTACTGCTTGTGGAATTTCATAATAATATCATTGGATGAATCTGAATCCTTGGGTACCTTTTACAGATATTAAACTATTGCTCCCCAGTGGAAATAAATGGATCAGGACTCATGGTTAAAATAGAAGGGACAGTTTTTGTCTTCCTTAAAGAAGCGAAAGGTACATTGAAGAATTGTAGTAGGCTGGTGAGTTCAAGAAAAGAAATGTGCTCACAACATTCTGAGACTTCTGACACAGAACTATAGGTCAGCGACATAGCATTCATTTTTCTCATGCTTATCTCAGGTTTCTGAGGGTGTGGGATGTTCTATTCTATTTCTTGTATGTAGCCCTAATGGGGAAAGGGATTTTAGTCTACCTTCCAACTCTTTCATATGTTAGTCCTTTGAATTTTCTCCTGTAGTTCCCCTCCTCCACAAGGGCAAAGCTAATTATTGTTGGTGTATTTGTTTTCCAATTTTATTTTATTCTATTCCCTCTACTGACAAACCTTATTGTAACACTTCAACACTAAGAAAGAGAAAGAAGGTTAGAGAGCAAAGGAGGTGGAATTAGGAGCAATGGGTTCCTTGGGGCAATTCCAACCTTCATAGTCAGGATATCTCCAACTTCTTCTTTTGTCTTTGCCTATAACTACTTGATAAACCACAGCAGCAACCAGGAGCAGCTGCCTCTTCTTCAGAATCCTAGCCACTTTAAGCCCCACCTACTGGCCAGCCCCACCACTACTGGCACGTTAAGGACCCTGGCATTTTTACCAGAATCCTCAGAATTAAAGTATCTTTGGCTGGCAGAATCACACCCCTGCCACACTCAAGAGCAAATAGTTCACTGCTATGGATAATCTGAAGCATTCTCATATCCCACATCTAGGAATAAAACAAAAACATGTTTACATAACATAACTTGGGTTTTTGTTTTGGTTTTTTGTTTTGTTTTGTTTGTTTTGTTTTAAGAAACCCAAACTCTCACCACAACCAGTAGCACATCTTCTTTGTAGGAACGAGATATCAGCAGACACTTAATTCTGAAAAACCACTGAGATGAAGATGCACATCACAGTCTTTGATTTCAGGACTGAAACATTACAGAGGGCAATTCCTTCTTCCAAACTTGTCCCCATCCTTTCTTACCCGAGTGGAAAAGCAGTTCCTTTATTTACTTCTCATTATCTGTTTCCCAAGTTGGGATCAAAATCCATTTAAATTTTTGTAATACTCTGTGCATTTATGAAAACTCATGGTATATCCTGGGTTGGATCCAGTGTCCACTGAAAATGCAAACATTGCATAGTTACCTGGCAGAGCAGGAAAGCTCGCCAAGAAGCTGGGGAATCTCTCAGGCTGCCCAAGCAAGTATTAAATACTGAGTCAGTCAGTAGAGAAGAAATTAGGGAAGGGAAAAAAAAGTGTGAAGGTTGTGTTGGAACACAGTTGTAAGCAGCATGTAGTAACTGTGAATGGTTGAGAAATCACAGCCATTTAATAGACCTGCTGGGCATATGCAAGGAGAGAAGCATGCTTTTTTCTTTGAATAGAGTTGTTACCTAGGTCTGTCTGCACTGTGGGAGCTGGGGGATAAGACTGAAGACCAAAATAACTATTCCGAGCCTGTTTTGGATGAAAAAGACTGCTACTTTTTATTGTTAGTTTCATCCACAAATAACAATCATAGGACTAACAATAACAAGAAGAAAAATAATTGCCCATAAGCATCATATTACGTAATTTGAGGATGCAGTTCTCTGGGTCTTATTACATATTATTAATAGAAAAGGAAACATGTCACTAAAAAGCACAGAATCCAGAGTAGCTTATCCAAGAGGGAGTATGTATTGCTTTGTGTGAATTAAACACTTCAGATATGGCTCATTCAGGGAGGTTAGTCACTCTCAATAAATATCAACAATGGCTCAGACTTTCTTCTCCTTAGGGTCCCCTGTTTCTTTTCAGCCAAGCAGAAGCTGGAAACTGCTCCAGATCCTAAGAATGTCTGTTTTTGAGTTCTAATCAGAGTTTAATTTGAGTTCTAATCTTTTCCTATTTTTTAAACACCCAAAGAACTTCAGGGACTACTACTACCTTTTATCTACCACCCTCGTTAATTGAAAATAAATTCTTTTCTTATACAGTATATACTGATTTCCCCTTACCATATGCTTCCCAGTTCCTCCCCTCCCCAGACCCTTCCCCAGACCCACTTCAGTTTTTTTATTTCATTACAAAAGAGCAGACTTCTAAGAGATAACAAAACAAAACAACAACATCACATCAAAATTGGACAAGTCACTCCAACAGAATGAAAATGGCCAATAAGAGAAATCACGAGAATCAGAGACCCACTCCTTCACACATAGAGGAGTCTCATGAAAATACTAAGCTAAAAGTGTGTGTGTGTGTGTGTGTGTGTGTGTGTGTGTGTGTGTGTGTGTGCAGTGGACCTGCTGCAGACTAGTGAGTATAGGTGCTGTGCTTGCTATTTCAGTCTCTGTGAGTTCATTTGAGCTTGGCTCAGTTGATTTAGAGGGCCTTGTTCTCCTGACATCCTCCATACCTTACAGCTTTTACACAATTAGCAAATATACTTCCTGAAAGTTCCTGATCTCTGAGGGGAAGGAGCTGATGGAGTCACGCCATTTAAAGTTGAGTGTTCCGATATGGCTATATGCAATGTTTGGCTGTGGCTGTCTGTATTTGTTCCCATCAGCTTCAGGAGGAGGACATTTTGATGATGGCTAAATAAACAAGGCTCTGATCTGTGAATTTAGCAGAATATCACTTGGAGTCATTTATTTTTACTTTTTGTTTTTAGACCAGAAGTGTAGTCTCTGGTTTTCTTCACTCATGTAGTATTTGGTATGGGTTCCATCTTGTGGATTGGGTCTTAAGTTATATCATATCGGTCACTCCCACAAGCTTTGTGCCACTGTTTCCCTAACTTATTCTGCAGACATCACTTTTCTTAACTCACTTGTGCTGTTTGTCACTGAGATGTGGACAGTTGGACAAGGAAAGCTTGCCTTGTGTGGAATGAGAAGGAGTTGTAGTGTGTCATAGCAGCCTTATTTATAACAGCCAGAAGCTGGGAAAAAAACCTAGATGTCCCTCAACAGAGAAATGGATACAGAAAATGTGGTACATTTATACAATGGAGTACTACTCAGCTATTGAAATCAGTGACTTCATGAAATTTTTGGCAAGTCAATGGAACTTGATAATATCATCCTGAGTGAATTAACCCAGTCACAAAATAAGACACATGGTATATGCTCACTGCTAAGTGGATGTTAGCTCAAAAGCTTAGAATACTCAAGATAAAATTCACAGATTATATGAAGCTCAAGAAGAAGGACAAGAAGTGTGGATGCTTCAGTCCTTCTTGGAAGGGAGAACCAAAACCTCACAGAAGGAAATATGGGTGGCAAAATATGGAGCAGAGACTGAAGAAAAGGCCATCCAGACAATGTCCCACCTGGGGATCCTTCCCATCCAGACACTATTGCTCATGTCAAGAACTGCTTGATAACAGAAGGTTTTAGCTATCCCATGAGAGGTTGTGCCAGAGCCTGACCAACACAAATGTGGATGCATGCACCAACCATCAGACTGAGCATGGGAACTGCAATGGAGAATTTAGGCAAAGGAATGAAGAAGCTAAAGGGGTTCACAAGCCCAAAGGAAGAGCAATACTATCAACCACCCAGACCTCCAGAGCTCCTAGGGACTAAACCACCAACTAAAGAGTACACATGGAGGGGCCCATGGCTTCAGCTGTTTATGTAGCAGAAGATGGCCTGATCTGGCATCAAAAGGAGGACAGGCCCTTGGTCCTGTGAAGGCTTGATGCCCCAGTATAGGGGAATGCCAGGACAGCGAGGTGGGAGTGGATGGGTGCATGAGGAAGCACCCTCATAGAAGCAGGGGGAGGGGGATGGGATAGAGGTCTCAGGAGGCGGAAACTGGGAAAGTGGACAACATTAGGGAAATGTAAATAAATAAAAATATCAAATAAAAAAAAAGAAGCTGCTCTGTAGGCTCCATGAGTGATGACTAATGCAAATAGATACCCCTAGCTCATTTATATTGGGGGTTGAAAAGGTGGTTCTGCTAAGGTAGAAGTATCTATCTAAAGGACTCTAGCCATGGACAAAGAAATACAGTCAATTAGTGATCAATGAGAGAAGGGATGATAGTCTTTCTTATCGGTGAACCTTATCATTTCTTACCCAATACCAAGTGTTCAGCCTTGAAATCATATTAAAAACAAACAGTGCTAAGCAATCTCAGCACATTGCATTTATATACTTATACATATATATGGAAAAATAACAATCAAAGAAAATGAGGCAATGAATCTAAGAGGCAAGGGGGTTGGAGTGAGAACCAGAGGGGTTAGAGTGAGTAAAGAAAAGAAAATAATATAATAATAGTTTAGATAAATGTTTTCTTTTCTTTTTGATTTAAAAAGAAAAAGATTGAGGCTTCGTCTAGAAGGATGAAAAATCTAAACCAGAACCAAGGCTTTCAATACCAATATGTGAGCAGGTCAACATGTTGTTGTCATAGAGAGCAAAGCTGAAAAACATAATCCCGTAAGAGTTGTATGTTTTATGTGTCATAAACTAATTTAGTGATTTCCACTGGTCTAGAAGGAAAGAAGCATGATCATTTTAGAAGTATATTTATTAAAAAAACCTAAGATAAAATATGAATGCACAAAATATTTTCCACGATTTTGTAAGCAACATCTTCCAGTAGTTCACTGTATGCAGGTTAAGAAGGGAGGTAGGAAAAGAACAGATGTATAATACAGAGTTCTACTTTTTTACCTTATAAATTTATTTTTATTAATTTTGGTTACCATAAAAAAATCAGGTTTCACTGTGAAATGTTCAGACATATATAACATATCTGATACCCAACCAACCCCATCCTGCCATTGCCTCTCTTTTCTGCTTGCTACATAGACCTTATACTCATTTCAGAGGTAAAAGACCTCATCATGGGAGAAGCAACATATGGTCCCTAATGTCCTATGAAAGAACAGGAATTAGATTTCAGGTTTACCTTTTCTAAAGGAATTTCTAGACGAGAACCAGCCACTGCCATTCACTGATACTGGATAGTAAGAAAGAGATGAGTAAAGACATTACATTAAACATAGATGGTTCCTAATGTCATTTTTATTCTTTTCTTTTCCATTAAAAAAAAAAAACTGTCAAGAGGATGTTACCAGAGTCAGACACCTAACATGTTGATCAATGTACACTGCTCATGAAGATGTAGTTCAGGCAAAGATATCATCAGTTTGTAGTCTAAAGAGACTAAAACTACTAGCTGACAGTTAGGGATATGTTTACATTTGTACAAACTAACATATTGGTAGAAAGAAGAAGAAAAGCAAGGTTTTTTAACAGTTTTCATATGGAAGATGACCAATTTTCCTCCACATATTGCCTCAAGTGCTATACACTGAGTAGTTAATGTGAACCCTGACGAGTGGCTGTTTAGGAAAAGCCAGCAATACAATTGTTTAGAAGGTGAATGTGCTGCCTTGTATTGCTCTATATTCAACATCGCTTCTCTCCCCACTTTTTTTGTGACTAATGTGAATGAACATGTCAAATAAGAAAAATAACCTTATTTTTCTACCCTTGACAGTGCAACCATATGGCTCCAGCATTTGATTCCATCCTTCCCACCTTCCTACTATTTACTTATTTTAATCACACTTTATAAGTGGTTTAAAGGAGCTTTTGGAAGGTTGATTCCTGGCTCATTCTCACTCACAGCTTGGACTCAGATCATTCAGTTTCTACTCTCGGCAAGGGTCTGCCATTTTTAAGTGAGCACAGTGTTGTTCATCTATCGAATGAAATCGTTACAAATGATATAGTTTCTTTTACTTTTAAGAGGATTCCTATTATTGGCATTTTTTTCCTCATAAAGTTCCAGAACCATCTGTGCTTTCCCATTCATGGCCAAGACTTTTTTTTTCCTTCAAGTTCCAAATTTGCTTAGAACTGACAAAACCCAAAACATCTGGAAATCATCTGGATTTCAATTCAAGAAGGAGGGCTCATTTGAAAGCTTTTTTAATGCCCCTGGACCACAATGAGATCAAACTGAAGAAGAGTTTTTATGAACTGAGTGCAAATGAATTAGAAGCATGTGGATTAAATTTCTCTTAAATCTCCAAGGGAATTTAAATATTAAGGAAAAGTGCTTTGTGAATGGCTTCATGGCTCCTGACAAAGTCAGAACACTTGGGAAAAAAAAGAAGGGGTCGGGGTGGTGGCGTTAACTCTCACATCCAAAATGTGCTCAGGCTTCTTTTTTCACAAAGGAAAGGGACATTTTGATCTTTGCATTAAAAAAAAAAGATTAGAAATAGGGCTTGCATGTGGCTTAAGAGGATTCCTATTATTGGCATTTTTTTCCATTTTTTTCTGCTTTTAATTCGAAAATAAACATGCTTGTAGATTTGAGTCTTTCTTTTTATAAGAGGATGTTGCTGTTTGGTCAGGAGTAGTTAAAAATATTTACGAGGAGGACATGATGGATTACATAATGCAACCCCCTAGTCATTGCATGTATTATATTTTAGATATCAGAGAAAGTGATTAATACATATTGATTTTACACTTTTAATGTATGTCCATTGTCAATCTTAGTTTTGCTTCAATTTAAAAAGTTTTTGTGACAAATGAAACTCCATACCTCCACATCTCAATATAAATGATACAGATTTCAAGACCAGTAGTATCCAAACATTCATGAATGTGTGTGAGTGTGTGGGGGGGGGGTGTTATGGAAGCATATAGCAGACATCCAAAAGTGAAATATAGTATTAATTCTTCAGCTCAGTATATCTGACTTTGAGGGTTCTATGCACATTAAGTAATCCTACGTATCTACATAAGTAAGTCTACTATGACTGTAGACCCCAGGACAGTCCCTGCGGATGACAACCCTAAAGAAGACAGGCAAGGTCAACGGTCACCAATGCACGAGCTACAATTTCACCAGGTGCCTGAGCTGGCAACAACTTCCAGTGATCTCTGCTGGTAACCACAAATGTTAGCGGTGACAAGGAGCAATTCCGTTTTTCTTTCCATTGTTTCCTCTGAGAGCCTTGATCTATGCTTATCCTGAGGGTAACCAATGTCTCGACATGTCTGCACCCTTCCTTATCATCATTGCTAATAACTGACTCCTGCCTGGAGACAGAGCTTCAGGGACAATTTTTAAATAGTCTCTTCTGGCACAAAATGATTTAGTGAAGCAGCCCCCACAGTTCAGGCAAATACTTGCAAATGTCATAGCAATAACTCCAGAAGTGACTTGATATACATGTAAAATGTTATTAGTGACAAGTTTCCTGCCCACCCCTGCTCCATCTTGCATTGTAACACTATACCTTCAGATTCATTCTTCTATTACCACTGAGAATTACGCTAAAATGCAGCTTTTTAATCCAAGTGAAAAAAATCACTCCTATTCTCTGAGAGTAGAAGGAGGGTAGCTGTGGCTAGTTGAAGAGAAATGAGTGAGCAAGCCAGTCCCAAATTGGAGGAAGAAGAGGGTGATATCCTCAGAATATAGAGAGTTAATTTTCTTCACAACAATATTGATATTGGATATCCTTCGATAAAAGACTAGTCTTACATAATGAATGTTTCCACTGGGAAATAAGACAAAATCTCTAAAGGAGACAAAAATTCTCATCCTCTCAGTTGGCTAGAACACATTGGAATAAATGCTTACTAGAGTGAGCCAATCCAAATGGTGTACCATGTGACAGGTTTCCTAATTCTCTGAGACATCAGAAGCAGGCATATGTCAAGAAAACAGTTTCGCAGGGAATTATGTCACTATATAGAACCAAGCAAGTGAAAACACACCACTCTTGGGTAGAAAAACTCATTGTCATAATAACTTGCTAAAAGTTCATGTTAAAGCATAAATTATTAATGAATAGAATAACATCTCATACTTTATTTCTCTAGGATATTTCCACATCTCTACAAACTGATGGGTGATGTGTTATTTCTCAGCTGGTGAAATTAGTAAATTCAAGATAGATTTGAGTATCTAAAAGCAGGTTTATTGGAAAGCCACTCTCCGGCAGGTTCACTGGTCCTAAAAATGAGGAGAGGGATGTCACCATGGGGAGGAAGACAGAGGAGAGCTAGAAGAGAAAGAGAAAGTGGGAACACTGAGAGAGAAGAAAGAAGGGAGAGACCAAAATGTCTGTATTATATAGAAAAGTGCCTCCAGAGGAGGGGAATCATAGCTCTTAGGCTGCAAAATTCAGGATGGAGGTCAGAGTGCACCAGGTAGGGACTGACTGATGCTGAAAGAATCTGGAGTCCAGGTCTACTATGTTATGCTAAGTATGCGCCTCATTTGTCACTGATCTAAATACCAGCAATGGGCAGCCATTATTTCCTAAGAGGCTATTCCTCTCTTCAAGGTTCTATATGCGTCTTCATTTCTCTTTACTTTCTTTTTCAATTTAACAAACTAGTAAGTCATGAAATCTCATACCCTGATTGTTAAGCATTATGAATTCATAGTCTTAGTAAATGTCTGAATATGTTGTGAACAGTTCCTAAAATGTCACATTGGTTGGAGAGACAAAAAGAAGAGCAAAATTGGTTAAACGAAAAAAAAAATACACAGCTAATATTTGTTTATCATAATCTACCTGTGTGCTGGTTAGCATTTCCAACTAAAAGGATTTAGAATAAAAAGCTTCCAGGAACACCTGTGAGGGATAAATTAGTCTCTAGGTATGCCCTAAAGAACTGCCTTGATTATGGTAATTTAGGTGAGAAGATTCATCTGTTGTACATGTCAGGATTCCCTGGGCTGGCATCCTGGAATACATATATCAAAATGCAGTGAGCACAGGGATTAATTGTTCTATTCTTCCTGATTACAGATGTCTTGTCACCGACTGCTTCATAATTCTCCTGCCTTTACTATGTCTTGAACTATGAACTGAGGTCAACCTCCTGCCTTTATGTTGCTTCTATCAGAGCATTTTTTTCCAGCAGCAGAAATGTAACTAAGACTGCCTGACAAACATTGAGACATCTGATATTCAAGGATTATCTTTTCCTACTGTTCTAACACTGCTTTGTAGGAAACATATTTATTCTACACAGGAAGAATAGAAGACCTATAAAAAGAGACTGAATGACTTGCTTAAGATAGGCTCTCGCTTCAGAAGCCATAAGTCTCATGTGAAGCAAAGGAGTCTAAATCCCAACCACTGGATGTTTTCTGGCTGGCACCTTGTAGCAGGAATGGTAGGGCACCTCTGTGCAAATCCTGGGGGGTGGGGCACTCAGCCACAACAGCATCTTCTTTAGGAGGACCAAACAAGGACTGCCTGAGAGACCAAGGAGTTTTGGTACAGAGAATGCCATCCAATCAGGAACTGCTGTTTAGAAGAGACACTTTCTTGGAAGAAATGGGGTATGAGTAGAGGGTAATTATACAGCAGAGAGCTTGCTGCAGCATTTCTCACCTGTTCCCAGAGTCTGAATCTTTGATTTTGAGCCACTGAACCTCCAAATCCCAAGGACAGGTAGGGTGAGGTGGCAAGTAAGCCACACGCTCTTTTTTTTTTTTTTTTTTTTTTTTGTCTAAACTTAATGGACAGGCTTAAATAAACCAAAGATAAGGTTCACCCACAAAGATATTTTTTAAATAACAAAAATGTGAAGAAGACAGTTATGACTGAACAAACACAAACCAGAATATAGACTTCCTAGTGGAGAGATGAAGTCATCAACAATATCTCTTCTCTACACCTATTCTCATCATAAAGTTTTACAGCAAGGGTTATACTAATGTCTGACCCAAAGCCAAGTGAGACATGGGGACAATACCCAGAAGGTCACAATATTTGCTACATCCTCGAGCTATAGCTAGACTCTACAATATACTAATCATGAACACAAATGAATATTAACTTTAAAATAATACTAAAATTGAAATCAGTTATTCTCCTTTGGCACATTGTAAGTACTTAATCATTAAATTGAGCTAGTGACTCACAGAAAGACAATAGACATGGTGATTTTTGCATTGTAGAAATCTGTAATGGTACTGTTGCTATAAAAACATTTAAACAGAGAGATAAGATTTAAAATCCAAATCTTGAATGGAATGCAGAGCCTTATTATATATCTGCGGCATAGTATCTCTCTATATAAACAAAATATTATTATAGCTCTTTTTTTTTTACTTTTTTTTTCATTATAGCTCTTATCTTTTAGAGTCACTGAAAAGATTAGGTAGTCAAAACATCATGACTACCTGATTGGTTCAGATTTTTTTTTCTGAGACAGGGTTTCTCTGTATAGCCCTGGCTGTCCTGGAGCTCACGCTGTAGACCAGGCTGGACTCGAACTCAAAAATCCACCTGTCTCTGCCTCCCAGAGTGCTGGGATTATAGCCATGTGCCACCACCGCCCAGCTAATATTGGTTGATTTTAAAGTTAATAAATATATATTACAACTGAAATTATTTAAATATTATAAAATTCAGGATTTGCTATGATATAAAGGGCTTTATCACTGATGCATTCTCAACTATATTTACCACTTAATGTTCTAGTTACAAACAGCACATAAACTTGAGGTTATACAAATATCTGTAATAAATTCTCCTTTCTGGCAGACTCCAGAAAAAGAGATAATGCATACTGTAGGGTCTTTGATAAAGTTTTGTAGAGGCAGAATCCTTTTATCAATGTAAAAGGATTCATAGGTAATTCATTAAGTAAAGTTGTGGGAATCTTGAAAACAATAATATAAATAGAAAAATTAGAATTCACTTAGGGATAGAGAAAAGTGGTGAGGTATTGCACTGAGTTGTAATTTAAAAACTGAAATACCATAAATATTCTAATAACAGTTATTTTACCTTCATAAAACTATTCAAGTATTAACACTAAATATATGCAATCTTGTAACTTATAGCAATAAGAGTAATCATGAAGCGCTGTATACACGTTCTTTCCCAAGCATTTTCAACTTATAAGTACTTGTAATATTAGTATGTTACAAAGTTTCAGTTTCAACATTTGAGATATTAATTCACCATGAACCCAAGTTTGAGACCTCCAGGGATTACATAGGAAATTAAAGAGCAGCCTAACACATTTAGCAAGAATCTATCTCAAAATACTGATACAAATAAAAACAAAACAAAACACGGTATAAAACCAGTATATCAACTTGATTCTGCTACTTGTCAATATGGCTAGAGTACTAGTATAAATTTTTCTTAATATGCTTATATTAGAAGTGTGTGCTCTCCCATTTTTATTTTCCAGCAGTGAATAAATAAAATGAATAACATGTTAAGTGAAAAAAGTAAAGAAGTTAAAATGAAAAGCTATCAAAATGATACCAATCAAAGTTTTTAAATATTTAATACTTAAATACTTTTTAAGTATTTGCTTAGGTCTATAAGATCTTGTTCTACCTTTAACACAGTTCTAAACATGTTTATGACCCAATATTAAAAACATTTTAATTTTTTTAAATAAATAAAGGGTAAATGGAAAATTTTCTGTTTCTGAGCTTAAATTTTCTTTTGTATTTGAATCTGAGCCTTTAGCTTCTACAGCTGTATCCAAGCGTTTTCATCACTCTTTTGTTTTTAACCCATTAATCTTGCCACAATGAGCATACCTAACATGTACTGCTTTAGCCATCCAGAGCCTATGTCAGCTCTTAACTTGTGATGTTTTGCCCTACTACAAGCAAACTCCATTCTACTCGGGGGGGGGGGGGGGGGAACCTTAGAGTTGTTTAACTTTTTCTTTTATGCTCCACATTGAATTGCTCAAGGCTATCTGTCAGTTCTAGAGTCAGGGTATCTGATATTTTTTAACTGATTTCCAGTCTTCTCCATTTCTTTCCTTCACTTATTCTATCACTTTATTTAATCTATTAATGTAGCCAGAGTCACTTTACCACCCTTGGAACAAAACAAGCCAAAGTTCTTAGAATAATTGCACAGTTCTTTATCTTTGAAACATATTCTCATTATTTTATCTATGTCTTCCAACTGAAGATCTAAGCACTTACAGTCTTTCCAGTATACTCATTTCAATATTCCATCAACATTTCAAGAACAGTTCTTAATAAGAGCCATTCATGGACTGATTCTAGTACAGTTGTAGATAACCCATCCATCTGAGTCTCCAGCACGCTCGAATTTAAAACTTTTCCAAGTATTACTCCACACCTTCTCATTTACTCTTTCTTTGATGTAAATTTTCACCTTCTATACATATATACATTTTTTATCCTTCTTTTCCATGTTATTCTTCATAATATGTGAAAATATCCTTTGAAGATAGTACAATACTTGACATGCATTAATATTTATTCTCTACCTGTCTTTGCTGGAATTTAACATTCATGAGACATAAAATTATATCTGCTTTACTAATGATTTTATGTAGAGTAACTTGAACAACGACTCCAATGTATTTGTGTAGCAATTTCTTCTGAATTAAAAATATCATGATTGAGGGAAGTTCATTAAGTTATGGAAATAAATGAGACTCATTAGGCTTAGGAAGCAAGGAACTTACAAATTTCATTAGCTACTGGAAGTTTACAAACTTCACTATGTCTTAAGGTTATATACAAAGTAACAATTACCTTAGAGAGGAGAGCCTCCAATCATCAGAGTTGACTGAAATTTGTGCTAGGAGACCTAAAGGTATAGCTGAAATATTATACATCTTGATTATACTACATTGGAGTGTGATAAGACCGTTCATAACCTATTTGTGCATGATTCAAGCACCTCGAGTATCATGTATGCATGATGACCAACGATCATGCATTTATTGCCTCGCACTAATGACCATTTCCAAAGAGGAAGACAGGTTAATTTAGGATAATTGCAGGCATGTCTGAACCTGAGAAAAATTGAGAAATTAAAGAGAAGTAAGGAAAACTCCCTGGGAGTCAAATGGATTTTCAAGAGCGAACAAGGAAATTGAACTTTATTAGCCAGAGGTTTTAGGTTTATATACTGCCATGGCAGAAACTGGACAAATACCAAGGAAACTGCTATGAAATTGGCCACTTATGTTGGCTATCATTTCTCAAGATATTAACGGGCCCACATTCTCTATGTAGCGTCCCTGAGACAATCATGGAGATAACAATGTTCTGTTCAGGTACTGGACACTTGCTTAGGGATATGTGAGGAGTCTTCTGTTCATTTATTATTTCTGGATTGTTAGGTACTCTTTAGAACATATGGACTCAACTTTACAGGTTTCTTGTCTGTGGTTTATTGAACTACAGTCTCTTTGTTCTCATATTTACATGATGAGTTTATAGCTTTGCCATGGTGGAAAGTTAGCCTTATCATAGCTACCAAAATACACACAAGTTATTTCTATTTGTCCCATTTTTATTTCTTTGTCTATGGTGTTATTGGTGGTGGGCTTTTAGAGAGAACCTTCTTGTTGAAAGCCTCTCCTTCAATTTAGTTTGTAACAATAAACTTTATTAGAAGCAAGGATTTAAGGAAGGCCTATCCCACTTTAACTGTGTTCCTCAAGAGCTTGGAGTAGTGATGCTTATAGGAGCTGGCCTTCTGTCACTGGTCAAGAGCCTTGACCTTTCCCTTGTCAGTTTAGCTTGGTCACATTACATGTATCTCCAAACATTTATCATCATCATTATTAATTATTTTCTGACATCTTAACTCCTCAATTTTTCTTTATATCCAAATTTCTACTCCCACTACAAAAACCATAAACAACTTGCAGTTTTCTGCACAAGATCTTTTCTTTTACTACCTAGTAAGAACTGGCTTCTGTACTACTTAGAATGGAACTTGCACTAATGTAACTGTCTTTGATTTGTTCATGCTCCCATTAGTTATCTTTGGCCATCCTAGGTAAATAAGACCAATTAACTCATGGGATCACCAGTTGGACTTCACTGTCATCATAATGTTAATCTATCATTCCTGGCTTACCTAGATGAGGAGATAGTTGCTTATCAAAAAAGTCCCACAGCAGAGTGTATGTGTTTAATTCATACTTCTTTGGGTAACAAATAATATGTATGCATGAAGACCATAGGCACCTGAATAGCAGTGGTATATACTTATTTCTCTACTTCTCTACTGCTTACATGAATAATATATGTATGTACATATATGTATGTATAGATAGATAGATAGATGTATAATTTAAATGGTATGTTTTCTCATAGTAGTTTTTCTTTTTGAATTTCCATCATCACTGTGCCTATAATATTTCATTTCTCTCATTTTGATCTTAGGCACTTGGCTTTTTGTGAATATTTGAAAATTTTTAAATTATCCACAATTTGAACACTTTTTTTAAAAAAAAAATTACCGTAATCACTAATGTTTTCTAATAGCAGAAGAAAAATAATAAGAACAATCCATCCTTGAAGAACTTTTAGGAAATGTAAACTGTGGTTTTTGTTTGTTTGTTTGTTTGTTTGTTTGTTTTGTGTGTGTGTGTGTGTGTGTGTGTGTGTGTGTGTGTGTGTAGGTTTTCTTGATTTTTAAGTAGTCATAGAAGGGCTATATATGGAACAGTTATAGAAACTGAGGTTCAGAAACATCACCAAATGTTTTCTCAAGTTCAGAAATCTAGTAATTAAAACTTTACTTTTATTGTATATAACTCACAGCATCTTTACTTTCAACAAACGAAACCATATTATACACTAATATATTGACCAATATATACTGCCTGATACCGGTGATTTCCATATGGGCTGAATATAATCAGAAGGGTTATGTTATCTTGTTTTACTAAAACATAGTTTTAAAAATAAATCATAGCTCTCAACTAAACTTCCATCTCTAGAGTTAACAATGTCTTATTTTTGTGTGCATTTTTTTCTGTCTTTAAAGGTTCTATCAGATAAGCAAGTGACTCTTTACACAGCCTGACTTTCTTTTGGAAGAATGCTCTTGCTGCCTTGAAAAGGAGTCATAATCACTCCGTTACCTTTCCTTAGATATGTTTGCTGGACTCCTTGGGGAGTCTTTGAAATCCTGACACTCCATGTAAGTGCACTGTGTTTGGCAGAATATATTCTTTGTTGGGAAGCCGAGGATTTCTTTATTTACTTATGGACACAGCACGGTTTACAGCCTCCCAGAGTGAGGAAATGGTAAAAAAGAAAATGGCAAAACAAAATAGAAACCAGCTACTTGGTAAAATAACCACTGTTTGTACAAAACGACATAGAGAAACTTGAAGAAATGGAAGAGGTAATCAGAGTAATTGAGGGAGGAATGTTCTTTAGTAAGGACCCACTGTGCACTGATACTGTGCAAAGTGCCTGTATTTAATACCTTGAATCCTGTTCAATAGTAACCTGTTATTTTTTATGTTTCTTGCTTTTATTGTGGCAATAATATCTAGAAAAATTTGAAGAACTCATTCAATTTAGAATGCCAGATATTTTGTAATCTTGAAAATAATTAACCTTTAAAGTCTCTATATCTAGAGAATAATCTGTTGAAATATGGTTCATTCTTCATTCTTTTTCTCAATTTCAGTAGATATTCTGTCTTTATTCTTATCCTTCCTAACATATTACTCTAGAAACTTGAAGGGGAGAAATTTCCTTGTTGTTAAAGTAACACTGACAATTTTTTCTAGCTAGTTATACATTCAATACTTGCTTAATAATGCTACATTTTCCATTAAGTCTCTAAATCATGAATATCGAAGCTTATTTTTTAATAAAAGGCAATGTTATGATGCAAAAGAAATCGCCAAATCTATAATTTTCCACCAAACAACATGCAAAATCTGTGAAATAATTGAACTAAACATACAACAACATACAACACAAAAACTTGAGAGGTGCGTGATCTCTATGATTCCTCAGAGTTATAGCCTATGGAATATATATATATATATATATATATATACACAAACACACAATTGTACTGTGAGTGCAAACCCAGCTAGAATTCACCCATCTCCTTGATTCATAAGAAACGAGGGTGAATCTGATGACTTTGATAACAGTTTTGCGACTCAGATTCAGTATTAAGTGAACCATTTATAAGTATTTCAACAAAACTTCAACACAGCCTCCTATTCTAAGCATGTAAATAAGGTTCATTGACTGAAAGACACTCATTATCAAGTGGTCAGCACATGGACACAGCTTATGTGTAAAAAATCAAGATCCCATGTGATTATGCCAAGAAGCCAGTGGCATCTTTATGTGACAATGAAAAATCATTGGAAATTTTTGGTAGTGTACCCTAGTTGTTAACAGTAGAAGTTAGTAACATCATTCCAAGTTTAATGCCCAAGACAGTGTGGAGTATATATGATTGTCACACAGCTGCCATTGTCATTATTCCATTGTTAAATGACATGTATACTTCTAGGCCCATTTTACTTGTGTGGAAATATTTTACTTCATGTTGATTTAATCAGAAGAATCCAAAAGGTATAACAAGTATATAGGGTAATAAAGTCGAAAGGAGTGGGTTACAGTGGAAAATTTTTGTAGATCAGAATAAGAGCTCCCTAGAGTCATCATTTTATCATGATACTGACACATGCATTAGAGAGAACTGATTGGCACAATTATAGAAGTATACAAGAAGTGAAGGCCTTGCTCACCAGAAAACGAACAGAATTTAGAAACTGATGCTCTCTTGCAGGGTCACATAAGAGATGTGATTAGTAAAGGACAAGCTTAGTTTCTGTTGGTTTCATATCACCTAGAGCAATGGACAAGACTACGGTAATTTGATCAAACCTAGTATCACAAACAATTAGCAATTACAAAGCAAAGAAGCAGAGACCAGAGCTTTATAAATCTAGCAAACCATGATCAAGAGGGAACAAAATATCAACCAATAGAAGCAAAATCATACATAACAAGTTGGACATCTACACTAAGCCACTAAGGGAATAGGAATTATAAGAACAAAAATATCTGCTCAGTATCTGTCACCCTTTTGTTCTTTGTAAAGGTCAATTTATTGTGTAGAATTATTGTGATATCTGTAATATATTTACATGCTAAATGGTGACTATAATACAAGGTTGATATCACATCAGTGGAAATGCACTGTCATAAAACTCTGCATTCTCTATAATATATCGCAATAGTATTGAACTTACAAGATAAACATATGTCATAAAGATGATAAGGATATTTTAGAAAATGAGGTAATTTACAGAGGCCTCATTCTAGAATCTTCTACGTATTGAAAGATATAGTGAATTCATACCATAATGGAATAGTGAGTCATGAGTCTACCATAATAGAATAAATAGATTTGAAAAAGTGAATAAATAAGAAAAAACTTTTTATTTTGTTGTAAGCCTAAATTTCATACTTTAAAAATACATAGATAAATTTTTGTCACACCCATAAAAAGTGCAACATTTCATAAATTCTATTTTCTCTCATTTTTTATTCCGATTATAAACAGATTGATTTAACTACAAAGACTACTTGACGGAAGTCATGAAATAAAACTATGCATATTTTGACATGCTATATTATTGCCTCTATAGATTTAAAGCAGTCTTATTTTTAAAAATCTTGATTATGTATTTCTCACACATTTCTTTAGAATCTTGATGATGAGTTTTATCTTATAATATACTTGAACAAGTTCATAACTAAAAAAATGCATATAACATTTAAAAAGAAGCAACTCAATTGGCACTTCAAGGTTCTAAATATACCTGTGTGCTGATTGTATATACCTTGTTACTACTAAAGCTGATTTATTTTTTTTAGTCTAAAATGTGTGAAAGCACCTCCTGTTTTGTCTTTTACATGTAGTTTAAAAAAATGGTGTTTGGTGTTTCTTATCTAAATAAAATTAACTGCTATGTTTTTATAAATAGTTCCAGAAATCATATAGAAAAGCTTTGTTACTCTTCTGGAGGGACTTACCAAATAATATAAAAATCACACACAAAAAATAGCAATTTAATGAAATAATAAATACACTGGACAATGGAACCTTATCGCACAGGGAGATATAATAAACGTCAGGTTTGTGGAAATAGAAAAAAATCTAATTCAAATATGAAATAATAGAGGAAATTCCATTTCTCTTGTTGTGAGCTAATATCGCCAGTGTCTTTTGCACATCATCAATATAAAATTCTTGCACAAAGTGTCATCCAGATAGCCCCATGTTGCAAGGAAATCATGCCTTCTTCTTAAAATAAATCTATAATGATTTGTAGACTATAATGTAGTTGATTGGAATGATAATTCGTAAATAATATTATTGTTAGGGACTGGTAAGGTAGCTTAGTGGTTAAGAGGACTGGCTGCTCTTCAAAAAGAAAAGGGGTTTTTTAATTGGCATAAACATGGCAGTTCACAATACTCTGCTAACTCCTATTCCAGGAGATTCAAGACCCTCTTCTAAGTGCTGTGGGCACAAGGCATGTCAGTGCTACCTAGACATACATGTAGATAAATGCACTCATGCATCAACTTCTTTTAAAAAGAGAGAGCATTATGAAAACAAGACAGAATGTCTTTGTGTAGATATTTTAATAAATACCAATCCCAAGACTTATTTACAAGCTATTAGGCATGCCTTTGAAAATTAGCTCCAGGTAATAAAAATAATTCCTTCGAAAGAATTATTACTAATCTTTATCCCCTTAGGAAAGAAATTAAGTAGCATTAAATCTCTAGATAAAATAGTTTTATCTCTAGATAGAGTAGAAACTGAATTGCAAAGGGGAAAGGAATATTGTCATCTTCTACAAAGAGATGGGACTGTTAGTGAGATACAGACTCCCTTTGTAGGATAGTAGTAGTTCAGGGTAACTTCAAACTCATGATCCTTCGGCCTCTAGCTCCTCTTACAGTACCTACCTGATTTGGAAATTTTTTATCAAGTTTGAAGTTAAAATTAATGATAGGTTTTGCCACAAAAAAAGTAAACAAAAAAATCTACAACTGTATGATATATAAACAGAAAAGCGGGTATGTTTTCTTTTCGTTCTTCCCTACTTTCTTTAATCCTTTCACCATAAATCATTTGAATTATCAATCTCTCAAACTCTTTCTCTCTGTGTTTCTCTCTCTCTCTCTCTCTCTCTCTCTCTCTCTCTCTCACACACACACACACACACACACACACAAACATGCACACACACATACACACACACACACACACACACCAAGTGTTCTAATACAAACACTCATAAAATCTTTCGAAAAGATTATATTTTAAGATGTAGAAACATGAAAAAATGATCCATCATAGTCACAATCCTGAGTAACATTGGGACATCACAGGTAAAATATATTGAGGTTGTCTAGTCATTATTGTCTTCTAAACCTCACTTTGTTCCTATAAACATAAGGCTTACACTTTAAGGATTGGGACACCAAGCCAGCCACAAAACCTTGGCCGTGCAATTTGTCCTGTTTGCAAGATGTGCTTGGGAAAATGGCACAGAACTTATGTGAGTAGTCAGTCAATGACTTTTCCAATTTGAGACCCATGCCATTCAAGGGATCTCATGCCTGACTCCAGGCAGGAGATGAAACAATGGTCAAAATGCAATATATGAGAGAATAAATAACTTAATAGTTTGATTTATTTGACAACTGTCTTAAAGACTCTATCAGTACTTTAATGTTATAGAAGTGAAATTTAGGATAGCCATAAAACAACTGATCCAAAAGTTTCTGACTAATATTGAAGATGACATCTTTCTCAGCTGGTCTTCGGTATATATCAGAATTCTAAAGACTGAGGTTCTAAAACCAATAAAGGAATGCCTCAGACATTGCCATTGACAGTGAGGGTAAGCAGGCCAAATTCCAGTGCTGTTTTGCTTCAGTGTACTTTATGTAGACTGACTGTTATTAAAAGGTGTAATTCACCCTGGATCTGGGTCAACATTAAATGATCCAATCGAGAAAAGTCCCTTGCAGCTGTGTCCTGATGCTCAGAGATGCTGGTACCATGGAATAACCAATAAGTGCAATGGGGATAATGGGGGTGTGGCTTGTTAAATTCTCAAGGGATGAATCAACTGGGATCACAAGATCCCAGAAGTTCTGAAGTAAAATGGTTGGTTTTCTGGGACAATGGATGTTGATCAGCTAAATTAGACAAATTACCACTGATTAAGGAATCAGGATCATTGAGATATTTTGAGAAGTGTTTATTGAGAGTTGGCACACAAAAGCTCTGTTCTCAAGGTGACTAAAGTTGAACAAGTTGCTGACTTGGTTGTGCAAGAGTCACCCAACTGGTAATGTTTTGAAGGCATGAAGGAGACCTGGAAAGGAGTTGAGAATGGATATTGTGTGACAGGGCTGAAATTTAAGAAGAAAGCAAGGAGAGGCTATTGGTGAAACAACACCCCTGTTTTTATGTTACTTTCAAGCTTCCATCCAAAACCTCACAATCCATAACCCCAATATTTACATTGGTCTTGGTGATTGTCCCACAGTACCTGTATCTTCAAGAAGATGGGCACAACTGGGAGGAATTCTTTTTTTGATTGGATTATTTGATGCTGATCCAGATTTAGGCTAGGCCACACCTTATAATGGGATAATGCAGAATTTTGCAGATGCCATGGGATGAAAACAAACAAAAAATGCACATTATGGACTCCTGGTGTTGTGAATTTTTAATATTGGGGGTGTAGTTATAACAGATCTGACCATGTGGTTTGGGGAGGTTTAAGGAAGAAATTTAGAATTTTTCGATAAAAAAGCTAATAAGGGTTGAGAATTCTGTGGGCTCTTCTGTTGGAGCCTTAGAGATAAGAATGTTGACAACAAGCTATTAGGCATTCATTCATGACCTGTGCCTCAGCTCCTGCCTCCGGGTTTCTACCCTGATTGAATTCCGACCTTGGCACCCTTTAATGGATGGTGTGATTCCATCTGTGTAAGCCAAATGACCCTTTTTTTTTTGCCCAAGTCGCTTTTGGTTATGGTGTTTCATTATAGCAGTAGAAAAGTAACAGCAATACAGATAAAACAGAAGAAAACTGTTGAAATAAAGATGCCTTGTAAGTGGCAAGTAGGAAAAATTTGAAAACATGCCAAAAGATAGTAAATCAAATCCAGAAATTGATCTTGCTCTATGATTAAGTATATTTAATGTTATTAAATTTCTAAACACCCATTTGGGAAAACAGATCTTGATTTTAGACCCCATCTTAGAGAAATGGGCCTAAGGCTTAACTTATTGCAAGCCAGCACTTAGCAGCAATTTTAAGGATCTTAAAACCAAGAGCCACAGAGTCACAAGAGCCTGACTACTGAGTGGACTGACCTGTAAGCTATAGCAGGCAGAACAATAGACTTTGCTACCTCCTTTGCACACAGGTAGAGAAGAGGGGCCCTGCTGCCAAGATTGTGTGTGTTTGTGTGTGTGTGTGTGTGTGTGTACAGAATCTTGAGTGATATGATAGGCAGATTATTCTAATTTTGCAAACTAATGTTCTCAATACGAAGCACTGGACTCGTTCAGAATGAAAATAATGCTATTGATAAGCGTTTACTGAAGCAATGATTAATTTTCTAAGTTGTTTATTTTATTGATATCAATCATTTCTTTCAGCTCAATTTTTTGTTTTTTGATATGCTAACCTTTGGAGCATCTTTTTGTGTCAGAATTTTGAAATTCATTTATTTCACTGGGTGTTTTGCCCTTACCATCCCATCTACAGCCTCCAGGGTATCTCCCATGGCAGGAACTATTCCCTATAGGCTTTGTTCATTAATTCCTCATAATCATCAGTACATAATATTATACCCTCTGAACGTATTTTTCATTCTCATAACTCCTCTGCTCTCATTTCAAATGTATTGGTTTTGAGAGAACACACTCAGTATTTCATTGAACAGAGTCTATAATCAACTCTGAGTAGGTAACCAACAGCTGTTAATTGAATATTATTCTTGGTCTACAAAAATGTTTGCTAAAAATAGACCTTTCAAAATATATCCCAAGACACTTGTTGTGAGGAAATATTTAGTATAAGTGTTTAAATACATCTATATGTACTGGGTTCACAAAATTTCATTGCTTTCCAACTCAATAAGAAATAGAATGTCTATTCTAGCTGGAAACAGACTGCACATAATTTAAATAAATAGTCCCTCCTCCTGGTGCTTCTCTTTCTCCATGTCTTCCTTTGCTTTCTTCTCCCCTTTCTCTGTATCACATTTTCTTTCACCTCCTTTTACTTTCTGTTTCCCTCTCTTTCCCACTGCTTTCTTTTTCTTCTACAAAGTGTCCAAAAATGTTTCAAGGAATCTTTCTGGGAGATAAATTGTTGAAGGTGGGTTAGATAAAGAAGCTGTACCAAGCCAGGCATGAGCACAGCAAGACTGTTAAGTGGCAGTCAGGAGAATAGGACTTCCACAAACATTCTGTGGAGTTAGATTCAAAAATCACACAGGTGATGTCACTAGTTTCCCAAGATTGTCTGACCTAAAATAACATTAATCATTCAATTTGTTCATCTAGAGAAAAGGACAATGGCCAATACATTTAATGAGGGCAGGGATGGGAAGAGACAGAGGGTTTTCATGTTACAGACACAAAAAAGTGGCATTTTCTCAGTGTGTGGTTCATGACACACCTATATATAAGTGACAAGGGATGGAGGTTTAAAATGAATATTTCTGGGCTGAAATCCAAGAGCATCAGAATATCTGGAAGTAAGCTTAGACATTTTAATTTTAAAAGTGCTCAAGATTACTTTGAAGCACACGAAAATTAAGCACAGAATTAATAATTGCTTGGGCAGTCTAAATTTATTGAATCACAGTTCCTTATATTGAGCTTGTGGATGGCCATGTCTGCCTTTCCACCAAGACTTCAGACAACTGAGACTCAAACATCTAAAGACAGTACCAAGATGCCAACGTACTATTTTGGGGGGGGGGATTATTTCTTTTTATATGGTAGTCAAGTAACCACACTGAACCAATGGAGGATTTACAAAGAAGCGATTCTGGAAATTTGAACTACAGAAATACTGATAGAAGACAAAAATAAATACAAAATGATACCTCTACCCTAATTTGTTTGTAGATAAAGAGATCTTGAATTGAGTCACCTCACTTCTCTTTCTTGTCCTGAATAATGACCATGAATATATTCTCTATTTCCTGATCCTCGGTCCTAAAATTCTTACTGATCAACTAATATTTAATACACTACATTCTAAGTATTCAAACTGTGTCTAGTAGTAACATTTCTCTATTATTTTTGTTTACAAGTAAGCTGTTGAATAATTTTCATCACTTAGAAAACTCCAACACCTTTGTAATTAGAATAATGCAAGACTTTTAGATTTTTAAATTAATTCATTAAATCATTTGTATAAATTAAGATTTATTTGCACACTTAAGTAATAATTAGTTGTATAAATTAAGAGTAACTTTCACACTGAGGAAATAAAGATGATTAAGACTTGGTTTTTGTTTCATGGGCCACAACTTAAGACATGAGGCAAATATATAAGTTAACTTTAAATTAATAAATCATGTGCCCCAATTTCAAATTTTGAAGTGTGTATGCATGTGTGTATTTCTGCCCCATTTACTTGGCAGATAATGATGATCTCTATAGGATCGAAACAGAAGAAATTACTATACAGAACCTAGTTCTACATAAGATATTTGGAGAGGGAGCACAAATTTAAAACTAGCTTCAAATTTGGGTAGGTGACATATACCACTGGGAACCTTATTTTAGCAATGGAGAGGTAAAGGGCCCGTAATGATCAGCTCTGTGAATAGACCGTGCTCCTTAAATAGTCACTATGTGACATGCTTTTCCCATCTAATAACCAAATTAACTGTGACATGGTAGGATTCAGGGCATGGGTGAGAGAGGAAGGAGAGTTCCTCACTTGGAACAGAAATAGGACTAAAGTACAGAGTTCGCTGGCCCCACCCACTAGAGATATGTCATTTGTGAATGAAAGTGCCCATCAAAGCATTGTCAGTATAGACTCCTGGGTGTCCTCTGTCATCACTCCTTCTCCTAGCCCTGGCAGGATTCTCAGAAACTAATTGCCACCATGGATTCTTAGATTTACACACAGTGCACTATGGCATAATGCATGGGAAAGGCAGAGAGATTGCAGAAAACAAATCTCTTCAGTGCAGCTCTGATGGGAAAGATAAGCAAATTTAAAAACGAAGCTGACATCTTTCCCTTTAATTGATTTAAATTAAGAATGCCTCTAACTTCCCAACGGTTTTCTAATTAAGTTCCATATAAATGATGCCCAGGCTTGCAGGTACTTGAAAAGTGGGTGTGCTACAATAATAACAGAGTAAACATGTGATCTAGTTTTGCAGCAGAGTAAGCCATACTATTCATGTGACATCGCCAATGTTTTGGGGGCAGTGACGTTGACTAGTTTATTTCACCATTTAAACTAAAGATTGTGTACTCTCAAATGGCCTGCGAGACAATAAGTTCATTTCAAAATTAATTTTAAGGGGATTTTTTTCTTTAAATAGTGATAATAAGTGCTCATGTGAATATGTTTAGGATATAGAAAATATCAGAAAAAAGAATAAATTGAAATGATTATTAAGAATCATACTTCATGCTTATGCTTTTATTTTATGCGATTCTAATATCATGATAAATTCACAAGTATATGTATTTTCATGAGAATGAAAGATTTGTAATTCCATGAATCTGCAATGTTATATAAAGATCAGTCATCTTCCTAAGAATAGTTAAAAAAAAATAAAGAAAAAGTTTAGTTTCTTTTCCCTCTCCCTGTTTCTCAAATTCATTTTTCTCTCTCCTCTCTGCAGATGGCTCACCACTTAAGTAAAATAATTGATACTGCATATTTTATTTGGCATTAGAGTGGACCCTTCCTCAAAAGGTTGGCTTAAAGGCTCTGAGCACACAAAGTCTTTGTCATCTTTATCCTTTACTGTCCACCCAATAGCTGAAACAATGGAACAATTCAATAACACTTTTTTCCCTGACTTCTTCTAAAAATGTTGAAATTAGAGAACTTTTAATGTTCAGAAAGGGAAAATATTTAGAAGGTAGGAAAAAAACAGATTACTGGCTAGAGAATGTCTGCTTTACAATTAATTCAACCAAGGTAAGCAAATATACAAAATTAAAATAAATGAGATAAACTACAGTTGCTGCAGACATAATATTGAAAATTCAACAAGAACAGATTTTCACATCTTTATTTTCTTGATCAATTCTTAACTAAGTTTTCTATTAAAATTTGAAAAGTATTTGTTTTGATATCCCTATTGCTGAGTGCTCATTGATTTAAAAAAAGCAAAAAAAAAAAAAATAACATAAAACAATGAATTTTCTTTACGGGTAAAAGTGCACATTCAAACTACTACAACAAAAATTGTTTTAAGTCTTTGTAAGAACTAGTCACTCATATGATACACATGTGTACATGGAGGAACACACACACACACACACACATACACACTTAACATTAAAAATTTTAAAAATATGTCTTTTTGCCAAACTATAATTTAAATTTGAAATATTGTAAGGAAATTGAATTAACTTGATTAAAAAGGAGACCTAAATTGTTTTCAAATTCATACTAATGTGAAAATATAATACATAAAATAAATTTTAAGTCTGAACATTGGCATTTTTTTTGGTAGAAAGTGAAAACATGCAATGCTTCCTCCGTTGAGCTCCTTGTCAATTAGTATTGTTCATAGGAGGGATTTTTAATTCCAAAATCCTGACTTTATTTTTTTTCAAAGGTAGGGTTGATGTTTTCACTTCCTCTGTACCTTTGTGGGGGTTTCAAGAGTTAAATGTAAATTAAAACCACAATGACTAGCATTTTGGAAAATGTTTATAAAAATGTACATTTATCAGGTATTCTTTGTTTTATATACTTTGAATTATCTACATTGTAATCCAGAGTTTTTCCATCTTATGACTTGGGCAATGGGATCTAATTTTACTTTTCTATACATTCCTTGCTAATTTAGACAACTTTATTCCTTCCAGCTATTTGCCCCTGGCCTTCTTGGCTTTCACCCAGGCCTGGATATTTCATTCAGGTTAGGTGCCTTCTACAAGTATGGATGGAGTGGAAAAAAAGGTGAAAAAAGGGATACTCATGGCCATTTTGTGGGTAATGGTGAAGTTGCTGAAACAGTTGAAAAATATAGAGATAAAGTGTTTTAAAATGGGACATATTGCCTTATACAGTATTCATCATTTTACGATAGGCAATTGATTGTTTTATACTGGCAAAATAAATCAAGTGACTTATTAAATACATCTTGCTAGCATGATTACCATCTCTGGCTACTTTGGGGGAAAGGTGGCTGTGAGACGGCTTTGGAAAGCATTGTATTTGTAATATAATTAACATTTATGGCTTCCATGTGACATATTCAGACATTTAACCTCAGGATGATAATAACCTCACTTCATGAAGTAACTTCTTTGATCACAAACCCATGAGCTAGTAGGCATAGCTTGTAATCTAGGCACTTTGGGAGGGAGCAGGATAATCTACATGTAAGTTCAACTGAGTTACAGATCATTCAAAGACACATTATATTACATGTGATTTTGTCAAAAAAAATAAAATCAAACAAAGGAAAACATCATATTAATGTGGGCAAATATATCCTGAAGTTCTTGACTTCATGATTTATAACTTGTTAGTTGCTTACTAATAAATACTGAAAACAATGTGAAACTTGCTTTTTTCTTTTAATATACCTAGAGCTTTTTAGTCATAGGCTCTAATAATGCCTCAGATGCAGTCCAAAGGAAAACGATGGTCCATAGATACAAACAACAGAAAACTCTGAAGTGTTCTGAGATGATTAAGAAATAGAACTGCAGCAGCCTTTCTTCAGAAGACATGTGCTACCAAATATGAAATCAATGTAAGAGAATAAACATAACAGAAGATTCTAGAATAATATTATTTTTGATTCCTCTTTGTGACAAACCACAGGATTAAGAGTTTGGTGCCCAGTTACTCACTGCAAAGTTTGGGAAATTCACTAAGTACGCTTATAACATTATTTCATAAGGGGAAATCATTTGAAATGTAAATAAAAATTTATTGAAGAAAAAATAAGAAAAAATGATTAAGCAAAAAAAATATAGTTTGCTAAAACAGAAAAAAAAAGAGAGATAGTTCTTGGACTGGAGAGATGGCTTAGCGGTTAAGAGCAATGACTGCTCTTCTAGAGGTCCTGAGTTCAATTCCCAGCAACCACATAGTGGCTCACAATCATCTGTAATGGGATCCGATGCCCTCTTCTGGTGTGTCTGAAGACAGCTACATATTTATATACATAAAATAAACAAATAGATCTTTGAAAAAAGAAATACATTAAAAAAGAGAGAGAGAGTTCTTATTGTACTTGATCTTTTTAATGACATGGAATCTTTCAAATGATAGGCATATATTTCAGCAGTATGGAAACTTCACTTGGAGACATGTTAATCCTATAACTACAGAAATTGGAACTTCATTTTTTTATGCTTGTTAATATTTTTTATTTTTGCATGTATTAACTTTCTCAAATTTTGAAGAAAACATTGAGGAATTACACCAACCTATTTATGATATATATTGCTTCTGCCAACTTTATTTTTAGCTTTATGAAACTACACTGTGGGCTTCACTTACACTTTCATGGTTATGCTCTTTATTATATTTATGTTATAAATTTTATACACACACACACACACATATATATGTATATATGTATATAGTACAACCTGTCTTAAATGCCCATATATTTTGAAGCGGTTCAATGAATCTGAATAACAATATATGCAGTATCACACATATTTATCATATCATGTTTGTGATGCAAATAATTCTATCAAACCTGCTATCAATTTGTAAGTCACTGTCTTGTACTATCATCCTCTTGTACTCACTTTTGCAACAAAGCAATGTCATACAAGGACCAAAGTATTTTGTAATGTAGCAAACTGCAAAATCACACACACACACACACACACACACACACACACACACACACACGAACACAAACACAAAGTAGTATTTAGTATATAACAATATTCTACTTGAAAAAGAAATTTAAAAAAAATCTCATTTGCAACATGGATTTATTTCTTCATTTACAAAAAGCAGTTGTAACAACCTAATGACCTATAGCATGAATAAAATGCTTATATATTCAATGCAAGCATCTTTTCAGGACCTGAAAGATACTTAACAAATGTTTGTTCATAAGTGTTTTGCTTTCTCTTCTGTCCATTAAATACATTGTTCCAAGCTCTGAACCTCTTCCAATGTTTTCTAAAGTAAAGCATTATGTGTCAGTGTCACTTGAATGTGTTGTCACATACATGGCTTTCAGGCATTGATTCCTCCCCTGCTTCTCATGTGGAATCTATCAATACCAAGGGAAGTTTGAGAATTTTTCCTCACTGTGCAAACTACAAACTATAAGAAACAATACCAGTACAAACTATAAGAAGCAGTACTTATAGACTAAACAAATTACACTTTGGGGATAATTTGTAAATGATGGAATTCATCACAGTAACAAAGACTGTCTTACATGCCACAGACATTGAGTTTAAGTTTAACAGATAAAGGAGAAACTATTAATATTTAACTTTAATTTCCTGGCAGAAAGAATGTTGGAAATTGCTTTTGAAAATTTTGTTGGAGAAGAGTAAATTTTGAATATGTTAATCTTAGTTAAGGCAAGGTTAAAAAACTGAAAAAGGGTACAAGAATACTATGAATAGAAGTTCTTGTGATGAACATACATGTGTCTAATATAACAATGACTTAGAAGCCTGCTAGTACTGTGAAAGTCCTATTCTGAAAGTGAACACACTTAATTTTTCTAGATCTTTTAATTTGTAATTCTATTTATATATTTCAATATGGTATGGTGACAGAATTATTGTAAATGTTCTGATGAAAAGAGAAAGAAACATAGGCATACATGTAAGAGAGAGAGAGAGAGAGAGAGAGAGAGAGAGAGAGAGAGAGAGAGAGAGAGAGAGAGAATCATGGGTATACATGGTCCATATATGAAGAAGATGCAGTATTTCACATCAAATATTGATAATGCTGTAGATACAGTTGAAAGAACTGGGCTTTAGGAGATAGTTGACAAATTTCCCAGTGTAACAGAGACAATAGATACAGGGTCAGAAATATTAGAAGGTAAATCTATTTCGCATACCATGCTTTCCTCCTGGCATTTTTTTTTTTTTTGGTGGGAAGCTTTGGTTAGATGATTCTATGACTTACTGTCTCTGCTACTCTGCTACTCCCTCATAATGATCTAAGTGAACACATCAGAGACATGAGGCATTACTAAACAGCTAACCAGAAAACACTCTTGTCTTTAATGTCCAATCAATAAATGTACCAATCAAATAGGCTCTAGTAAGCGCAGGGAAAATGCACTATAAAGAGGTGGGCAGAACTGAATTGAATCAAATGCTTTGCCCATCTTAAATTCCACTGTGGGGCCAAACGTCTCACATCAAAAGTCTTAAGTTCTTGCTCGTTTTTATACCAAGACTGTTAACCAAATTCTGAAATATGTTTCCGCACAATCAGCCGTATTCCTAAGAAGAAAAATGTAGAAACCCACTTTTTGATGCCAAGGTTATTTAATTTGGGGCTTTTATTTGCAAATAATTGGGGGTCATTATTGTAGAAATGCAACCCAACTAGTAATAATCCACATTGTTTTAAATGTGTATGTATAAAGTGCAAAGTATTGAGATCTTATAAGTGCATGGTTTTATATTTACTTTGAGTAAGGAAACAATTTTTTATATAAATATATCCTGCATACTTAACAGGTTAAAAAAATTCTAAAGATCACCCTTCTACTTAAAAAGATTTAAAAGGTTCTATTGTGCTTTATCTGTGGAAATAGCAAAACAACAGAGATAATCTATTAGAATGTTCTGTAGTAATTATATATAAATAGTGTGGCCAGCATTTTCAATCAACCTATATTTTATTTTAAAATTATAGCGTTATATAAAATCAGTGCCTTTCTGAGATGCAGGTGTGTAGGAGGTGGCTCTGAATAAAACTCATAGATAATTTGTATAGTTTTAATTAGTGATCCTCTCAGAACAATTGGAAATAGCTCACACTACAGCTGCTCCCATGCCCCTGGCTGATTTGGAATTCTATTTTTGTTGATCTTAGCAGTAAAGTGGCGAAGTTTGCAGATGACTGTCATTGCAAACATGAACATATATAATCAATATTACCATAGTAGTGGTTACATGATTTTTATCCAAGAATAGAAACTATTTCTGGTGAAGATTAATTTTAATAGGAATCAATGGCTCCTTAGGTCAATTCTTGTTGACAAGCAACACGTTCTGAGACATTTATTTTCAGTTTGGTATTTGTAACTAGTAGCAATGTCTGTATATTTTTATTCCTTTTACTTATTAATTTCCTCATATTTTATTTAAATAGCCATTTATATCTACTGCAGATTTACATAAAATTGCATCGAGTGACTCTATATGCAAGACACTATTCTATGTAGTTGACACTTTTCAATCAAAATTTCCATTGTTGCTGTGGAAGAGAAACTATTCCCCTTATTTTCTTTTAGAGAAAATGAAAAATTTCAAAGGCTTTAAAAGTCTCTGCAGGATGCATGAATATGCCGAGCACTGGAAAGAATCTTACAAAAGTAACTATTATTTTTTGTTTATCTGTCATATGCCAGGTGTTTCATAAGGGGCTAATCATTTCATCTCTCCAAACCTGTATGGAGAGATATGTTTTTAATTAAATGGAATTTACCTCCATTATTCTTTATACACACAAAATTCATCAGATAATTATCAGCATATAATATTGTGTTATGCTATGATAATTCAACAGCCGAGTGTGGAGTGTGGGAGGGAATGGATACTTCTCAGTCCTTTTGTTTTTTGCAGAGATATTAACATTCATAGCTTTTATAGCTGATCACAATTTAGCATTTGAAAACTTCTTATGCTCAGAGTAGTTTATCATAAGCAGACATTTTGCAAGGTCCCTGTAGGCACACCAGAGTGCTTCTGGTGAATCAGAACCAACTATATTTGCATGTATCCTAAATTTTTTTCCAATTTAAGTGACAGAAAAATTGTCAAGGCATATATAAAAGTCAGCCATGCACTAGTTGCTGATCTTCATTGGAAATATGTTCCTAATTTAGTAACTAGAAACTTATGTTGTGTTATTTTTGTTATTATTTTGTTTATCTGGTTTAACAAAATTTCAGATTTCAGTTAAGCCCTCAACCAAGAAAAGAAACACGCTCTGTGTATATACACATGGTCAGTTCACTGTGGGTGAGCTTGGATAAGGTCTCATCTAGAGTCCCAGGACAGCATTCAAGTATGACTTTGAATGTGAGTGACAGTTCCACTGAAAGGTCAGAGTTCTGTCTACTTAACAGTCAGTCTTCTTCATTGTATTCATTCAGCTCCACTGAGCACAGTGAGGTTCATTTCTTTACCTCTTTGATTTCTTTTCTTAGTACCAAACACCATTTATTCGCATGCATATAGGATTATGGAGCACTGCATACTCCAACCTATAAGCATTCTCTCTTTTGAGATAGGATCTGACTATGTAGTCCAGGCCAGCCAGCTGTAAGTTTCAAATACCTAGTCTTCCTCCTGCCTCAGTTTCCAGAGTGCTTAAATTATAGTTGTGTGTTAACATGATTTCTTTAGCATTTTATTTTAAACTAATCTTTTATTTATTTATTTAATATTGTTATTTTTTTAAAGCTTTGTCTCTTTTTTTGATATATTCTATATTTACATTTCAAAAGTTATCCCCTTTTCTGGTCCCCTTACCTCTGCCCAGAACACCCCTATCCCAGATTACCTCCCCCTGTTTCTTGAAGGTGTTCCCTCACCCACCTCACTCCTATCTTTGATTCCCCTACGCTGGGGCATCTATCGAGCCTTCATAGGACCAAGGACCCATTGATGCTTGACCAGGTAATCCTTGTGCTTAATGCTTACAGATATTAATCTTCTAAACGGGAGAATAAACCCACTTTTTAGAAAGCTTTCCAATGAAATTGACCTTCATGCAGACATTTTATCAGCAGCATATAGTAGAATGATAATTCTTTTGATAATTTACATATATATGTGATAGGTATTTCATACATATAATTCAAAACTATCACAGAGTGCAATTTTAATCTTGGTTAATGACAAAGGATAACTCATCTTCTTGTAGTAGTAAATTTAGTTAAATAATCACCCCACATTCTATAGCATTGAATTTGTCATTTGAATACAATCCAAGTTATTTACTAAAAACATGTTCCAGTTCACACAGTAAACTAAACTAGCAAAATGGCAAACATTTGAAAAGGCATCAAAATTTAAAAAAAAAATGTTGAATAGACAAGAAGGGTTTTCAATTCTTTAGAGCTCAAATATTCTTTTGTAAAGTTGGTAACATTGTATTTATAAAATAATAATCTCCAAAAGATTTCATATCCTCTCTCTCGGTCTGTCTCTTTCTCTGTCTCTCTCTCCTTTTCTTTCTCTCTCTCTCTCTCTCTCTCTCTCTCTCTCTCTCTCTCTCTCTCTCTTAACCACACACACACACACACACACACACACCTCACATTACTTTATCTCTGTCTTTGTGGTTACTGCATATAATTTAGAGTGTCTCTTGTAATGTCAGCTTCCTATCTAGAAAAATTGAATTATCTGGCAGATGATGGCAGATGATAGTTAAGGTTTTCTTACACAAGGTTGCTCATTAACTGTTATCAGTCCTTCAGGTGCTCAAAATACTGGTATTCATGAATTGAATCAAAAAGATCTCCTTAGCCTCTATAGGTCCACGGTCATCCAGTCAGAAAAGTGAGTGTGGTGAAATGTAGATCACAGTATTTGTACTCTGAATCTAGGTTTGGATTGTGAATAAGGTCCTGCTTCAATATCCCTCCTTGTTACAGTTATGGTGATGCTGACTAATACATATTTAGTAATGTTTCCCTTTTGAGGGTACCCTTTTTGTATTGTGATTTCTTAAAACAATAAACATAGAACAGAGAGGTGCTTGATAAAGTCCAGTGTTTGTACCATATTTCTAATGAAATCATAAAACAAAAATAGTAAGATAGAGGAAGTAATCAACAAGAAAAGGAATGGCACTAGAAATTATGCTACAAAAATAAAATTATACTCTAAGTAAATGTAATCTATGTGGGTAGCACTGTCATTATCAACTAATAATATAAAAATTTCAAAGTATAATAAATCTATATAGAACATTCTCCAGATAAATACTGATAACTAATAAATCTTATTTTTATGTGTTCTGATTCAGCCCACTATGCTCTTTCTTTTAAAAATAGACTAGCAAATGAAAATACTAATATAAATATCCCTTAAAGTAAATTGAATCTTGTTAAATTTAGGAGATCTTATTAATATCTCAAAACAACCTTATCGACAGCCTATATTTGCTTTCAAATGATCTCACAGTGCAGCAGTATTCCTGTTGCACCCAGTCATTTATCATGTAATGTTTTCCCTGAATTTTCATCCTACACAGTATCATTGTCTACTGCTTTCTGCTTCTTCCCATTTCTCTGTTGTTGGGTTTTCTGTCTCCTATATTATAAACTTCATATTATGCATATTCCTCAAAATCATGTTAAAGATTAACCCACCCAGAGATATATGACATAAAAAATCTTATTTATTTATTTATTTAACTTACTAATACTACAAACCCAGGAAGGTACCACACATTCTCAGCAAATGCTCCAAGAAGGACCTATGCTTTCTACATCTTCTTAGCTTTTATATTTGAACTATAGTCTCACCCAATTGCACAGGCTGATCTGAATTCATTTTGTACCTCAGACTGGTCCTGATGGCACAGGCTAGCATTTAGAACACTAGCATTTAGAACACTGGCACAAAAAATACCAGTTTGAAACAACATTTGACTGCATAGTCAAATCCTAATTCAAAAGAAAAGAAAATTTATAAAAATGTTATAAAATAGTCCTTTTTATTATATATGTATATATACACATATATTTTTCTCTATTTTGGGGTGTTGCCTTTTAATTTTATTTGTAGTGACCTTTGGTGAATAAACATTGATAATTTTGATATACTCAACTGTAACTATTTATAAAATGTTTTTGTTCTTTTAAAACCAGGACAGTTCAGTGCAAAACACTATAGTGTGATGATTTATGTGTATATTTTAAGATGTTTTAGTGCTTTACTCTCTTACTTTAAGACACTTATCCCATTTTGAATTAGTTCATAGTATCTGAGAAAATAATAATAAATTATAGGATGTGCACTCACTGATAAGTGGCTATTATCCCTGAAGCTTGGAGTACCCAAGACACAATTCACATGTCAAACGATGCCCAAGAAGAAGGAAAAACAAAGTATGGATCCTCTGGTCCTTCTTAAAAGAGGGAACAAAATATCCACAGAAAGAGATACAGAGACAAAGTGTGGAGCAGAGATTGAGGGAAAGAACATCTAGAGACTACCCCACCTAGGGATTGATCCCCAAAACCCAATTTTATATATATAAAATTTTATATGGGAACTACATCAAGATTTTTATTGGATCCTAAAAGATTTATCTACAATAGTATACTAAAAGGTCACTTTTCCACAGAATACATTAAAATAGCCAGGAAGCATGAAGCAAGGTGTGCCTTATTATTGTTTGTGAGAGAAAATTATGTCTATAATAAAAAAATCACTCAGTAATATGTTAGACAGGAAGCGAGACAGGCAAAACATTCATGCACTATTTCTGAAAATGAAATATAGTACAGTCAATTTCAAAAACTTCCTGGAAGTTTCTTCAATAGTTAAACATACAATTAGTAAAAGTTATTGTGATTTTTCTTCCTAGGTATTTCTCCATGTGGTATGAAAGGAAACAAATGTTCTTACTAAACTTACAGTGTTTTATGCTGTTTTATACCTAATGTGAAAAGATGGAAACCCCCCAATTATGCAATGACAAATGAATAAAATTAATGTATTTACAAAATCTGGAGGGTCCAAAATGTATTTTATGCTACTTAACCATAAAAAGAATTATATATAAATGCAAAAATCAATCAAGATAAATATAAGAATCAATGAGTGAAGTTTGGAAACCAGGTAAGATAAGGCATACCCTATGTGTCCACACTTATATGAAATCTCTAGAGCAGGAATCTGTACAGGGACCAGAAGTTGATTAATGGTTAGATAGGGAAGGAGAAAATGAGAAAGAAGAAATAAAAATTATAAATTATGTAGAATGCTGACAGAGTAGGCTGACTACATTTCATCACAAAAACAATAAGGCCTTGCTCAGTGAAACAAACTGGCCCAGGAAAGATACATGAAGCCAATAATAATCTAGAGAAATCACCTAGAGTGTACAAAGTTAGATTTTTCAGGGAAAAATAACCTTCTGGGGATACTGCCTACCACAGCACAAATATTGGTAGGCAATTATATACAAAGCAGAGAGATGGTGAACTTACCACAGTTCCTCAGTGCTTAGTCTTCAGGTGATTCAGCACCCATTTCTATAGAAAATATCAAAAGCACCTATAACAGGCATTTACTTGTCACATTATAATGACAGTCATTGTGTGGTTGTCATTATTGTGACATATGTGACATATGTTTTAATTGACTGCTTTGAACAAAATTTAAATAAACAAGGAAGAAAGGAGAAATAGATTCCCCTGAAAAAGATCATGAGTAATTATTTAAAAATATTTATAACACAGAAAATGATAGAAAGCTTAAGAGAAGCACTAAACAGAATGGAATAAGAAGAAAAATTGCAGAGAGCTTTTATTAATCATTCAAAAGATAAATCATAATCTGTTAAGTCTAAGAGAGAACTTGAGGAAAGCATATCAAAGCCTGCATTGGCACTTACAGATGATATAGCAGGTATATAAAACAGCATGATATTTGATGAGTAGATAAAGCATACTTGCCTTACACAGTAATTCAGAGAGCTCTTTAGCAACCACAATTCAACCAAAATCAAGTGGCATGGTTATTATATCAAGTGCCAAGTTCAGGAAGAAAGAAAGCAGCCTTAGATTAATGGAGATGGGAGATGTGAATAGCCCCTGATAGAAAATGGCATGGATAAATATTTACCGGTATCATATTTCTAGAAGTTTATTCTACCATGGAAGACGGCAAGACTCAACTCTGCCCAAAATTATTCCTACATTAATGACAGAGAAATAGCAGAATTCATCTTTTCTACATGTGAAAAATCTTCCACCCCTAGAGAGTCTATCATTTTTTCTGAGCATCATTCTCGTTTCTTCTATACGCATGTAAAGTATTATCTTCACTCACTCTTGGAACAGCCTGGTGCCTTCCCTGAAGCAGTTGATTAATTACCAAGAACCATCAAGATTTGCATGACATTCCCTAGGCATGGTTTCTCTTGCAGTCTGAAATGACAATCTGGGTGAAGGTCTGAGACACTCCATGCTCTTTGACATTGCTAGCTGCAGGGATCGTTTGCCTGGAGCCCCTTCTGGGGAAAGTGGGTTGATTTTAACAAACAAGACACTACTTCCCACCAGCCTGCCTGCTGTTGCTGTTCTTCCTGATTATCCCAAGGCAGGATCCTCCATATGTTCACCTACCTCGGCCCAGGACAGAAATGAATGAGTGAACAAGCCAAAGGAATGAACAGGGACCAAGGGAACTTAAGAAGAGATCTGGCATTGAGCCTGGTAAGGCAACAGTAAAAGGCAAATGCTAAGCCACAGAGGAATTGAATTCACATCCTTGAATGCTACTATGTTGGCAACTGAATTTCTTTTTTGTTCTGTTAAGGCAATGATACAAAGTTGATAATAGAAACAGCTTTAGCTGGATCACTGGCTATCCACAAAACTGTTGCTTATCCATGGGGTATGTTCTAGCTGGGATGCCTTGTCTGGCCTCAATGGGAGTGGATGTGCCTAGTCCCACAGAGACTTGATGTGACAGTATGCTAGAATAACCAGGAGGGGACCCACCCACTCAGAAGAGAAGGGGAGAGGAGAATGATGGGAAGGATTGTTGGTGAGCAGGGAGCCCAGGAGCAGGGCAGTGAAGTATCTATAAAAAAGAGAAAGAAACACAGCTTCTCCATATAATAATTCTATTAATTTGTGATCTACAATCTCATGGACCTCATATGGATACTCAGAGCTAAAGACACTATTGTATGGTAACCAGCAGGTGATCCAGCAACAGGTAAAACTGTTTTAGCTTTGACAGTCACCTTTGACCTCTAGGGAACAATATCACAATTGTGCTACAGTCTAAGGGTCATACTGACATTGAGACCCAACCTTGGGTTTTTCTCTGTAATCAGAGATACAGCCAAACTTTCACTCTACTTTGAAGACTCTTCAAATTTCTCCTGATTCTTCACCTAATAGCTTTAACATGTGTGGACACTTGTATCTTGTCTGCTTCCTACGGATGCAAACATTTTAGAATACTTAGCATTTGGGTATTATAAAAATATAAATACACATTCAATTGTACAATGGTCATTTTAATGATTACAAATTATACCTCATTGATATGATATCTTGAACAAGTAAAATATTACAAGTAGGCTCATACATAATGCATTTATGTATAGTCATTGGTAAGAGAGATGGTGATTGATATTCCTTTAGTTTATCAAACAACCAAACTACAGGTTCAGGTAGCACTACATTGTGCTCCACAGCACATGAAAAGGAAAGCTGTTTTTTTTTTTTCTATAATCCCTCAGAAAGAAAATTGTTGCTAGAAATGGTAGTCTGGATCCTGTATCAAATACCACACTTGATATATTCTCCTGGGACTTAAACATGGATGCATTTTAAACTCTAGACACATTAAGGGCAAAACCATATTATGATTCATTATTTCCAGATCTCAAAGAGGTGCTAGATGAACTGTAGTTTGTTATTTGGATAAATTTCAAGGAACTAACATAGTTGAAGCAGTATTATACTTTTCTCAAACTTTCATATTATGCCCCTGATGCTATGTGAAGCAACCATAAATTAAAATTATGAAAAAAAGAAAAAATTAAGACGTAGGTAGGTAGATTGATCAAATCCAAACATTTAATTATTGCAATAATGAATTATCACTAGCCATTTAATAAATTCGTTTTGTTAGAAAACCATCTTGTAAGTTTTTAATTGACTTCTTGTTCCCATCAACTAATTAACAATTCATATACTTATTATATAGTATTTATTGGAGACTGAGTTGTATATTGAGTTAAGAGAGGAAAATTAAAACTATTTATAAATTCATATATGTTATAAATAATCCAAATGTGGTTTAGGTTTCCTGTATATTTATGGCCTCTTCAGGATGTGGTCCTATACAATGTGAATTCAGAAAATACCAAATAGACTGAGAACATAAAAATTACAGTTTATATATTTTTTAAAGTATAGGAAGTTGGGAATGTGAGGACAAATCGGAGATCCAGGAAGAGCTGAAGAAGGAAAAGACAATTGCATATGACCAAATTCAATTTTTATGCATTTGATGTAACATATATGTACATATATGTATACATGTGTATATATATATATATATGTATATATATCCATCCATATATGTATATATTAACAAGCCACAGATTTATTTGCTAAGTAGCACTGAAGAAAATGATAAAAATCTGTTAGGGATACTGTGAGAGAAATAAGTTAAAGAACAGCCTAAAAATATTTCATTTAACATTTGCAACCACAGTATGTGGTTAAAACTGGAAGAACACTGGATTATTGTTCATTATTTTTGAAGCAAATTCTAGCATCTCATGATGCATATTGTAAAAGATCACACATACTTCTTTTGATTCTCACATTCTACATAATGGTCCAAACAACCTGTTCATTATTACTATTTATTATTATTGTTGTTGTTGTTGTTTTTATTATTATTTATTACTATTATTATACTTTTTAATTCAAGCAAGCTAATAAGGTTTTCTTCACTGAATTTACTGATAAAACTCATGATAGAAGATTTCACTTGGTATTACCACCTGCATTTGCCCAATCTGGGGCTCTATACACTGGGTATTAGAAGCATTAGAATTGATTCTGCCTCAGTCTTACAGCACTAATCTACGTTTCATATTTCAATAATTCTTGAATAATTCTGTCTTGAGGATAAACAGCAGGCCTTTTATCATGGTAGATAAACTACTCATGTGTCCGTGTTTTACAGTCACAATCAGTTCACTGCAGAATTGGCAACTGGCATCCCATCCTTCTGTCTCTCTCATTCTTCTCTCCTGCTTTTTACTTCTGACCCTTGCACATGCTATACAACATAGAACATAGAACGAATGTCTCTTCTCTTCTTTCTTCATTGTGAGTATACTGGAACAGTCCAAAATAATCTCCATGTAAAGCAAGCACTCTTTGCTTCTACATATACCTGTATACGCATCAGCCTCCTGACTTCTGGGAAAGAAACATGGGCCTCCCACCCAGCTCTAAGTAATAGTATTTCCTGTCTGCTTCCATAAGCTTTTTTGTTCTACTATGGAAAGATCCATTTTATTATGTGTTTCCTTTCAGTCCCTATGTATGGATACATACATGCTTGTGGAATAAATACTTAAGGCTTTGTAAACTTAATAAAAATCTATACATCATATAGAAGAAGGGTTAGTAAGTACTTAACTTTAAGATCCTTTATCTTAAAGCAAATATTTTGCTTAATTAGGCATTGCCTTTAGCAGTTTTACTGAACATAAAACATTTATGTGTTTGAGATGGGCAGGATGGCACATGCCTTTAATCCCAGCACTCAGGAGGCAGAACAGAGCAGATCTCTGAGTTCAAGTCCAGTTTAATCTACAAGAAAAATTCCAGCATACCCAGGAAATCTTGACCCGCACAACAAAACAACAAAAAATAAACATTAAATGTTTGAATGGCTACTGCTAATAATTTTATATGAAACACTTTATTTAAATGTGGTGATACTTTTAAATTAAAATTAAACAGCCATAGCTGTACAATTAAAAGAATTATTAAATGCAAAGTTACTGATTTTTTTCCCAGAAATACTTAGTTCTAGAAAGGACAGTATATGTGGTAACCAAAAAAGAGATTGATTTGGTTCATTAAAGATTATTGAAGATATGGGACTGGAGAAATGGCTCAATGGTTAAGAGCAGTGGCTACTCTTCTAGAAAGCCTAGGTTTGATTCACAGCATGCATGTGGCAGCACACACCCACATGTACCTGAAGTCCTATGATATCTGATGTTCTATCTCTTCTGATTCCATATGTACAGGACATGGGAGATACATGGATACATGCTGGCAAACACCTATGTAATTATTATTGAACATTTTAAAACAACATGCATTGTTAATTATTATAGGGAGTCCTCATACACTGATAATAAAAATGTACTTCATGAAATTTAAAGTTGATTACTTAACCAAACCCACATAACTATTCAGTATATCCCAAGGTACTTGGACGATAACACAAACCTCAGGAAATGTGTAAATTAGCATTGCAAAACCCCAACACCATTTTACACTAGTGAATTTACAGGTCAACCTGATCACTACATCCTTTGTTCTCATATCATTTGTTCTAACCAAGTTTCAACAAATGTCTTTACACAATTCAAGCTCCTTTTCAAGTGTGATTAGGGTTGCAAAGTCAAAACCTAACCACTAGGTTAAAGATTCCCAACTGAAGTGTCTTTTATACCTGCTGGAAGAAAGAAAATCAGTTTACTCCAATGGAGTAACATAGGGTACCTCAACCATTGTGTGTGCGTGCTTGTGTGTTTGTGTGTGTGTGTGTGTGTGTGTATGTGTATGTATTTAATTGGCTACAGTTTCGTGATGGTTTGGTTTAGAGTTTGTTTGCTTCTTTCTTTTTGGGTGGAGGTTTACTGTTTTCTACATTGTAGTTTTTTGTTTTGTTTTGTTTTATAAAAAATGAAAGTGGAGTGGCTAGAAATGGGCAAAGATCTGGAAGGACTTTGGAGAGAAGATAAATGTGTCCAAAATATACTTAAATTTAAAATTTATTTTAAATAGTAAACTATAATTAAAATGAAAAAACTAATATGCTAAAATAAGTCAACATCCTTAAGAAATGTGCTTGTCAAACTATCAGTGCTGTTTTTTGTATACATGATGAGTGCTCAGAGTGGAACTTTCACAGTCCATTTTGAAATGAATTTATTCTTTTGGCATTACTGGTACTATGGAAAATATCCAAAAGCCATTTGGTTTCAATTTGTATATATTAATAGGCTAAACCGTTGTCTCTTTAAGTGACTTCTTCTCATATAGATGGTTATTAGTTCAGAGAAAGGACAATAATACAATTATGAAATATTTCTCTTATATGTCAGAGTTGTTAATACAATCAATAAAAATTTAGAAAGGTGTTAATGTGTAATAAAATAAGTCATTTTTCTATAAGCAGCTTCCATCTGACTTTTACTGAATCTTTTATACGTAAGCCCACACACATTCATTTATTTTGTTTACATTGTTTAACTTAACCAGATTCTGTCAAGCACAGGTAAACATTTTCCTCTATTTCTAGGTTCTTGTAATTCTAACCATAAAACAGCCAAACCTGTTCTTGCTAAAATTGTGCAATTTTCTAACAATATGCTATTTAGTTTTCCCACTAAAAATAAAAGTAATAGACACATTTGATAATATAGCATGACTACACAGAATGAATGACATTTGGAAAGTAATTAGCATTATTTTCACAGTTTAGAATTGTTTCCTACATCATGAGGAGCAAGCTTTTTGATCTGTCCCCATGTTATGTGTCATTCCTATTTTATAACAGATGTTTCAGATGTTTCATCATCTTGAAACTATTTTCAAATATCTGACTTTTACAGTTCAAATTATACATTTCAAATAGAGCTTGTAAATCAGTCACTGTGTATTTTTCTTGAAGACTTAGTCATGCTTTTTATGTCTAGAAATCAGATAATGTAGTCATCATGCTCAGTGGTTATTTTAAAACAAATAGCATTACCATTATAGCAAAAAATAACCCTGGTAATTTCTCAATTTTCATATCTAATTTCACATGTTACTGTCTGGTTCCTTTTGAATAATTTACAAAGATTCTATTATCTGCTAATAATGGAACCTGTAATTTTCCACATTTGATAGATATCATTCAATTTCAACTATTATGGAGCAAAGATCTTTCTATTGCCTTCTGTTCTTTAAATAATTTATGTTATAATTGATTTTTGGTCATATTTGAAAGGAAAAGATGAACATTTTTCCATATACTGCTATATAATCTATAAACAATTTGAACAACATTCACTCATGGGAATTCTCTCTCTTTTTGTGTTTGTAAGTGTGTGTGTGTGTGAGAGAGAGAGAGAGAGAGAGAGAGAGAGAGAGAGTGTGTGTATGTGTGTGTGTGTGTGCATATGCAATTTATCTATTGAACCATCGCCTATGTCTACAAATTTCAAACTAATCAGAGGTGGTCAGGACACTGTGATCTTTCTACAACAAAACAAATTAGCTCCCTATTCCAATATGTATTATATACTCATAAGGCACAAAATACCTAGTTACAAATAGTAAAATTTTATCTGAAAAATAGATACCTTTAAAAAACACAAGCCCTATATTAAGTGAAAATGATAGAGAATATGTCTCAGATACCATGCAATTAAGAATAACTCATAAACACTCTGGCTGAGAGAAAAAGTATTCATAGATTATGAAGCTAACAAGTGTCTTATCAGAAGCCACTTTAGACTGCACAGTGAAAATATAATGACAGAAAATTGACTTGAAATATGAGCCAAGGTCAGAAAACAAAAGATCTTGTAGGTGTTCAATAAAGTCTTCTTTTTTTCTTTTTTTTTTTATTTGATATATTTTTTATTTACATTTCAAATGATGTCCCCTTTTCTAGACCCCCACTCCCCGAAAGTCCCATCAGCCCCCTTCCCTCCCTCTGTTTTCCCACCCAACCCTTCCCCCACTTCCCTGTTCTGGTTTTGCCCTATACTGCTTCACTGAGTCTTTCCAGAACAAGGGGCCACTCCTCCATTCTTCTTATACCTCATTTGATGTGTAGATTATGTTTTTGGTATTCCAGTTTTCTAGGTTAATATTCACTTATTAGTGAGTGCATACCATGATTCATCTTTTGAGTCTGGGCTACCTCACTTAGTATGATGTCCTCCAGCTCCATCCATTTGCCTAAGAATGTCACGGATTCATTGTTTCTAATGGCTGAATAGTACTCCATTGTGTCTATATACCACATTTTTTTGCATCCACTCTTCTGTTGAGGGATACCTGGGTTCTTTCCAGCTTCTGGCAATTATAAATAGGGCTGCTATGAACATAGTGGAACATGTATCCTTATTACATGCTGGGGAATCTTCTGGGTATATGCCCAGGAGTGGTATAGCAGGATCTTCTGGAAGTGAGGTGCCCAGTTTTTGGAGGAACCGCCAGACTGATTTCCAGAGTGGTTGTACCAATTTGCAACCCCACCAGCAGTGGAGGAGTGTTCCTCTTTCTCCACATCCTCGCCAACATCTGCTGTCTCCTGAAATTTTAACCTTAGCCATTCTGGCTGGTGTAAGGTAAAATCTCAGGGTTGTTTTGATTTGCATTTCCCTAATGACTGATGAAGTTGAGCATTTTTTAATATGCTTCTCTGCCATCTGAAGTTCTTCAGGTGAAAATTCTTTGTTTAACTCTGTACTCCATTTTTTAATAGGGTTATTTAGTTTTCTGGAGTCTAACTTCTTGAATTCTTTATATATATTGGATATTAGCCCTCTATCTGATGTAGGGTTGGTGAAGATCTTTTCCCAATTTGATGGTTGCCGATTTGCCCTTTTGATGGTGTCCTTTGCCTTACAGAAACTTTGTAATTTTATGATGTCCCATTTGTCAATTCTTGATCTTAGAGCATAAGCTATTGGTGTTCTGTTCAGGAACTTTCCCCCTGTACCGATGTCCTCAAGGGTCTTCCCCAGTTTCTTTTCTATTAGCTTCAGAGTGTCTGGCTTTACGTGGAGGTCCTTGATCCATTTGGAGTTGAGCTTAGTACAAGGAGACAAGGATGGATCAATTCACATTCTTCTGCATGCTGACCTCCAGTTGAACCAGCATCATTTGTTGAAAAGGTTATCTCTTTTCCATTGGATGTTTTCAGCCCCTTTGTCAAGGATCAAGTGGCCATAGTGTGTGGGTTCATTTCTGGATCTTCAATCCTGTTCCATTGATCTGCCTGCCTGTCAATGTACCAATATCACGCAGTTTTTAACACTATTGCTCTGTAGTATTGCTTGAGGTCAGGGATACTGATACCCCCAGACTTTCTTTTGTTGCTGAGAATAGTTTTAGCTGTCCTGGGTTTTTTGTTATTCCCGATGAATTTGAGGGTTGCTCTTTCTAACTCTGTGAAGAATTGAGTTGTGATTTTGATGGGTATTGCGTTGAATCTGTATATTGCTTTTGGCAAAATGGCCATTTTAACTATATTAATCCTGCCAATCCATGAGCATGAGAGGTTTTTCCATTTTTTGAGGTCTTCTTCCATTTCCTTCTTCAGAGTCTTGAAGTTCTTGTCATACAGATCTTTCACACATTTGCTAAGAGTCACCCCAAGGTACTTCATACTGTTTGTGGCTATTGTGAAGGGGGTCATTTCCCTAATTTCTTTCTCAGCCTGCTTATCCTTTGAGTATAGGAAGGCTACTGATTTGCTTGAGTTGATTTTATAACCTGCCACTTTGCTGAAGTTGTTTATCAGCTGTAGGAGTTCTCTAGTGGAGTTTTTTAGGGTCACTTAGGTAGACTATCACATCATCTGCAAATAATGATGGTTTGACTTCTTCCTTACCAATTTGTATCCCTTTGACTTCCTTATGTTGTCTAATTGCCCGAGCTAGTACCTCAAGTACAATAAAGTCTTCTTAATGAAATAATTTCCCCAAAATTCTTAGTGTTTCTTCCTTAAGCTTCACTCTTGGCTATTTATAATCTACCACTTTGAGGTGAGTAGTGCTTGGATGTTGTTGATACAATCATCTCTACAGCACGAAAACTGAGATTGTTGACAAGCATATTAGGTTCTAGTCTCAGGGTGATTGTGTGGGATCTCTTCCCTTTGCACTGAAAGACATGACATTAACACCATTCTGCTCTTAAAAAGCAAAATAAATAAATAAATAAATAAAAAACCGCTCTGAAGAAGTGTTGATAACATTATGTTTGTATGTTTGATAATGATGCCTGCATGCATACACACATATGTTAACTATTATGGAGGAAAAATGAATGTGTACCAGAAATAGATTCGATGAAGATAAATTAAAATTATTTAAAATATATATTTATCATTGTCCTGAACTTCTTTAATATTCTTATTAATTTCATTAATTATTTTAATTATTTACATTTCCAATGTTGTCACTCCTCCTGGTCTCCTCCAACATCCACACCTCCTCCCCTTTGCACTAAGGGTGTGTTAACCCACCCACTTACTCCCACATCATCCCTCTAGCTTCCTTCTCTGGGACATCAAGCCTCCATAGGACCAAGCACATCCCCTCCCACTGACTCCAGAAAAAAAAATGTATGTTGTCTCCTGGATTAGTCCCTGGGAGCTATGATGGGTCTAGTCCGTTGATACTCTTGTTCTTCCTATGGAGTTGCAATCCCCTCCAGCTCTTTCAATCCCTCCCTTAACTCTTCCATTGGAGACCCCAGGCTCAGTACAGTTGTTAGCATCAGTATCTGCATCTGTCTTAGTCATGTCCTGGCAGAGCCTCACAGAGGACAGCTATACTAGGCTCCTGTCTGCAAGCACATCTTGGTATCATCAATATTTTTGTCTCCGCCTTTCATTTAGAGAAGAACAATTCTGGGTTAAATTTTTTGAGAGGGGTGGGTGACCCCATTCCTTAGGCAGGCCTCTCCTTACCATGGGACAGAAAATGCCCCATGGTAAGGACAAGGCAGCCTTAGTCTTATTAAAAGGAACAAAGCTTTTTTCTTACAAACATGAGTTTAAGTCATTTAGCATTAAGAGGGTGGAAACCTTTTCCCTCTCTATGCAGTAAAAATTGGAGCTCAATTTTCATCCAGAATGAGTGAGTTCTTTCTGCACTGATGCTTGGGCTTTTGCTCCATGTGCATATATAAGTATGGATGTGTGTGTAAGTATGCAATTGTGAGAATGTATATATATGTATGTGTGTGTATAAGTATGTAATTGTGAGAATACATGCAAGTGGGGCCAGCTGGATTTGGATGTAAATTTATAAATGAGCAAGCATGAAGCTGTGATTATATTTATGTGAGATTATGCATATTCACCTATGTAAAGGTTTGTCTTTCTGCTAGGGTTATTCTCTCCTCCTGGTTCAATAGAAGTTTATTGCTCCAAACTTCTCCCAAGCCCAACAAGCAAGAGGCATCTGGACAATAGGGAAAAGGCTCTGGCAATTAATCCTTTACTTAATCTTCTGCTGTTTTAGGATGAGGTGGTAAGTGCCTGAGACTGCAGTCTCTGGCTCCAGAGGAACACAAAAGGCAGGTCAGCTACAATAGCATAGTAAAACTTAGACTTAAATAAGTAAACTTTTTTATAATAGAGCAACCCTAACTAAACTCCTAAGACAAAGTCTTAACCCAGAATCGCAAAAGCAAGTCTAACTTGACTTCTGCTGCCTCAAGAAGAACCAACATGAAAGAAGAAACATGCCACTGGGCCTGGTCCCTGGCATCCAGACAAGCCAGTACTCTGCAACATATGTGCTGGGGGCCACGGGCTAGCCCATGTGTGCTGTTTGGTTGGTTTACTTAGTCTCTGGGAGCTCTGAGGTATCCAGTTTAGTTGATACTCTTGTTCTTCCTATGGGATTGCAATTCCTTTCAGCTCCTTCAGTCCCTCCTCTAACTCTGCCATAGGGATTCCTTACCTCAGTCCTGAAAGTATCTGCATCTGTCTTAGTCAGCTGCTTGTAGAGCCTCTCAGAGGTCAGCCATGCTAGGCTCCTGACTGCAAGCACAACATGGCAGCAGTAATAATGTCAGAACTTGGTGTCTCCACATTGAATGGACCCCAAGTTGGGGGAATCAACTTTCCTTCAGTCTAATAAAATACATTGTGTTTTGTGTTGCAGGCCACTGAGCAGTGCAATTGACCAGATCAATGGCAGAACTATGTTTTAGTTTCATATAGTTTTACTTAAATGAAACTTAAGTCAACATATTTGATTAGTGTTGCCACATTGAAGAGTGAAGAGTGGATATTAGCCTCAGTTTAAACAGGTTTGATGCAGGAATGTCACTGAGGAAAATCTATTACAAGAATGGGCACCTGTAGACTGCTGTGCTTTTTTGTTTGTTTTTGTTATTTTAATTTGTTTGTTGTATGTTTGCAGAAGTAAAGTGTTTCTTCAGGTGCTTTCTTTGAACTATTTTAACTGTCTAAAACCACAACGAGAAAGACAAATACTGTTTTGATGTTTTGACTGTTTAAATACATATCTAAGTCTGGTATTTTATCCTTTAGGCTAAATAAATTTTTATTCATTTATTGATTATTTAGTTTTATAATGTATTATACTAATATCATAGATTATAGAATTTCCCTCTGCCTACAACACTTATTGTACTCTATTTGGAGAAAGGGGTATTTAAAGGGGTAATTAATTTTAAATGATGTCCTAAAGCTAATGTCTCCATCCTATAATAGCAATATTTTTCAAAAAGAAAATATAGGTAATAGGTATCACATGTGTACAGGAAATTCAAGTTGATACAAGAATACCTCAGACTTCTAGGGTATAAATAGCAAAAGAATTATTATTAAATTAACTCCTTAATCTGTGGTATTTTTTTAGTGATAATCTCTAACTGATAAGCAGCGATAATTCCTAGTCTACAGTTTTCTAAGTCATATGGATGGAATTGAAACTCATTTATCTTATTTGAATATATTATTTATTGTATGCAGAGTATCTATTGGCATTAGGTTAGCAACCTTTTTAAAGACCTAAAATTTTTTAATTAATGTGTTTTTTTCTAAAATGTAATTATAGTAATTGCAGCAGAAGGTCTTAATAGAACATTCCATAAAATAGACTGACAGCATCTAAGATACGATGATGACCATGATGATGATAATGAAGATGAAGATGAAGATAAATGGTGATGATGATATAAAATTACTAAATCAAAGAAACAATCATTTAATATGTCAGAAGGAAGTATCATTAAAAATTGAGTAAGAAATGGTAAGACATAAACCCCAGAAAGAAGACTTACATGGTGAAAATTTAGCAAATACAAAGGAACTTTGCATCACCCTAAAAGCTATTGACAAGAAAATGGCTACAAATATGCATTCAAATCAGGACTCTTAACTGAGAGTGAGAACACAGCTGTGTCTGTGAGGACCACAGTGCCAGGTGAAAGGCTTCCTTCCTAGTTCTATTCACAATTCTAGTACGCTGACTAAATTAATAGAGCAATGTTCCATTTCACTGCACCAGGAGGCTCAAAATTGGTGGGCCAATTCTTGGAAAATTAATTATAGATTTAATGCACTTTCAATCAAATCCTGTTGAAATAAAACGGAAAGCATTTGAATGATTTTAAATTTCATAGAAAACTTGCTAACAAAGAACTTAAGAAATGTATTTAAGATTTAAAATAAGAACTCTAAATTTGTGAGAAGTACATTCTTTTAACCTAAGACATGCTACAGTGTTGCTAATTAAGATAATGAACTATTTGTGTAGCATAATAAAGAAAATAAGGGACAAGACTCTTCATACAGACCTGCCAGTACCTGATGATTTACAACACGGGGAAATAAAAACCTGGAGGACATAAATTTCTATTTCTGGTCTCCTGACAAGGATCCTTCCTCATGCAAGTTCAAAGGATGTTTATCAGTGGAGGAAGGCTTTGAGTGTTAGAACTTTATGCTACTTCTAGTTCATTCTTTGTTTATAGTACTTGTGTTTGAAGATCTGGGCTCTCTCAGCTTCACATTTCTCTTGCTGTACCTTCTGTTTGCCACTATCATAATGGAAGAAGTCAAGAAACTAACCACCAAAAAAGCAAACAACCCAATCAAAAATAGGGCACAGAATTAAACCAAGAATTCACAACAGAAGAATCTTGAATGGCTGTTCAAAGTTCTTGGTGATCATGGAAATGCAAATCAAAAGGACCCTGAGATTCTACCTTACACCAATCAGAATGGCTAAGATCAAAACCTCAGGCAACAACACATATTTGAGAGGATGTAGAGAAATAAGAACACTCCTCCATTGCTGGTGGCATTGCAAACTGGTATAACCACTCTGGAAAATCAATCTGGAGATTCTTAAGAAAATTGGAAATCTATTTACCTGAAGACCATGCTATACCACTCCTGGGCATATACCCAAAAGATGTTCCACCTTGCTGCAGGGAACCATTTTCCATTATATTCATGGCAGCTTTGTTTGTATTAGCCAGAAGCTGGAAACCACCTAGATGTTCCACAACAGAAGAATAGATATAAAAAATGTTTAGCTTTCATTTACAAAATGGAATACTATTTAGCTATTAAGAATGAGGACATCCTTACAGAAACTTTGTAATTTTATGAGGTCCCATTTGTCAATTCTTGCTCTTAGAGCATATGCTATTGGTGTTCTGTTCAGAAACTTTGTCCCTGTACCGATGTCCTCAAGGGTCTTCCCCAGTTTCTTTTCTATTAGCTTCAGAGTGTCTGGCTTTATGTGGAGGTCCTTGATCCATTTGGATTTGAGCTTAGTACAAGGAGACAAGGATGGATCAATTCACATTCTTCTGCATGCTGACCTCCAGTTGAACCTGCACCATTTGTTGAAAAGGCTATCTTTTTTCCATTGGATGTTTTCAGCCTCTTTGTCGAGGATCAAGTGGCCATAGGTGTGTGGGTTCATTTCTGGATCTTCAATCCTGTTCCATTGATCCTCCTGCCTGTCACTGTACCAATACCATGCAGTTTTTAACACTATTGCTCTGTAGTATTGCTTGAGGTCAGGAATACTGATACCCCCAGACTTTCTTTTGTTGCTGAGAATAGTTTTAGCTGTCCTGGGTTTTTTGTTGTTCCAGATGAATTTGATAATTGCTCTTTCTAACTCTGTGAAGAATTGAGTTGGGATTTTGATGGGTATTGCATTGAATCTGTATATTGTTTTTGGCAAAATGGCCATTTTAACTATATTGATTCTACCGATCTATGAGCATGGGAGGTTTTCGATTTTTTGAGGTCTTCTTCCATTTCCTTCTTCAGAGTCTTGAAGTTTTTGTCATACAGATCTTTCACATGTTTGGTAAGAGTCACCCCAAGATACTTTATACTGTTTGTGGCTATTGTGAAGGGGGTCATTTCCCTAATTTCTTTCTCAGCCTGCTTATCCTTTGAGTATAGGAAGGCCACTGATTTGCTTGAGTTGATTTTATAACCTGCCACTTTGCTGAACTTGTTTATCAGCTGTAGGAGCTCTCTAGTGGAGTTTTTTGGGTCACTTAGGTAGACTATCATGTCGTCTGCAAATAATGATAGTTTGACTTCTTCCTTTCCAATTTGTATCCCTTTGACCTCCTTATGTTGTCGAATTTCCCGAGCTAGTACCTCGAGTACAATATTGAAAAGATAAGGAGAAAGGGGGCAGCCTTGTCTGGTCCCTGATTTTAGTGGGATTGCTTCAAGTTTCTCTCCATTTAGTTTGATGCTGGCTACCGGTTTGCTGTATATTGCTTTTACTATGTTTAGGTATGGGCCTTGAATTCCTGTTCTCTCCAAGACTTTAAGCATGAAAGGATGCTGAATTTTGTCAAATGCTTTTTCAGCATCCAATGAAATGACCATGTGGTTTTGTTCTTTGAGTTTGTTTATGTAGTGGATTGTATTGATGGATTTCCGTATATTGAACCAACCCTGCATTCCCGGGATAAAGCCTACTTGATCATGGTGGATGATCGTTTTGATGTGTTCTTGGATTCGGTTGGCAAGAATTTTATCTATAAGGAAAAGGACACCATCAAGGGGACAAATCGGCAACCAACAAATTGGGAAAAGATCTTCACCAATCCTACATCAGATAGAGGGCTAATATCCAATATATATAAAGAACTCAAGAAGTTAGACTCCAGAAAACCAAACAACCCTATTAAAAAATGGGGTACAGAGTTAAACAAGGAATTCTCACCTGAAGAAATTCGGATGGCGGAGAAGCATCTTAAAAATTGCTCAACTTCATTAATCATTAGGGAAATGCAAATCAAAACAACCCTAAGATTTCATCTTACACCAGTCAGAATGACTAAGATTAAAAATTCAGGAGACAGCAGGTGTTGGAGAGGGTGTGGAGAAACAGGAACACTCCTCCACTGCTGGTGGGGTTGCAAATTGGTACAACCACTCTGGAAATCAGTCTGGCGGTTCCTCCGAAAACTGGGCACCTCACTTCCAGAAGATCCTGCTATACCACTCCTGGGCATATACCCAGAGGATTCCCCACCATGTAATAAGGATACATGCTCTACTATGTTCATAGCATCCCTATTTATAATTGCCAGATGCTGGAAAGAACCCAGGTATCCCTCAACAGAAGAGTGGATGCAAAAAATGTGGTATATCTATGCAATGGAGTACTATTCAGCCATTAGAAACAATGAATTCATGAAATTCTTAGGCAAATGGATGGAGCTAGAGAACATCATACTAAGTGAGGTAACCCAGACTCAAAAGGTGAATCATGGTATGCACTCTCTAATAAGTGGTTATTAACCTAGAAAACTGGAATACCCAAAACATAATCCACACATCAAATGAGGTACAAGAAGAAAGGAGGAGTGGCCCCTGGTTCTGGGAAGACTCAGTGAAACAGTATTCGGCAAAACCAGAACGGGAAAGTGGGAAGGGTTGGGTGGGAGGACAGGGGAAGAGAAGGGGGCTTACGGGACTTTTGGGGAGTGGGGGGCTAGAAAAGGGGAAATCTTTTGAAATGTAAATAAATTATATCGAATAAAAAAATCAAAAAAAAAAAAAAAAAAGAATGAGGACATCCTTAGTTTTGCAGGCAAATGGATGAAACTAGAAAATATCATCCTGAGTGAGGTGACTCTGATTAAAAAGGAATGCATAGTATGTACTCACTAATAAGTGGATATTAACCTAAAATCTCAGAATACCCATGATTCGATCCATAAACCGTATGAAGTTTAAGGAGAAGGAAGACTCAAGATACAATCCGCAGAACTCAGTAAGGTTAACAAGCTTAGGTGAGGGTGCCTCAGTCCCACTTCGGAGGGAGAATAAAGCAATTACAGGAGCAGGTATGGAGGGAGGGACCTGGATGGGAAAGGGGACAGGATGGGGAACTTGATCAGGTATTGAGTGTAGGGAAGAGGACTGAAGCCCTGGGGGCCAGAAGAACGAATGGAAAGAGGCTACCTTGGGAGGGAGGAAGTGGTGGGAACCTTCAGAATGTACCAGAGACTTGGGAGGTGAAAGACTCTCAGGACTCAAAGGGAGGGACCGTAGATGAAATACCCAATAGTGGGAGAGGGAATTTGTAGAGAGAGCACCTCCTGTAGAAGAAAAGGCATAAAGGAAGGAATGTAGTTGTGCCATTCCAAGTCAAAACCCATAATTGTTCCTGTCTGAAAGACCTTCAGGGACAAAAATGAAGAGCCTGAGGGAAAGGATGCCTACCAACAGGCACAAGCTGAGATCCAGCTCAAGGGGAGGTCCTAAGGCCTGACACTATTACTGAGTGTCAGTATGCTCAGTATTACAGTGTGCTCAGAAAGGGGGCTGTGATGGTTTGCATATGCTCATCCTAGAGAGTGGCACAATAAGGTGTGACCTTGTTAGAGGAGGTGTGTCACTGTGGGGGTGGGCTAGGAGACCTTCCTCCTAGCTGCCTAAGGATGCCCAGTCCGTTGCTGGCTTCCTTTAGATGAAGATGTAAAACTCTCCGCTTCTCCTGCATCATGCCTGCCTGCATGTGGCCATGATTCTGCCTTGATAACAATGAACTGAACCTCTGAACCTGTAAGCCAGCCTCAATTAAATGTTGTCATTTATAAGACTTGCCTTAGTCACAGTGTCTGTTCACTGCAGTAAAACCCTAAGACAGAAGTTGGTACCAAGGACTAGGGTATTGCTGTAATAGGCCTGACCATGATTTTGTCTGGAAGAATGTAGATTTTGGAACTTGGGATTTGGAAAGTCATGGAATGTTTTTGGTGGGGTTTAATGAACTATCCTAGTAGGAATATGGAAGACTTTGCTTCTGTTGAGTTATTTTAGCTGTGCAGACCTGGTCCAAGAGGTTTCAGTGGAGAAGAACTACAGTATGTGGCCTAGAGACTGTTTTTATAGTATTTTGATGAAGAATGTGGCTACTTTTGCCCTTGTATGAAGAGTCCCTGGAGGCTAAGGTAAAGAGACCTGGATTAATTCCACAGACAAAGGAAGTCTCAGAAATACACATCATAGACTTTGTTCTGTAGTTAAATCTCATGAAGAACATTTTAAATAAACATAGCAAGGTGAGAAAGGGAAAATATAAAATACATGGTTCTAGCATTAAAGGGGTACCAGGAAGTGAAATGGAGCTGACTCCTATGTTCAAGAATATTAAATTGAATTGAGGGAGTAGTGACCTTGAGGCAAGATCCCACCCACCTAAGTTTAGGTCCACGCATGGTATTATAAGCCATTAATCCCAGGAGGCAAAGACAAGCAGATCTCTGAATCCAAGGCCTAGAGCAAGTTCTAGGTGAAAAAAAACTTAAATCCAGGCTTGGTGAACCACACCTTTAATCCCAGAGTTTAGGAAACAGGCATGCAGTTTTCTGAATTCAAAATCAATTTACAGAGAAAGGTCCAAGGCAGCCAAGATTAGTCATAGAGGGACTTGGAAAACAGAAAGCCAGTAAACCAGATTAGGTAGAGAGGGAGTTGGAAAACAGAAAGCTAGTAATAGAATGGGGGGTAGAGCCTCAGCAAGCAGCAGAACATGGCAACTTTGGCCATGTGGCTCTGGCTTTAGAGTGAAAAATAAAAGGACTATTATGGCAATTGATGCTGGTTAGCTGAGGCTAAGAAATTAGTGGTTACTAAGAGACCAGCATCAATGAGGTAAAATTTTCTGGGAAGTGTTTTCTGAGAGCACAAAGAAGCTATGTTCCAGAGATAACCAAGGTTGTACCTCATACTGCAGCTGTATTTTGAAATCTGTAAGAATCATTCAGATTCTGGTTTTGAAAGCATGAAGACATCATGAAGAAGAGTTGAGGCTTGGTACTCTGAGAGGTCATGGAAGGCCATTGGTAAAAGTGAAGCCTCAGTTGTAGTTGAGAGCCCGGGACTAAAGGGGTCATGTGAAGGAGTTGAGGCTTTGCACCATGAAAAGAGCCTCTGTGAGGCTATTGGTGAAGCCTATTTGCAGAGGAAGATCCCAACGTATTGGAGATGCTATGGAATGACCACCAAAAGCAGCAGTGGGAATGGAGTGGATAAACCTGAATTTGGAGTGATACAGAGGGCAGAGCTGGAGAAACGACTCCAACCATCTGGAGGAACAAAGAAAATCATGTGTGAATCCCAGACATTGAAACAAGAAGCTGTGAAGCTGAATTTGACTCAAGGACCCCAAGATGTTAAAGATGCCAGAGCCACAGGATGCCTGCCAAGAAAAACTGTTAACAGGAAGTGGAACCAGCCCAGGAGAAAGAGGTTTGTTGCAGTCAACAAAGATGCAAAAGGATTTCAAGATCTAATGACTGCTTTGCCATCAGATATGGAGATACAGAGTTTGGAGTTCACACAGATGATTTTCTATCTTGCTTTAGGGATTATATTTGATTGGATGAATCTCAGAAGAGACCTTGAACTTTGGAATTTTAACACTGTTGAGACTGCTGTAGACTTATGGGAACTTTGGAAGTTGTATTTTACATTATGCTATGTTTAGGTATGGCCCCCAAAGACTCATGTTTGAACAAGCCTATGGGGACCAAGGAGTTGAATGTGATGGTTTACATATGCTCTTGCTAGTAGGTGGCACTATTAGAAGGTATGGCCTTGTCAACATCAGGGTGGGCTTGGAGATCTTCCTCCTAGCTGCCTGAGGATACCCAGTCTGTTCCTGGCTTCGTTCACATGAAAATGTAGAACTCTCAGCTCCTCCTGCACCATGCCTTCCTGGAAACTGCCATGCTTCCGCCTTGATGACAATGTACTGAACCACTGAACCTGTAAGCCAGCGTCAATTAAATGTTGTCATTTATAAGACTTGTCATGGTGTCTGTTCACAGCAATAAAACCGTAACTAAGACAAGGGCCTATCATGACTGCCTCTGAAAGACCCAACCAGCAGCTGATAGAATCAGATACAGATATTTACACCCAATCCATGGACAGAAGCTGCTGATCCTTGTGGTTGAATTAGGGAAAAGCTGAAAGAACCTGTAGGAGGACCAGCAGATTCAATTAACCTGGACCTCAGAGATTTCTCAGACACTGGGCCACCAACCAGGCAGCATACAGCAGTTGATATGAGGCCCCCAACTCATACACAGCAGAGGACTGCTGGGTCTGGACTCAGTAAGAGAAGATGCACCTAACCCTCTAGAGATTGGAGGCCCCAAGGAGTTTAGAAGTCTGTTGGTGTGGGGATTGGAGGGTGGGGAGAACATCCTAATGGAAATGGGGGGAGGAAGTAGGGGATGTGGTACAGTTAGAGGGTGGATCAGGAGGGGGATAAAATCTGTACTGTAAAAGAAAAGATTAAAATTAAATTAAAATTAAAATTAAATTAAATTAGATTAAAATTAAAAAAAATACTTGTACTGGTATACTTTAGACCATATGAAAATACGAATGACCCAACAAAAGCCATATATTTAATTATATTAATTTATTATTAATACATTAATTAATATAACAATAACAATATATTATTTATTTATAATTATATTTATTTATATATATTATATATATTCAGACCCATCTGTAGACTGTCATGGTTTTGGATCATTTTATAGTTCAATTGCTATTTCATGAAAATATTGACTATCATGTTTGGAAAACCATGTATGAAGCAGGATAGAAATTAACATGAAAATAAATGATAATATATATCTAACCAGTTATATAGAAAATGGCCTCCAAAGGAAGAGGCTTATTCTACAAGGCTAAGTGAGTAGAAAACCTGGAGGCAAATGGGTAGAAAAGGTTAAAGAACAGGAACAATAAGTATGGCAACTCAAATACTACATTAATCATTTCCATGCAAACAAGGGTACACAGGGTCTGGAAGGAGAGTGGCCAGTGTTTCTGTAGGTAGAAGAACAATAGCTCAGTCCATATTCATCTTGACAGAGATATTAGATATTTTGTAGTCTATCTTTAGGAAAATTTGAAATATATAAATACACATCAAGGACATTGAATGCAGTTACTTTTATATTATAATTATGCAGCACTACAAAGGATTATAGCTCAGAATGGATAATATTTTGTAGGAATCCAAGTCCTAGAGAATTTGGGTGGGTACCAAAGACACAGAATGTTACTTCTATTAATTAAGCTATATCTACTAAGAATCAAAGTATGATAATCTGGAATATGTAAAGAGAGGGAAGAAGAGAGAGAGATGAGAAAGAGGAAGATAGTGTGTTAAAGTAATTATCCTTTTCTGAGGATCCTTGAGGTAATGCAAGTAGCTGAAATAAAATCAGACACTGACTTTTATAGGAGTAAATATATAGGATCTTTTAATAGCTTAAACCCAATTTGAATTCACCTTATGATATTTACCTAATTCAAACCTCTAAGCCTAACACCTAAACTAATGAAGGTAACCCTTCTTTTGTGTGATAAAATAATGCACTGATTTTAAAATATCTACCCGCTGGAGTTTTTTTTAATATCAAGAAACCGTACATAAATTCATTTCAAGAATTAAAATTATGGTTTCCCTTGAAAGGCAATGAGCACAGAGAGTTTAACAGGATTCCAGCAGTTCAAGTTTGACTTGCGTGGTTGGGTGGAGCACTAAAGTCTCAACCCTGAGCAACCTTTTTGTTTTTAATTAGTTTCTTTTTCAGCTTTAGATCTCTGCCACAAGATCAAATGTGCTCACGTTGTGCAAAAAAAAAAAAAAAAAAAAAAAAAAAAAAAAAAAAAAAGTAAAATTACTTTTACATATAAAGGGTAATTGTACAACTTTGCTCAGAGCACTCTTTCCATGATTTTTTCTACTTTCAAGATAGCATGTGCATGAATTAATTCTAAACAGCTGTTCTTTTATGGAATCTCATTATTTCCCCCTTATTTAGAAGACTGGCTTATGATATGGTAACAGAAAAATGACTTTATGGTTTCTGACAGAGAAAAATATGTGTTTCTTTATATATAAACTTGTAATGTCAATGTCAACCAATTGCTTTATGCCTAATAGCCTCTTAAGACATTTACATTGTTTGGGTTTCCATTTGAAGATCTCCTCTTCCCAGAATCTACACTTACTAATATTCTCTCTGGTAGATGCTGGAGTCCACCTCACTGTATTTACTATCTTCCAGGATATTCCATTTCTTACCTAGCTCATTTTTTCCTTTCAACCTAGTTATTACTATTGAGGACTTTGGAGTAACTCAAACACAAATGTGAGTGTTCCTGGCTCTGCTCAGATGTGTACTAAGTCTGAAACATTGTCCATAATGTCTCTGTGCATGGTTTACAATTTGGGAACCTAAGGCTAAAAATGTCATATACTTCACAGGACAGAGAGGTCTAGCTAAAGAGATTAAATAAGTTTTTAATCATACTGGATTTTTGTGAAATAATAAATGCTCAAAACTGCAACTATTATGTTTATCTTTGTCCACAATTGTCTATGCCAATTGTTATAGATTTTTTTTGAGAACATGCAGATAGAACTGTTTATACAGGCTTCTTCCAAATGAGATGAACTTGGCACAAATTAAACCTTAAGGTGAAATTTTATTGTGATTTATACAATTCAATCAAATAATCATGTCTTCTTGAGTATTCTGTATTTCTATCCTCAATCATCCTGACAGTGTTTCTACCAGAGTCTTAGTTCCTGCACCATTTCTGTCTTGTGCCTAGTATTCTGTTGCTGCCCTTATTCCCAGAGTTTTATCTTAGTACATGTATGGGCCAGAGAAATATAGTCAAAAGGTGTTGTATGAAGAAACTTACATAAAAAGTTATGAAAAGTTAAACCTTGAAAGGATTTCTTATTTGAAGCATGAATCACTCAAAAATAAATGGACTGCTTCAATTATAAACCCAAGTCATGGGTAATTCAATACTTTTATCAATAAGTATGCCAAAACCCAAGGATTTAGAGGGTAGTTTGACAATTCATTTAGGGAAACATCTTTTATTGAGTGTCTAATGACTGAGCTGGTTGCTTATAAGGTTGTGCACTGGATACTAGGTGGAAAGAAGACTTCAGAAGTAAAAACAAAAGGACAACACCAGAAAATAGCAGGTAGGGTACATAAAATCCAGGTGTGTGCGGGTGGTGGTAGTGGTGTGGGGTTATATATTGCCAAAAATATAAACCTCCTCATATCCATCAACTTCTTGGTTTTGGTTTAATGAAAAAAAAATTATTATTTTCAATCAAACCCTTTCCCAAGTTTGTATAAATTTTGTATTAACATATATTCATTGTATAAAACAGTAATCTTTATTTTGATATTTATATTCAAATGTGTAATATTCATAGATCATGGTACACATATAATCATTCTCTTTTGAATTAGTGCATATTAGTTTTAGAACACTCTAACATTTATGAGAAAATATGTACTCACTAAGCACAGAAATCCAGATATAGGCTCTGGCATTGGTAGTGTACCACATTAGTTTAGTATCTTATTTAAAATTAGTAAACAAGTATGATAAGTTGACTTTTACATTATATATATATATATATATATATATATATATATATATGACAGAGAAAAATATCACAGTCTACTCCATTAATAGATACAATTACTTTATGCTAAAAATTATAAATTATAGTATCAGGTTAGGGATGTACCTCAGTGGTAAATTATGTACATAGTGGTATAAGGCATTGGGTTCAAAATATAACACAAACACATATGTATATGTGTATAAGCATTATATATGTTTATTATATATGTTCTATATGTAATTAATGCTTTATATTATAGACACTATTTTATAAGTTATATATTATATATCATATACAGTATATACAATATTTAAAATATATACTTCATACATATTACATGATATATACATACTCAGGCATACACATATACATACATATATACTTACATACAGATATGCATACATATATACATACATGAATACATACATACATATATAGCTACTTATATATATACATATATACACATACACACATGAACACATATAAACATATACATATATACACATATACACACATACACAAATATATACATATACATAAATATACAATATGCAGATATACATATATAGACATATATACATGCATGTATATATACATAAACATTCACATACATTTTTATACTTATATATGTATATTCACACATATAAACATTTGTATGAACATATATATATATATATATATATATATATATATATTTACATGTAGACAGATGTATACATTTACATATATATAGTGCTCTAGATTGAATTCAATGCACTGTACCACTGGGTACACTTGCTTATGTGCTCCATTATCATTATTTTGACATTCTTTTTTTAAATAATATTTATTTATTTATTTTATGTGAGTACACTGTAGCTAACTTCAGACACACAAGAAGAGGGATCAGATATCCTTATAGATGGTTGTGAGTCCCCATGTGGTTGCTGGGAATTGACTCAGGACCTCTGGAAGAGCAGTCAGTGCTCTTAACCTCTGAGCCATCTCTCCAGCCCCTATTTTGAAATTATTTTCTTTTTTTAAAGATTTATTTATTTTATGTATGTGAGTACACTGTTGCTGTCTTCAGACACGGAGAAGAGGGCATCAGACCCCATTACAGATGATTGTGAGCCACCATGCAGTTGCTGGGAACTTAACTCAGGATCTTTGGAAGAGCAGTCAGTGCTCTTAACCACTGAGCCATCTCTCCAGCCCTGTATTTTGGAATTCTTAACACTCTGCTCACACAGCCATGTAAGAAAATACTTCTGTGTCAGAGATGAAAACAAGACTTGAAGGGATCGGTGAGCATCCCCTAAGGCCACTCATCTCCATGGGGATGGAAATAAGGCTATGTATCCATGGCCAACCATCCATGTCCCTAGAATCCTGCACGGGCTCCTGAGGCTGCCGTGTGATGTGTCACAAGCTGGGTCACCAGAGTGCATCTCACAGTTCTGAAGGAGTCTGGATCTGAAGTGTGAGGAGGGTTTTGTTCCCTCAGAGTATTGCAGAGAAGCCTTCCCTTGCCTCCAGCATCTCCTTGTGGTTTCTGTCCACCCTTCCCATACTCTGACTTGTAGATGTCTCACTTCAGTCTCTCTGCTCAAACATCCTATGGACACATCTGAGTCTTCAAATGGCCTTAATGAGGACTCCAGTCATGGGGTTGGGACCTGTCTCAGCAGCACTGCACAACCTCATCTCAAGTCCCTACATCTGCAAAGGCACTGTTTGCAAAGGAATCCACATGAGCATGAACTGTGGGGGGTGGGGGGCACTATTTGATCCACTGCAGTCATTGGGCCATACTGCCTTCTTCAAGGGATATGACTGCTGTGAGAAACTCTTTGGTCCAGGAAACCATCAAAAATCATCTTTTGATATGGCATGCAGATATATTACCATTTGGTTATTGATCAAACCAGCTCATAAAAAAGACAGTTGTCTTTTACCTGCTCAAACAGGAAGCAAAAATTCATCCTTAACTGATCTGTGTACCTTGCATATTCCATGCAAATATCTTTATAGAACTAAATATTGTTTATCAGGTTATATATAACAGAACAACATACCAAGAGGGCAGCTCTGATAAGGTTATTCACATAGTAAATAGTTAAAAATAATCAATGTTTAACAATTTGAAAGAGTTAACATTGAAACTTAAAAAGAGTCAGGGGCTGGGTTGCATTCCTCAGACCACAAAGGGGAAGGAGAGACCTAGGGGTGAGGATGCATTCCAAAGGACTGACCGGACTGACCATTGGCCATTTACCTCATCCCCTAGTGGACCAATCTGTTTAAGGATATTACTGTTCTACCACTCACATTGTGCCTAATGGAGTCTGCCCTGGGGTCTGTATACAAAGTCCTCAGTGTGGATGGTGGGGGTCACTCACTCTTCATATACAGAGTGACCCTAGCATGCTAGTATTTTTAATAAAGTTTCTCATGCATTTTGCAGCGATTCCATCTCCCCTTGGTTTACTCAGGGGTCCCAGGTAAGTTAAGACTGTTCAGTTTTAACAAATTCGGCATGCTGTATGTAGATAGATGGTTTTCAAAAGTGTCAGAGATCCACCAAATATGGCATTTAAGGTTATTTAATTATTAAAAGATCTCATGACTAGTAGACCCGACTGTGCCTGACAGTGCCTGTTGGGTGTTTCATAAAAAAGAAAGAAAGAATAAGGAATATGTTTGGTAGAGGTGGAAGGGGCTGCCTCAGTGGAAAGGCAGAGAGAGGGGGGAGAAGGAGAGCTTTCTCCATGGGGGAACAATGATTGTGATCTCTCATGCTCATGGCTTTTCCCTACAGGAGAGAGATGATACATCTATGAGCAAGAGGCACAACAAGTGTAGGAAGAGGAAGGGGACGCAGGCAGTGAAGACTACCGATTCACAGAGACAGCAAAATGGAGGCCCAGGAACACCTAGGACTCCCCATCCAGGGATGCGACGTCCAACCTCGGCTGTCAACTCTAGCTGACCAGCTCTTTAGATTCCCCACCACAACCCTCTCTTAAGACAGGTCTGATACCCTAAAGCTCTAAGAGAAGTTACCCAGCCCTCTCCTCCCCTGTCAATGTGGGAAAGATAAGGGTGCCTGGCAAAAGGGTGGGACACAGCCTCCAAGAAGGCCAGTACTTTGGGAACAGATTGGGGGGAGAAACCAAAGCCTCCCACCAAAGCCTCCCTCTCCATTAGAGGTCTGGCTGAGGCTTGGTTGTTCTGCAAACACTATCCTCATGAGCATCCTGCCAGCCTTCCCTGCACTGCCAGCCAGAGTAGTTCTCACCCATGGAACTAGAAGGGTGTGAAATAAAGCCTTGAGAACCTCCCTGATTTCATGTCCACTCTCTTATTTTATTATTAATGTATCAATAGTAATATATTCACCTATGTGTGCCTGTATATCTAGGCACATAATTACATTTATGTATCCACAGCATACAGAAGGATATAGACAGTCACCTTAATATTCAAAAGTCAAACTGTATGAAATCACGGTCCTTCTTAGACCCAATTTTCCCATCTGTAAACAGAACTGGTGTACATCTAATTGACAGGGTTGGAGCAGTATTCTGGGATACAGTAAGTGTTGAATAAATGATAACTATGATCATCTCTCTAGTCCTTCCTATAATCAGTTATCTAATACTTGATACTGTGATCAGTTACTGAGCTCTCAGTAAGAGCTGCTCTTAGTAGCAGTGCTCACATGTGGATGGTTTTCTCTTTGCCAGGCTATGCCGAGGGACACTCCTATGTTAGTTCTCTTGTCTTACAGATAAGAAACTTAAGGCCCATGAGAGCAAAAGGATTTGCTGCAGCTAGAGAGAAGCCCGGCTGGGAAGAACAGTGGGAAACAGAAATTGCCCAAAGCTCCAAGTCTAATGCTTGGAATTAGAATCCTGAGTCTTCAACCACCCTAAACCAGATGACCCTTTGTGGCTGTACAAGCCAGGCAGAGGCAGCAGAGACAGGAGTGGAGGCCAGGGGGAAGGACTCCCAGTCCTGCTGAGTGCCCCTTTCCCCCAGTCATCCATGTAAATAGCTCAGCAGAGCCCTCTGAGTTTCTTTGTAATTGGAGAGGGCTGCAGGCTCCAAGGAGCCCTGGGGCTGCCAGCCTTCACAGGATTGCTGCCTCTGGGGACCCTGAATTTGTAAACATTGTCCCAGAGGAAGACACAGGAATGGAGGAGACTCTGCCTTTGGCAAAGTTCCCCCAAAGAGGAGGCAGGGTCTTGCAGGAGGCCACGCCCAGTACCTAGTTACCTAAGACTCCAGTTCTGCACTTGTTTTTGTTTAATGAATCTATAAAATGGGAATAATCATCCCTGCTTATATAACTCAAATAGTTCTCGGACAAAAAACACCTGAGCAACTGGAACTTGTGATACAAATGCCTGTGGGCAACTCTTGATGATGCATCCACTGCTGAAGGTGCCATTTGAGTGACAGCATGGCTCCTGGGAGATATAACCAGCATTGAAACCTGTGATAGAGAAAGGAACCACTCCTGGTCCTACTCAGCCTGGTCCCATCTTATATCCCATGTATCCATACCAGTTAACAAATGCCTTCAGCAAAGAACTGAGTAATAAGTAGGAGAACAGATTCCAAAGTCACCTCTCCTATCCAGTCCCCTCCAAATGCAGTCCTCCACCACTTGAAACAAGGGCACCATGTTGTTATGCTTATGCATGATTTAGCAATAAAAAATATATCTCACAAACCCAAAACACTTATATTTATTAAATTACCATATGCTTGGATATCTCTAATCCATACAGTAAATATTAAATCTCTCCTGTTGTTGGCAGCAAGAATAATTTGCAATAGATGTTCTAATTTTTCCCATACACAGTGGGAGCTGCCTCCCTCCAGCAAATGGAGAACACCTTAGCAAGGACATCTCTTCTAGGCCTGAGCTCAGGGCTAGGAATGAGGGTCATAGAGTCAGTTGCCCAACCTCTAAGGAAAGGCTAAGGACCCTAAAAACAATCTAGAAGTCCACACATTTGGTCCAGGCAGTTAATGAAAAATTGTGTCCTATGTCACAAATTCCACCAAGTTCTGGTTGATCTGACATTTCTAGACCTGGGGAAGGAAGATTCCCACAGCCAGGGTGGACTCACCTGTGCCCTACTCTTAGTGGTATCACGGGATCACAGGGTCATTCTTATTCCACAAGGGAGACCCTTAAAAGAAGCTAACCCTCCTGGGGGATGTTTCCTGGTTCTGAGAGGGCAGACGTCCAGGTTGGAAGGGACACTCTGACCCAGGGCCTGGATTCATAGATGTACAGGTTCAAAGTGTCTGCAGCCCTCCAAAACAACTCAAGAGAGGTGGGGGAAAGCCAGGATATAACTCACTGTATCCTGTTCCTTTCTTATTCCTAGTCTGCCACTGTGCCCCCCCCCCCAAAGGCACATGAGCCCTGCAAGAGCCTCTCAATGGAGAACCTGAGATGGGGACTCCAGGTCACAGAGAAAATGTCACAACACTGCTAAGGGCCATAGGATAATCATATACCAGGTACTTAAGATTCATCTGGAGTTGGGGGCCACCATCCTTTCCATACGGGAAGGGTCAGGTGGCATGGTCTGGCAAGGCAAAGATTAGGGTTTCAAGGCAGGTCACAGAGAGTAGCTGGAACCCTGCAGGACCCTAAGGAATCTCCCAGACTCAGATCAACCCTCCTGGACCCACCATACAAGTACTCTCAAAGCTGTAGCCAGGGCTCTACTGGATTTACCCAAACTATCATGGTCTCAGTTCCCAGGTAGCCTCAGCGCTGATGTCCTTGGCCCCCAAAGGGAAGCTCAGCCTGCCAGGTATACTGAGGCTGAAGATTCTGGGTCATGGAAGATACTAACATACAACCACAACCTGGACTCAGTATAAAAACTTACCACCAACGAAGTCCACTGCCCAGCTTTCATCCTGGAAATAACCCTATCCAGAGTCTGTTACCTCTTCCTTCCAAATGGAGCATCCAAGGCTCCTTTCAAGGCTTAACCCCAATCCTGGGGCTCTGAATTCTTTGCTGCAAAGCCTTTATACCCTGGTTCATATGTTAGCTAGGATTCTAGCTCTCACCGGCCTTTGTCAAGGCTGGGTCACCCACCCCACTCTTTAAAATAGAGAAGCCTAGAGAGCAGAGCCCCTCCCCCCCCCCAGATGACCGGTTCAGTCTGCAGAGTGTCTTTGAGGGAAAGAGTAAATAAAGGAAACTAAAAACCCACCAGACACCTGGAACCTTGAGGCAGTTCAGACTGATATACAAATGGCGGCTCAGTGCTCCAGTCCAGAGTACATGGTCTTTGCTAGCACAGACAAGCCATCTCTAGAACATCTGACCCAGCAATGCCACAGTCTCTACATCCATCTTCTTTCAACCATTCAAAGGATATATGATCCCAAGCCAACACAACCCTGTAGGCCTGGCCTAAGGAGGCAGCCTAGACAACATACCATTTTGGCCACCACCCTCCTGCGTTTGTGATGTCAGAATCTAGTTGGGTGTGGCTGCCTATGGACCATAAGTTAATGGTGTATTAAGAGCTACAGTAGCAAAAGAGACTGTCCTTCTGAAGAGAAAGGGAACAGAAGGCAGGAAGGACTCTTTGGAGAAGCTAGGCTATGACCAGATGGAGATGAGGTCTACCCTTCTGCCCTGATGCCTTGCTGCTGATTTCCTCCTTGTATTAACAAGGTAGCCAAGCAGGTAGAGTCTCTTCTACCCATAGCTCTGGATGGGCACAGCCACCACTCCAAATGATACCACAAGAATTAGAGCCACAAGAAAACAAAATCTTGTTTGTCTAAAAGCTCAGCACAGAGAGTTCACTCTCAGAGGACAGCTACTTTAGAAGAGCCTGAGAAGATGCCATCTCTCCATGATAATAATCTGTTTAGAGGCACCCCATCACCCAGAGCTCCAGGCTGACAGGCAATGCCCCCTCCTACCCTGTATCTCTAGAAACATAAATCTGAAGGATACTTTTCTAGGCCACACCAGGGCTGGACCCTCCCCTGCCCTGTGTTCCTCTTTCTTTAGGCCCCACCTCTTCCAGCAGACCTTGGGTTGGGGACCTGAGGTATGTGTTGGGCAGACCAGAATTCAGTGCTAGGATCAGAAAGTAGGCTTGGGAAAGCCACTTTCCCCCCTTATTCTTCCATTTCTTAAAGGGAAAGACAGGGACAAGGGCATGTTCTTCCCTGGATGAACAGGATTCCTCTCCCTCCATGAGACGCCTTCCCTCTGGAATGGGAGTCTGAGCCCTTCCTTCAGTTTAGCCAGTACCAGACACAGGCATAACAGGACATTGGGGGGAAGATGGGGTGAGGAAGGTTCATCCAACCCCTGACCTCTGACCTTTCCCTCCACTTACTCTTTGATGTTAGATGGGTTTAGAAGAGAGTCCTGATGGCCTGCTAGAGTCTAATCCCTGGTGAGGGACTTGAAATCTCCCTGTTTAGATCACCACAGGCCCTCTCCTGGAATCCTCCTAGCCTGAAAGGAACAAGAGGCCAACTGTGTCCCCTCCTCCCACCAGTGTCTCCAGGAACAACTAATCCTACTCTTCCTTATAGAATCTCTTCCCCAAACCTCATTTTGAGAGGTGTGACACTTCTTCATGACCATGAAGAACCTATCTGATTGTGACCAATCCTGCCTCCCTGAGTGTTCCCAGGGATATACACATCCTTGGAGCAGAGAACAAGGCAGACACACAGCTCACTGACCCCCAAACTCTCCAACCCTTGGCACATCCAATCAAATCACCTGAAAATCTCCATGCCCAGCTCCAGAGTACAGGCCACTAAGCTCTTTACATCCATGCCTACAACCCAGGGGCCCCCAGATTCAAGTCCAAGCTTCCCTGAGACAATATGCTTCCAGGCCTTGCTCTCAGGACAGACGCTGGCCTGCAAGTGTGTAGGGGCTGTTCCCTTGTCCTCCTCTTCCCTCCCCTTGCCCCCTGGCTGTCTATCTAGTCATCCTTGACCAGCCTAGAGGTGGTCAGGAGAGAAAGGCAGAGCTAAGATATGGGATAGGCTTGTCTCCAGGAGTCAGGGATACCTTCCAGGGCTGTCCATCTCCCTCAAAGGGTAAGCTGCAAGAACACAAGCCGTCTGCCTTAAACCAAGAGAGCTGGTGGGCTTTGGAGAGAGCCTGGCTGCAATTCCTTCAGGCTTCCTAGTCTTGGAGCAATGACTGGAGGAGTAAAGGAGAGAGAGGGGGAGGGGGATTCTGAGAGGGCAGTGACCACAGCACACTGGGTTCCTTCTTGCTCTAGTCTGTCCCCAAGGCAAAGAGCTACCCTAAATGGCTCCCTGGGAGCCTGGCCACCATCCTACCCAGTCCTGGGGCTCCCAAGGGATGAGAGCACAGGTGCAAAAACCAATGAGCTTCCCTCTGAACATCCCAGGCTATCCACACCCTCCTCCTTCCCCAGGGCAGAGTCAGAGGGGTGTGGTCACCTGGCTGCAGACTGAGAGAAAGCCAAGCAGACTCCTGGTGCCCAAGCTCTTCCTTTTGCTCCTTCACAGGCCTCTGGCCAGGTCCCTACCAAAGAAACACTAGAAGAAAGGAGCAGGCCTCTACACCAGGTCCTACTCAGACGGGGAAAACCAGCCAAACACCACGCAGAGTTCAATTTTTGAGAAAAAAAAAAAAAAGAAGACAAAGAAACAAAACAAAACAAAAAACAAAAACAGAACCGCAGAATTGTGAAAGAAATCCCTTCCCCGAAGCCAGGCCCTCTTCTCTCTTCTCCCTCCAACAGCCTGATTCGGAATTATCCTGGGCAGTTGTGGAAGTCCAAGCCAGGAAAGGGTCTGTAGGCGCCCAGATGCAGATGAGGGTGGGAAAGAGGTGGGGGATGTCTCAGAAATGCACAAAATGGGGTTGGAGAAGGAGGCAGGGTTGGGGGTAGGAAAAGCAAAGAGGTAGGCGTCCATGATGGCCTGAACAGGTCCAAAGTCTCCTAGAGAGAAGCCAGTATCCAACTTGTTTACTTATTGGCATGTTTTGCTGCCTCCAAAAGGAAAGAGTTAAAAACAAGAAATATGGGTTGGTTCCCAAGCAGTCCCTGTCTGTCACCTTGTCTCCTCAGGCAAGCATTGCCACTGCTGGCCTCTATCTGCCACCACCAGTCAGGAAACCGAGCAGCCTCTACTTTATTCCACTTGAGCCTAGCCAAACTGTTGCTCTTTAGTGGGGGACAAAGAAACCAATTCGCACCCTGGAAAAGAGCCTGCAGAGGCTTGGGGCGGGGAAAGGAGCTGGGCCACAGGTTCCCCAGCATCATCGGATTGCACCTGGCTGGGGCTGGAGTCACCTGGAACACACAGCCCTGCAGCATCTCCCGAGCCAGGGCGAGCCTGATGCACTGGGTAGGCTGAGAACAGAGGCGAGCAGGGGAGCACAGGGCTGGTTCGAGGGCGGGGGTGGGGGTGGGGGCAAGAGGGAGATGCAGAGCTGGGGCGGGGCGGGGCGGGGCGGGCTGGGCAGCGGCCACCTGACTTCCATGGAAGTGATATTCCTTGAGATGTCCATGACATTGATGCTGGTGTTCCCATTGCTGTTCCCTGAATCCTGCCCTTCCAGGAGAGGGAAGAGGTTCTCATCCTCTGGCAGCCAGCAATTGATCTCAGTCTTGCTGCAGACACAACCGGCAGGGCAAGACAGCAGGGAGCCCACACGGTCCAAGCAGACTCTTCCAAGCAAGAAAATTCGCCAGAAACTACACTTGGCTGGCAAAGAGAGAAGTCCACCTCTGATCTCTAGTTCTAAAAAAGAGGAGGAGGAGGAAGAGGAGGAGGAGGAGGAGGAGGAGGAGGAGGAGGAGAGAGAGAGAGAGAGAGAGAGAGAGAGAGAGGTGGGGTGGGGGAGTGGGGAGTGGGGAGAACAGGGTGGGGGGTAAGGAAACAAAGACATCGAGGGAGGGGGGAAGGGGAACGGGGGCCTCTCTTTGAAATGCCTAATGATCAGATGCAAAATCCTTCAGCACTGGAAACCATCCCGGCTGCCTCCACCTCTGCCCCACTGGGTGGGAGCCTTGGGTCCCTCTTGTGGCGCGTTCTGCCAGGTGTGGTGGCCAGGTTGGCGCTCGCCGGTTTGGGCTTGCGGGTTCCAGGAGCTCTGAAAAGGAGGCGAGCCCTCCTACTCCGAGTCTGAGGCTTTGCAGGGTTGCAGCAACAGATGGTGGGGAAGCAAAAATAATAATAATAAAAAGAAAAAAGATGGTGCTAAAGTCACCAAGTCCCACCTCCTGGGCAGAATTAAAATGGACACACCTGCAACACACAGTCGCACACACTCATGTGCACAGGCACGGAGCTGGAGGGAGAAGGAACATGCAGTCAGAGCTGCAGCAGCTGCTGTGAATGGCTAGCTATGCGCCTGCAGAAATGTACAAGTGCTCCAAGCCTTAGGAAACACGCAGATTATTGGAGCATCTTCCTTGGCTCCCTCCCTCCCTCCTCCCCTCCCCCCTCCCCTCCCTCCCTCTCCTCTTCCAGGCCTCCTCCGTCCCACCTCCCCCCCCCCAGCCCCCGCACGGGCTGGGAGTGGCAGGAGAGCAGAATCTCACCCACCCTCCCCTCTCCTCACCCCTCTCTCTCCGTCCTTCCTCTCCCTCCCGCTTCCCCACCCACCCACCCACTCGCCAGCTCTTGGCTTTCGCTGTTCTGCCACCCACAGCCGCTGCCTGCCCGCTCGCTGCAGTTGAGGGGAAAACCAGAGGGAAAGGAAAAGTTGCAGTTGGGATTCAGAGGGTCTGCCTCGGGGAGGGAGAGTTGGCAAGCTGGCTGAGCGACACGAAAGGCGCTCTCCCTTCCTCTTCCTGGCCTGGTGCTGCCCGGTTTTGCTACAAACTCCTCCACGAGAGGAAGCGAAATGAGTTTGGCTGAGGTGACCAGGGTGCTACCTAGCCTGGGTGAGGGGCTCGGGCTCGCGGACAGTGACGGGGAACAGGAGCACACAGGAACCCCAGCGAGGCAGCCAGGGATGCAGACCTAGATCTGAATGACACTCATCTGGGTAATCAAGAGTCCAGGAGCCGAGCTCGGCTTGGGAGGGGACTGCGGGGCGGGGTGCACTGAGTGCCCCCGAGTCTATTGCTCCTTCTTGGCGGTGCGTTTTGGGTTCAGCCTTGGGCAAGCAGGGAGTAGAAAGGGAGAGAGAGAGGGAAGGAGCGCCTGTGGGACTGCTCTGGAGAACCGAGGTGACCCAGGGCGAGCCTTGCAAGCTAAAGAAATGGCCGGCCAGGAAATTGAGACTTGAAGGGCATTTTTTGACAAGCACTGCACCAGCACCTTTGAGGCCAGCTTCTTGGGCTCAGCCCTCGGGTGCGCCGAGCTGGCAGCCTGGTGAGGGGGCGGGCAGACTGCTCTCTCCCAATGATTTGGGGGCCACAGAACTTCCTCTTTCCATCCCCCACAACAACCCTTCCTGGTAGGGGCTCAAAACAGGTGCAGCCATCCAGGCAAGTTTAGACCTGGTTGGGAAAGAAGTATGTCCCCCCACACAGATTTTTGCCTCGATAGGATTGTTTTAAAAATAAAATGCAAATGAAAATATGCGAAATGCGAGCTTTTTCCTGAGAAAACCTGAGATTTTGCTGTGAGAAAGGAGAAGAAAGGATTAGGGGAGTCCCAGCAGGCAGACATCCTAAGCATTCTCATGCAGAAGAAGGCAGCTCTCTCCTCCCCTAGCTTGGGAAGGGCAGGCAAGAGAGCAAAATACATTGAATTCAACCGCATCCAGGATCTGAAAGGATTCTCCCTGCCCCACCGCACCCCGTGGATTCCAATGCAGGTCATGCAACTTGTAGGCAAGATGGGGGAAGGGGTGTTGCGGTGCCACCAGCCTGCCCCTAGTGCCACCAACAGACGGACCCGATGTCACCCCATAACACTTATTGCTGGGAGTAAAACTTGGGTGAAAGGAGGAAAAGAAAAGAACAGGCCTAAAAAAAGGCAGTTTCCTGACTTCTTCTTCTTCTGTTTTATTATTATCCAAGATGGCTCTTTATTGCTTTAGTCATAGAGGAAGAAAGAATACCGTTTGTGGGGCGGCCCCTGGGTAACTGGTGAGGAGCATCTCCCGGATGGTGTGGTAGCCAGATGACAAGAACATAGACCTTGACAGTCTGCCCCTCTTTACTTGTCATTTTTAGCTTTCTTTTCAAAGTTTCTAGGTAAAGACAGAATTGAAAGTCTGACAAACACACATCACCATTTCCCACATCCCATAGCTCTAAACTTTTCAAAGCCACACTCATCTGAAAAACCTTCCTACGGACCACACACATGAAGATCTTTTAAGTACCATTCCTCCTGCCTTTGTCAAAAACATGTTTTCAATAACATTTAATATATCACTAACTTCCTAACAGAAGTTAAAGGATATTCAATATTTTTGTCCAAAAAGTTTTGTTTGACATAGCATGTGAACTTTACAATGTACATACATTATAGGTCAAATTCCCAAAACTGAAGGTCACACAGTATGCACACAGAGCACTGAATGCAGGCGCCCTTCCCCAACTTTCCCTCTTCTACTTTCCATACCAGGAAACGAACAAATCACAGGGCTCTGTGACTTAATGTGAAACACTGAAGCCATCACTAAGAGAAATGCTGCAAGATGTGTCTATAAAGAGAACCCCAGAGGATCCTTAAGGCAAGTGGTGGGTGGCGTTCTGTAGGCTGTTCCAGGCAGCACCGCCTTCTCCTTCAAGGGTGGCTCCATCTTGAAAGAAATTAGCTTGCACCTTTATTCAGGTTTGACTTTTGGGGTCACTTCTCGCTTTGATGTTCTTCTTAGGACTGGCAGGTTTGGGAGCAGGTGACCCTCCCTTTGGCTTTGGGGGGTTACTGTGACTAGGGCAGCTGGCTGTTTGCTGCTTGTCCTGAATTGTTCTCTGCTGTTCCCGAAGTCTCTCTTCCCACTGTATGGACCTTCTACTGAGTTGATCTCCCCATTTCTCAACTAAACAATTTTCAAGAAGCATCATTCTTGAATGCCACTCATAACACATCATTAGGACATCTTGATGGGGCAGGATGTGTGGACACTGGCAGGAGGAATTGGTGATGAGAGGGACTTGCATTCGAGGGATATAGGTGAGGAGGACTTGAAGATCTCTTTCACATCTACCACAGTTGTGACCCCATTGCAACCACTCCTCTGGACGGCTTTTATTTTGGCATGAATTACATAGCTGTACTTTTTGCTCAGGTTTGTTGCCAAGGTTGGCTTCACCTTCTTGCACTTGCACTGATCAGGGCTCAGATGTTTACAGTCCGCATCAAAGGACCTTTCTTGCACCACCATATCTGGTGTGATGTCTATCCACTTTACATCTTCTGGAAGGTCAGCGACTATTACCTCAGGAGAGATGCACACTCCAGGGTCATAGGCCGGCAGCTCACCGCAGGCCAGGCTCTCTGGCCAGCTGTGGTTATACATCTTCATGAGGGGCTCGCAGTCGTCACATGCTCGCTGGCACACAGACTTGCAGGGCTCGGTGGGATCCTGCAGGATCTCCAGGGTACAGATTTGTGCGTACATGGCACAAAGGAAGAAGTGCAGCATGGAGCTGCAGTTCAGGTCCACTAGCTCCTCATACTGCTAGAGAGCAAGGATGGCGTTCTCCTGAGTGCTGTGGTGCAGGTGGTTGGGCATCTGGGTGACCTTCCAGGGCTTGTGCCTGCACATGGGGATGCACACAGCCTTGCATGGCTCTCCCTGTGCTCCCAGCGCCAGGCACAGCCACAGGCATGAAGCCACCAGGGCGGAGAAGATCATGGCACTGTCCTCCTGGGCTGCAGTCCCTGCTGGGATGACCTTTTTCTTCCAGCCCCGCTGCTCTCCTTATCTCTACCTAGGGCCAGTAGAGTGAGCTTTCCTGCTGGAGCTCCAGTCCGCACTGTTGGGGAGTTCTGGGGCTTTGGCTGTAGATGCCCCCTGGGCACACCAGCGCCAGCAGCGCCTGCATTCAGCACCGACCCGCATGGCATGGGAAGCTCCAGTCTTGGGCCAGGCAGCTCAGAGCGCCGTGGGCCATGGCCATTGTGGAACCCTATTTATCCAGACTCTCCCCTAATGTGAACTCAGCAGCATTGGCAGCAGCAAGAACAGAGCAGGCTCCCACTCTGCTGCTCCACCCCCAGCACTCCTGCAGAAGCGATGATGTCATCTCCGCCACTCCACAGCCAAGGGCTATAGTTTTGCATTTCCCCCAAAGTCTCTCCTTTTTTTTTTTTTTTTTTTTTTTTAGTCTTCGAGTCTTTTTTCTTCAGATCAAGAAACGCAGCATCTTGCTTTCAGTCATTTGGGACGCTGGATACAAACCTGTGCAAGGGGAGACTTTGCTAAGTCGGCCTTAAGGTTTCCCTAAGTACAGAGTTGGAGCAACGTGACCCTGTTGTCGCCCTTTAATATTGAAACATTTGTTGTTCCTTTCCGATAGGTGGCGAAAGAAGGGTCTCAGTCCTGAGGATGGTGTTGAACAGGGAAAGCCTAGCAAAGGAAAGCTAGGTGTTGGAGCTATCACTGGCAGTTTACATAAGCCTCCCCCAGCCCGCTCTGAATCCTGTGGAGTTTGTTATTGTTATTGATGTTGTTTTGTGGCCACTGGACTTAGTTCTGGCTCAAGATTTTTTCATTTTTTTCATTAATTTATTTTTCACTTTACATCTTAATTGCAGCACCTCTCCCGGGCCCACTCTTACCAGCTCCCACCGCCACACCCCTCCCCTCTTCCACAGAGAAGGAGAAGCTCCCCTTGGGTAGCACCCTGCTCTGGGTTATCTCCCACTAAGGCCCAACCAAAGAGTCCAGCTGGGCTAACGGGATGGAAGGCAGGCAGCAGAGTCTGAGATGCAGGATGGGATGAGGGGATCGAGTGGTTAAGGCAATGGGCCAGATTTGCATTTTTAAATTACGTCCTTTCGAGTCATAGAAAGTCTTGCAACCAAAAAAAGCACAGGACCAGATGGTTTCAGTGCAGAATTCTACCAGACCTTCAAAGAAGAGTTAACACCAATACTCTTCAAACTATTCCACAAAATAGAAACAGAAGGAACACTACCCAATTCCTTCTAGGAAGCCACAATTATGCTGATACCAAAGCCACACAAAGATCCAACAAAGAAAGAGAACTTCAGACCAATTTCCCTTATGAACATAGATGCAAATATACTCAATAAAATTCTTGCCAACCGAATCCAAGAACACATCAAAACGATCATCCACCATGATCAAGTAGGCTTTATCCTGGGAATGCAGGGTTGGTTCAATATACGGAAATCCATCAATACAATCCACTACATAAACAAACTCAAAGAAAAAAACCACATGGTCATTTCATTGGATGCTGAAAAAGCATTTGACAAAATTCAGCATCCTTTCATGCTTAAAGTCTTGGAGAGAACAGGAATTCAAGGCCCATACCTAAACATAGTAAAAGCAATATACAGCAAACCGGTAGCCAGCATCAAACTAAATGGAGAGAAACTTGAAGCAATCCCTCTGAAATCAGGGACCAGACAAGGCTGCCCCCTTTCTCCTTATCTTTTCAATATTGTACTTGAGGTACTAGCTCGGGCAATTCGACAACATAAGGAGGTCAAAGGGATACAAATTGGAAAGGAGGAAGTCAAACTATCATTATTTGCAGACGACATGATAGTCTACCTAAGTGACCCAAAAAACTCCACTAGAGAGCTCCTACAGCTGATAAACAACTTCAGCAAAGTGGCAGGTTATAAAATCAACTCAAGCAAATCAGTGGCCTTCCTATACTCAAAGGATAAGCAGGCTGAGAAAGAAATTAGGGAAATGACCCTCTTCACAATAGCCACAAACAGTATAAAGTATCTTGGGGTGACTCTTACCAAACATGTGAAAGATCTGTATGACAAGAACTTCAAGACTCTGAAGAAGGAAATGGAAGAAGACCTCAAAAAATGGGAAAACCTCCCATGCTCATGGATCGGTAGAATCAATATAGTTAAAATGGCCATTTTGCCAAAAGCAATATACAGATTCAATGCAATACCCATCAAAATCCCAACTCAATTCTTCACAGAGTTAGAAAGAGCAATTATCAAATTCATCTGGAACAACAAAAAACCCAGGATAGCTAAAACTATTCTCAGCAACAAAAGAAAATCTGGGGGAATCAGTATCCCTGACCTCAAGCAATACTACAGAGCAATAGTGTTAAAAACTGCATGGTATTGGTACAGTGACAGGCAGGAGGATCAATGGAACAGGATTGAAGATCCAGAAATGAACCCACACACCTATGGCCACTTGATCCTCGACAAACAGGCTGAAAATATCCAATGGAAAAAAGATAGCCTTTTCAACAAATGGTGCTGGTTCAACTGGAGGTCACCATGCAGAAGAATGCGAATTGATTCATCCTTGTCTCTTTGTACTAAGCTCAAATCCAAATGGATCAAGGACCTCCACATAAAGCCAGACACTCTGAAGCTAATAGAAAAGAAACTGGGGAAGACCCTTGAGGACATCGGTACAGGGAGAAAGTTTCTGAACAGAACACCAATAGCGTATGCTCTAAGAGCAAGAATTGACAAATGGGACCTCATAAGGTTACAGAGTTTCTGTAAGGCAAAGGACACCATCAAGAGGACAGATCGGCAACCAACAAATTGGGAAAAGATCTTCACCAATCCTACATCAGATAGAGGGCTAATATCCAATATATATAAAGAACTCAAGAAGTTAGACTCCAGAAAACCCAACAACCCTATTAAAAAATTGGGTACAGAGTTAAACAAAGAATTCTCACCTGAAGAAATTCGGATGGCGGAGAAGCATCTTAAAAAATGCTCAACTTCATTAGTCATTAGGGAAATGCAAATCAAAACAACCCTAAGATTTCATCTTACACCAGTCAGAATGGCTAAGATTAAAAATTCAGGAGACAGCAGGTGTTGGAGAGGGTGTGGAGAAAGAGGAACACTCCTCCACTGCTGGTGGGGTTGTAAATTGGTACAACCATTCTGGAAATTAGTCTGGCGGTTCCTCCGAAAACTGGGCACCTCACTTCCAGAAGATCCTGCTATACCACTCCTGGGCATATACCCAGAGGATTCCCCACCATGTAATAAGGATACATGCTCTACTATGTTCATAGCAGCCCTATTTATAATTGCCAGATGCTGGAAAGAACCCAGGTATCCCTCAACAGAAGAGTGGATGCAAAAAATGTGGTATATCTACACAATGGAGTACTACTCAGCCATTAGAAACAATGAATTCATGAAATTCTTAGGCAAATGGATGGAGCTAGAGAACATCATACTAAGTGAGGTAACCCAGACTCAAAAAGTGAATCATGGTATGCACTCACTAATAAGTGGTTATTAACCTAGAAAACTGGAATACCCAAAACATAATCCACACATCAAATGAGATACAAGAAGAAAGGAGGAGTGGTCCCTGGTTCTGGGAAGACTCAGTGAAACAGTATTCGGCAAAACCAGAACGGGGAACTGGGAAGGGGTGGGAGGGAGGACAGGGGAAGAGAAGGGGGCTTATGGGACTTTTGGGGAGTGGGGGGGGCTAGAAAAGGGGAAATCATTTGAAATGTAAATAAATTATATCGTATAAAAAATTTTAAAAAAAATTATGTCCTTTCAATCCATTTTACTTGTTTGTTTGCTTGTTTGTTACTGCATGAGTGTGTGTGTGTGTGTGTGTGTGTGTGTGTTGTACACTCCATTGTCCACACAGGAAAGTTGGGGAACAACTTTCAGGAGTTGGCTTTCTCCTGCTTCACTCTAGGCTCTAGGGATTGAACTCAGATTGTCAGATTTCATGAAAATGTTTTTCCAGGCTGAGCCCTCTCAGGGACCTTGAAAATCATTTTTTAAAATTAAAACAAAGCAACATTCATTGAAGAAAGAAAGTTGTATGGTTATAAACATTTTGTTTGGCAACATAAATTTTGATAAAGATTTTCTCCCAAAACAAATTCAAGAAAGAAATTAAATTGTATTTTACTTTTCTAATAGTCAAGGGTAATAAAAATTATTGAAGGCTCAGAAATACTTTATGTTAATATTTCTAAATAATATATTAAAATTATTTTATTGCTATGGTTTTGTTTTTCAGGAATATGCAAGATTATATATAAAAAGGTGGACATCTATATCCACATACAAAAGTCTTTTTTACTAATTTTCATTTTAATAATGGGAAAAAGAGGAGCTATAACCCCAACAAACCATGATATTCAAGGTAAGCTAACTCTGTATGTAATAGAAAAAGAGGCTATGCTTTTAAATATTAACAAATTAAAAGCTAACTAAATGTGTGTAACATTTCCAAGATTTTATGTTTTTATCATGATAATTGCTTGGTTCCTACTGATTTTTGTCAGGCATTGACTGCTTAGAAAACCTTAATACCTTAATGATTGCTGACATAGGGAGAAGTAATCTTCCCCAGTGATGAGTCCCCTAATTGATTATTCAGCACCAAGTAACCAACCCTAAAAACATGTATATATAAGCCACACTAAGTGGACTCTGCTGTAAAGTTGAACAAAAGGTGTACCCTATCTTCCCCTTACAAAAGATAAATGTGAAGCTAGGTTGTAGATCAGAGATGATAAGCGACCCTAATATGAGAAGTCTATGACTTTAAACCAGAAAGAGAGTAGTGAGCATCTCTTAACATATTTTTTTATTGTCTGATCTTTGCTATTCTGGGGAAGGGAATGGCATAAAATTATACATTAGGCCGTCTTTAATGACTCTGTGCCATCAACCCTTTCCATGAAGACATGTTTCTGTCTAAACTAGAATTATCTACGCTGTTCACATTTAGAGCCATCTAGTACTCTGACTGGTCAGTCAAAAAGTAGTTAATAGGTTCATTTTGGAGAGCTTCTTTAGAAGAGTGCCTGCAAAAAAGAAAAAAGAAAAGAAAAGAAAAAAAAGAAAGAAAGAAAGAAAGAATGAAGGAAGGAAAGAAAGAAAGAGTAAAGATATGCAAATTTTCTTTTATAGTGAAGCACTATGGAAACCTTGCTGAATACATGCATGTGTAGAAACTTTGCACAACACTTGTGCCAGGTGAATAGATGTTATTTCCAAACATGAGACAGGAGCTCTTACAGGACAGCCTTCTTCCACACGTCATTATCATCTCCAGTACAAGTAGCACACATGGTTATCAAAATGACCAATAATGACAAAGCAAATGTTCCTCTACTATAAAGACATGTGGCCATAAAAGTAAATACTTCTGGACTCAGAGAATAAACATGTGTACTGGCTGGTTAGTTTGTCAACTTGACACAAGCTGGAGTTATCAAGAGAAAGGAGCCTCCCTTGAGGACATGTCTCCAGGAGATCTAGCTGTAAGGCATTTTCTCAATTAGTGATCAAGGGGGAGGGCTCAGCTCATTGTGGGAACTAACATCCCTGGGCTGGTAGTCCTGAGTTCTATAAGAAAGCAAGCTGAGCAAGCCAGGAGAAGCAATCTAGTAAGCAGCACCCCCCCCCCATGGCCCTCCTCCAAGTTCCTGACCTGTGTGAGTTTCTGTCTTGGCTTCTTTGGATGATGAACAGCTGTGTGGAAGTGTAAGCTGAATAAACCTTTTCCTCCCCAACATGCTTCTTGGTCATGGTGTTTTGTGCAGGAAGACAAACCCTGACTAAGACAATAAGAAATTCTACTTATTGAAAGTTGAAAACAGTGGCAAGGTAAGAAGTTGACTACTCATAAAAAGACTGCTTTGTTCAGAGTCAACTTTACAATATGAAATCTGAGTTTTTCTTGGAGTTATTTTTTATATATATAATTAGCAACTATGCTGAATATCTGCTTTGAAGTGTGAGGTGTTTTCTCCACAGAGAAAGATTTGATATCCCAAGAGTGTGTTCCTAGCTGGGTGGTTAGTCCCTGTCTGGAATCCCAGCAATGAAGAGTCTATGACTGGAAGATGATGCACTTTGAAATTAGCTTAGGATGCTCAATGAAAGAGACGGGGTTATGGGAGGGGAGAACATGTGCCAGAGAAGTGTATCTCAGACTACTTGAGTTAAAGCATTTCTGGTGGACTTTGTAACAGGACAGACCATTGTGAAAATAATGGTCTCAGGTTTGGGAATCAGAAAACTGTGTTTCAGTCTTTGCTGATCACCAGAAGTTAAAGCAACTCAGATAATTTCTGTCTCAAGAGGTCTTTATATTTTATATAAACAAGTTATTAAGTGAAAAGCAGAAAGGGCTGTAAATGATTTTCAAAATTTTGGCTATTTAGGTCAGATTCATACTCTTTTCTAGAATTTTCCAAAGCAATTCTTAGGCAGGCTCTGAGGAAGTGTCTACACAATAGCAAATTCAAATTTTATTCCCTTATTCAGAAATGAATGGAAAAATAACTCCTTTCCAAAGATTCTACTTTCTAGAATTTGTAAATGTCTTTCAAAAAGATGGCCTTTACACATGGGGTTAAACTGAGTCCCCTGAGATTAAAAACAAACAAACAAACAAACAAACAAAAAAAAAAACAAATAACGAAGTCATTTTCACATTCTATTCAAGATTTCTTGTGTCAGAATCGTACATGGCTCTTTTTGAAGTGTTTTTACATTCTACCTTCTCTGAGTATTTGAATAACCACCACCATGTGATTTATTGTTTTCTTATTACTTCCTGTGTCATTCAAAAAACAGTGGAGAGAATATACTCTATTAAAGAGATTTATCACATCAAGGGGAGGAAACTGGCTCTGAAATTGCTTAGCAGCATGAAGACAAGAATTCCAAGATGAATTTCCAGTAATGGATCCCAAAGCAACAATGAGAACTATTCTGCAAAAGAAGTTGTTGCCCCTAAAAAGCTGGACAGCTGCAGATTCAGGAAGTTATTTGCTGAATTGCTGACGTGACTGTTGCCTTTCCAAACACACCCTTCCCTGGATCATAATACATAAAGGGAGAGAATGGATAGCTCATATCCTACCTTGCATCTTCATGTGTTCCAAACTCAAACTTAACTTGGGAATTGTGGATTAGCAGAACTTATGTCAACAAATAACCCTATCTTGTAGTATGACTTTTCTATCTCTCCTTAAGGAAAGGCAAACTGTTGTTCAATAAGGTTTTCGGTTTTGGTTTTCCTCAGGGGCCACCTCACTCTGTATGAAGATACACAAAATGTGTTTGGATAGCTAGCTTCCTTTTTAATCCCAACCAGGAGGGTGATGTAAAAATAGTAAATACATTAGAGGTTAAATTCTCATCATAGACATCATTTAGCATAAAGGACAATGGGTTTTAATCTAGATTGGCAAGTAACATGGGATAAAAGAGGAAAAGTGAGTCCTGAAACCACGAGAAGAGGAGCTAGGAGCTAGTCAGGCAGATAGGTACAGGACTTCAAAAACGAAGGACCTCTGAGTCCTGTCTATGGCCAGAACAGCAAGCAGTGTTCCAGGCAGAGATAATCATTCCCTTTCTGGTTTCAGTTTTACCCTGGATAGAGGCCGGACAGACATGCCATATATGTTCTTGCCAGAGGCAATGCTAGATGCCCAAACCCTAGTCCAACCACCAGGATAGAAAAACACACGCATAGGAGGATAAACTGGATAGAAAAGCTCATCCTTGATCTCAATCTATAGTCAGCCACAAGTTATCAAAAAAGCCCTTAGACTATCAGCTTTGTCTATCCCAAGCTATGGGAACCTGCTTTCCAGTGGTTTTGCTTGCTTTATCTTAAGCCCCCAACCACAAACCTATGGTAAACACTTCTAAAATCTCACACATGACAGACCGGGAATTAATTTTTCTCATTCCTGATACAAGAACCCAGGGCCACTGACTAGGTGGGAGTTCTGTGTAGCCACAGCTTTCTGGCAACCCAACCTCTGAGTTAGCTCACCTGAGGCTAGAAAGCCTCTGCCACACTCAAGGACCTTGCTCCCTCATCTCCTTTCACTGTAGTATGGAGCAGTTAGGGGTTAGGGTTAGGGTTAGGGTTAGGGCATGAATCATCTCATTTAATTCTTGCAACAAGCATGTGAAGTGGGTCTCACCATCCTCATGGGGTTTTGGAGTAAATGACCCTTAGAAAAATGTCATGTCCACAATTCAAAATGATGCTGAGTTTTTAAATTACTTATTCTTTTCCAGGAGAGTCCGACATCCTTTTCTCTGGGACTTTCTCTCACCTATGTTAGAGAATGTATAGAAACCCTGTAGGGATTTTTGGTGTTTTTGTTGTTGTTGTGTTATTTTTTATTTTTAATTAATTGTTGTTTTTTTGTTTTTTGTTGTTTTTTTTTGTTTGTTTGTTTTTACTTATACACTTTACATCCCCTTCACTGCCCCCCTCCCGGCCACTCCCTCCAATCCTTCCAACCATACCCTGTCCCCTTCTCCTCTGAATGGGTGGGGGACACCCTCAATATCCTCCCACTCTGGCACATCAAGCATGCAAGGCTAGAAGCATCCTCTCCCACTGAGGCCAAACAAGGCAGCCCAGTTACTAGAACATATCCCACATACAGGCAACAGCTTTTGGGATAGCCCCTGTTCCAGTTGTTTAGGACCATAGGAAAGTAGAGCTATACATCTGCTATATATGAACATGGAGGCCTATGTTCAGGCTGTGTATATCCTTTGGTTGGTAGTTCAGAATCTGAGAGCCCCGAGGGTGCATGGTCAGTTGACTCTGTTGGTCTTCTTGTAGAGTTCCTATCCCTTTCAGGGTTTGTAATCCTTACTCCTAGTCTTCCATGAGTCACCAAGCTCCCTCCATTCACCGTTTGGCTGCGGGTGCCTGCATCTCTCTAAGTCAGCTGCTGGGTAGAGCCTCTCAGAGAACAGCCATGCTATGCTCCTGCAGACAGGCATAATAGAATATCATTAAAATTATCAGAGATTGGTGTTTGCCAATGTAATGTGTCTCAAGTTGAGCATGCTATGGTTTGGACAATCCCTCAGTCTCTACCCTCCTAACTCGCCCACCTTTCATCCATGAATTTCTTGTAGACAGGTTGCATTTTGGGTCAAAAGTTTTGTGGGTTGGTTTGTGTCTCTATTGCTCCACTGGGGTTCCTGCCTGCCTACAGTAGGTGGCCTCTTCAGGTTCCATATCCCCAGTGCTGTGAATTACAGCTAAGGTCTCTCTCCCTTTGATTCTTGAATACCTCCCTTATTCCAGGTCCCAGTCTTGTCCTGTAGATGCCCCCTCACTCCTAACTCATTGGTTTCAGATTTACATTCATTCACATGACCATCTGGCCATCTCTCCTGTCCCTCCCCACACCTGAACTTGAACAACTCCAGAACCCCTCTCCCACAAAGTTCCCACCCTCCATCTGCCTCTTATGACTTTTAGTCCCCCTTCTAAGTGAGATCCAAGTGTCCTCCCTTGGGCCTTCCTTTTTGTTTAGCTTCTTTGGGTCAGTGGAGTATAACATAGATATCCTGTACTTTATGACTAGTATCCACTTATAAGTACAGTCCCATACATTTTTGGGACCGGGTTACTTCACTCAGGATGATATTCTCACGTTCCATCTATTTGCAAAATTCATGGCACCTTTGTTTTTAATAGCTGAATACTATTTCATTGTGTAGATGTACACAATGAAATATCCATTCTTCTTTATCCATTCATCAACTAGGAGATAGCTAAGTTATTTCTGGATTCTGACTATTAGGAATAAAGTTGCTATGAACATAGTTGGACAAGTGTCTTTGTGGATGGTAGAACACCTTTTGGGTATATGCTCAGGAGTAGTATAGCTACATTTTCAGGTAGAACTATTCCCAGTTTTCAGAGAAACCCTTAAACTGATTTCCAAAGTTGTATAAGCTTACACTCCTACCACAATGGAGGAGTGTTCCCCTTCCTGTTTGGGATTGGTTCTAATGCTTTGATTTAATTGGGAATCTGTGTGTCCAAACACTAAAGGTCCTTATTCCCAATTGGCTGTTGATCAACCAATAAAGAGCCAAAGGCAGTGGCTGGGCAAAGGGAGATGAAGCAGGACCTTTAGATTTGCTTCCCCTAGGACAGAGGGGAGGAGGAAGAGGAGGAAGAGGAGGAAGAAGATTCCCATGATGCTGAAGGAGAGAGGAAGCCAACAAGCCATGTAAGAATTCAGGTAAGGGGCCACTGGATACTTCCCTGATTGGGGTTGGTATAGCAGGTGGAGGATTCAAACTGACCAGCCATTTTGCTAATCACAGCATTTCAAAAATAAGCTAATGAGAGTGCATGTCTTTCATTTTCAGATCCAAAGAGCACCTGGGCTAATGGCTGGAAGTGTGCAACCCACAAATCCAGTGCATAGCTAAATTCACTGATACACCTTTCTCTAAACCCTCACCAGGATGTGCTATCTCTTGAGATTTTTATCTTAGTCATGCTGACTGGTATGAGTCCAAACCTCAGAGTTGTTTTGATTTGCATTTCCCTGATGACTAAGGACATTTCTTGAAGTGCTTCTAAGCCATTTGAGATTCTTTTGTTGAGAATTTTCTGTATAGCTCTGTACCCTATTTTTAATTGGGTTATATGGATTGTTGGTGTCTAATTTCTTTATAATTTCTTGGATAATAGACTTCTGTCAGATGTAGGGTTGGTGAAGATCTCTTCCTAATCTGTAGGCTGCTATTTTATCCTATTAACAATGTCCATTGTTTATAAAAGTTTTGAGTTTCATGATGTCCCATTTATCAGTTGTTGATCTTACAGCCTGAGACATTAATTAGTGTTCTGTTCGATAAATTGTTTCCTGTACCAATGTGTTTAAAGCTACCTCCCACTTTCTCTTCTATGAGATTTAGTGTAGCTGGAAACCCTATCTTTGACTCTGGGACTTATTTTTACTAGGTTTGATAGTTTTTTATCATGTGGTATAGATATTGTAAATATTGTGCTCCTTTGAAAAAAATCACTAAACAAAATAAAGGAATATAGAAATGTACATGTACTTTCGAGCTCCCATAAGAATATTCAGAAAGGTAAATTCCCCATGAAATCATTTTCTTATTCCAGGAATATTAACAGTTGAAAAGCAACACTGCAACCAGAGGAGCTGAAGTGTCACAGCTTGAAAGCTCCTATAAGTAAAGGAGATTTGCCCAAGGGACTCGGGAACTAGAAAGAATATCAAAGCCTAACATGTAAAATGTGTCAGGAAATACCTATTACCCAAGCAACAGTCACACACATGTAGTTGATTTACAAGGTTGGTTAGACTATCCTAAGGTCTGCTCAGACAAGGCCACTTTAGGACCAAACATCATCAAGACAGAGAGGGTATTGCAGATGATGAAGAATGTTAATGTTTAAGGTTTAATACTATATCCTATCTCAATGAGTGCTGAAAGAAGACTCTGTGATAAAATTAGCTGAGGAAATACAACTACAATCCACCTTGTTTCTTAGAGAACTACCTGTTGTGTCTGGGTGGGACTTCATAAGTCCTTGAAAATGAAAATGTACGATGCAGGTCTGGGGAGTGGCTCAGTAGAAGAAAACTTGTCCTGTGTATTCCAGGTACCCGATTGTATCCCAGTTGTAAACTGAATAATGTACCAACTAACTAACTCACTAAGTAAGTAAATAAATAATTAAGAAATATAATAAAATGGAAATGCTCACATATATTTAACAAATTTTGTAGATGTACATAGATGTATATCTCATTTATCTAAATCTATACCTTAACTACATAATATTTTCTTACATTCTGCAAGTATTGGGAAGAACCTTTGTATAAAAATGGCAATTTGTACTTCCAAATTCCACACCTGAATTAATAAAAGATTGCATGGTAGACAGAAGTGTCTTACAGGGAATGAACCATATGGTGCCTTTGGAGGTAAACATCTCAGTACCAGAAAAAAATAGAAATCATGCACTGGGATATCTGACTGAAAAATTGTGAGAGAGCAGCACTATTTAGGTTATCTGCTTTATATTTGACACCCCATTTCAATTGCTTACACTCCAAACCAGTGACATTATAAAATGCATGTTATTAGTAGGTCAAAATTTTAGCTTCTTCATTTTTACTGTGATTGAGGAGTAAAGAGATAAAAAATTAATTTCAATTCTTAGGTAGTACAGTCTCTAAGACTTAGTGAATATGCAAAATAGTATATTTTTGAGTTTATAAGACAGGTATGCTTTGGCTAGCTTTCATTAATTGTACTAAATATGCAAAGAAGTAATTTTCCCTGATATATGTGATCATAAAAATTATAACGAATTGAATTATAATATCCTCACTTCATCTCAATATCACTATTTTTGTATCACTAAACATTCAGCCTTTCAAAAACACTTTCAGTGGAAGAGCTTTCCCAAAGTTCATCATTTCATTTAAAGTTTAGGGAAGCTTTTTTTTTCTTCTCTGTTTTAGCATACAGTTCCAACTTTCCTGTTTCCACATATCTCATTTGTATCTTTCTGTAATGGTTGTGGTTTGTGAATACTTTGTGTGTTCTTGGCCTTTCTTTCTTTTGCCCTCCTTTTGCACAAAGCAGCCAGACTAATCTCTCAGGCCTCAGTTCTCAGTTCATCTCAGTGTGTGGGAGATAAGATTAGAGGCCTTGATCCCACTGCTGTTAGAACAAGACCTCAATCTCTCAGTGTCTCTATTTAATCAGGTCCCTATTTTAGCTGCCACAAGGCTGTCAGCCAAAGAAAATATGCTATTCCCCCATCAAGGGGTTAAATTGGATTTCACAGTGTGCAAACTCTCTTCAGAGCAAAATTCCACCTGCACCCTCTGTCAGGCAAATTACTTCTGACTTTTAATTTATTTCTCCAGGAAATAGAAAGGTGTGTCATAACCAAAGTCAACAGAGAATCAAGTACACAATGCAATCAGGGACCCTCCAACCACTGCCTCCCTTCTCTGTCAGCTTTAATACGTTCTCAGAATACACAATTTATAGAATGCATGACATGTCCTCTCTGTTTGGAGTTTTATTTTGGACCTGTCTAGTTAATGGCCCCAACAAGTGACAACTGACATCTTGCTTGATGTGGTGCCACCTCTAGATGTGTTCTTCATACCCTGAAGTTCAGGATGAGAGTTTGCAAAACAAGGATAGTAATTGAACTGGACTCTTCATTTCCTAATGTATAATAGCTGAACCAGAGCACAGGGGTAAGTAGTGAATCAAGCAATGGCGATATTCATTTGTCATTGTGAGTGTCAAATAGGGAGGTGCAGGTTGAAAGCCAGGAAATATATTTTTAGATGAGGTTACTATTTTGTGACTAAATCCATTTAGCAGTATGTTATTAAATAATTCAAATAATTCCATTTAATACACTCCCTCTTCTAAATTCAACTGAATATGAAGGTGTTTCTATGCTTTAATTTCACAAACCAATTTCAAGAGAGGGAAATTTATGTGAATTAATAAAATTCACATTGCTTTGGAGAAAATGGCAAGCATTTATGTCTAAGAGACTAAAAGTCAAAAATTGTTTTTTTTTTAAGGTGCAAATTTAATAAGTGTTTAGGGAATATATCTTCAATTAAGGAAATGTGGGATAATGATGGAAATTTGCATCTGCTCTGTAAATTGAGTCAGCAATTTGCTGACAGCTTTTCTTCTTTTCTAATATCTTTGAACACTAAATTCAAACTAACTTTGAAACCAATTTTATATGCCTGCAAAGAGAAAGAAGATTGTAGATGAAATCCATGTAGCCAGTAAGTGAAACTTGATTGTTAAGCTGGAAGATGTTCATTGGGTAGAGAGTTACAAGAAGGTTATTTGATAATAATGCTTCTTCTAGAATTACATCAATAAAATATGTTGGCTTAACTTAGAATTGACTTGGAAACCATTGGTTGGGAATGACAGTGTAGAGTAGAGCTAGAGAATCAATATTGGTTTTCATAGACTAGCATCATTACAATTTCAATCTCCAGAGCAAGCCATTACTTTAAATGCCCATACTAAATGTACTGGGGCTCCTAACAATAGAAGTCTGTGCTCTTCATGACATGCAATTCTAGGGTGGGTCCAGGAATAACTTTAAAAGGAAACAACTGCACAGGTCCCCTTAGGCCATTGGTTCCCCTGGAACAAAAGGAATAAAATCAAGGTACATCATACAAAATAACAGTCATTATAGAATGTGTACATGTAAGCAGGAAACTTGTGAACTCTGAGGCCTCCTAATAAAATTTAAAACTATCCTCAATTGGTATTACAGGTCTGTCTAGAAAAGTTAGTAAGGAAAAAAGAAAGAAAGAAAGAAAGAAAGAAAGAAAGAAAGAAAGAAAGAAAGAAAGAAAGAAAGAAAGAAAGAAAGAAAGAAAGAAAGAAAAGAAAGAAGCTGTTTGGGTCTTATGGAATGGGAATTAGCAAATAGAATGGGCTGCAATCACATAACTCCAGTACAATAGATAGTACACGGAAAGAAAACAATTTATAGCCAGTTGTGACTATTACATCCACAAACATGCATCATACCAAATCAATCAAGAATTATAACTCCCAAATTAAATGCTGAAATTGAACAAATGAATGTTAGTAAAGATACCAAATAAAAGAGCATGGATATCTTAGGAGAAACCACACCTGAGCGAAGGCTAGGTGTTACTTCAGTTGAGCAGTTCTGAAAAAGCCACTTTTAGAATATATTCCTGCTTACCAAAAGTATATGACCCTGTAAATTTTCCAGTGTAATTGCATTGGGAATGAAAACTTTAGGAAGCAATTAGGAGCAACTCTTCATGGTGAATTATTGCCTCTATAAAAATATTATAAAGCTTGTTTCCTCTGTCTCTCTACTTGCTATTGTAGAGGTAATATGAAAATATGAAAGGAGAGAAAGAGAGCCAGAAAGGAAGGCACAGAAAGACAGCGTTGGAGGGACAGAGACAGAAAGACAGAGAGAGACAGAGGGGGAAAAAGCCAATTCAGAAATAGGAACTTCTTCAGACCCTCCAAGACTATGAGAAATAGAAGTTTGCTACATTAACCACTCTTGCTTTGGTACACTTGTTACAGTGTCATGTACAGAAGCACAAACGAAACAGGATTATAGGTGTTATGAATTAAGTTTATGATGTGAAATTGAATTTTGCCTGTTAAATGTTGGCAAACCATTAACATGGTTACCCTTAGATTTAAAAAAAAAAAAAATGCTTTCTGTTTAAGTATATAGAGATATACCTACACTTACACAGAACCAGTTTTGTAAAAATATATTTACAGAATTCACTAAGATTTTGTTTTGATTTGTTCTTAAAAGAGTCTCACTATGTAGGCTAGGCTATTACTGAGCATGCTATTCAGTGCAGGTTATCTACGCATTCTGCATCTTCAGGCCATAACTTCCATGGTACTAATGTTGATCAATGAAGAACCACCCATGTTCCAGAACCAGGGGCTCCCCAGACCCCACCCAAACTTCAGTGACTCATCAATTCTACACATTTCCATTCTTTCCATGATTGCATAGTTCCCCTATATTCATGCCCCATAATACCTATAGTCCAAGTCATTATGACCTAGTTTCTCTCTCTCATTTTGTCCCAGTAGCCTTTTGAGATCACTTCCTCTCCGATAAGTCTCTTGCATGAAGGCTATTGTGTGGTGTGATTTTAGCAGCATTCTTTGGGCCTCTCAATGCGAGGATACCCTTTAAGTGCAAAACACAAATAGGATTTCAGGTGTGTACTACTGGGACCTGATAAGAAATTCTTAAAGGAATTAAAGAGGGAAACTACTGATTGAATAACAACTTAGAAGTATAATTATAGAGGAAATAATAACCTTAAAAGAAATCACAGGGGTGGGGAAGTGGCTCAGCAGGTAAACTTTTCAGGGGCTACACAGGTAAACTGTCAATGCAAATAGTAAATTCTAGGATTATATAGAGATGGTGTCTCAAAAGTAAAGAGCTGTAAAGGACACTTGACATTGAACTCTGGCCTCCATATATGTATGATGGCATGCTCTCACAATATGCATATATGTGCATATAACTCAACACACACACACACACACACACACACACACACACACACACACCACACTAAATTTTAAAATGCAAGCCATAGCATGTATTAATGCATTATGTTGTTGATCAACACCACACCATGAGAGTGATTTATTTTGTCCCTATTACAATGCACAAATCACATTTTTGAAATAAATATTATCAGAAAATACAATGTTTCCTTGTGGATAAAAGCTATAATATTCCAGCATGAATCCCCAACACAGTTCATTAGGCACACCAATAACTACTATGAGACCAGTGACTTTCTCTAGGTTCCAACTACTTCAGAGGATTTCACTTGATATGTGAAAATATTTTTATCTTATACTGTAACTTATTATGAGTAGTTAAACCAAATTAATTTTCATATTACAGAACCCCAAAATATGTTTCTAATAGCAAACATTCAATATACTTGGATGTACACAAGTCAGAATTCTAAGAACAAAGGATTAACCAACCCCCTCCTCCCAAACTTGGGATGAAGTGCTCTCTTCTGATGAGAAGTGGGATTTTATTGGTCTGCAAAAGATGATAGAGTATGATGTCTTAGGACAAAGTACCTGGACCACAACTCTTTTCCTTTAATATTTGAAGTAGTAGGAACTTGTTAAGCTCCTACTTATCCTCTGTTTATGCCAATTTCCATATCTGCAGAAAACAAGAAAGGAAGTTATTTTTACAGACACAGGGAAAGGCTAGGGCTGAAGGAGATGGAGTCCTTGGATTGCAAAAGAGGCTTTCTCAGTTTAGATGAGCAATAACTTAGGGGCTTTGGATCCAGGAAAACCAAATCAACAGTCAGGAAAGCTAACCTTGGGAAAGTTATCCTTGGCCATTGGCTTCGGGTCTTTTGCTTCTGCTAATAGGATGACTCCTATGAACAGTGGGATGATGACTTTTAGAAAGGAGTTACTGTGAGTTACACATGACAGATTATGATAGAGGAAGCAAGCGGAGATCAAGTGTGGCAAGAGCAGTTTCCAAAGACAGTTTGCCACAGGGCCTCCATCTAGGAGTTAATAATATTTCACTGGGATAAGGCATGGGGTGAGCTGATGAATCAATCCACAGGTCCTGACTGGCGTTTAATTCACACACTCTCTCATAACATTCAGGCAGTTGTGTTCATGGAAGCTGCTATGCAGAGGAGACAGAACCAAAGGAGAAATCAGAACACCCCTTAGGCAGTTTAGAATAGCACACACTGCTATCTATCTTTTGTCTTTCTGTCTTTCTGTCTATAGCTTCCTTTCATGTCTCCACTCTGAGATGGCCTTTTGCTTCCTCCCTTACTTACCATTGACTTGTCCTGTTTTGCAAACTCCATGTAAGCACTGACAAGAACCAACCTGTTTCCCCACCTAGTCTCTTTATACTTGAGGATGGGATCTCTCCCCATTTCCCTGATTTGGGAACTTCCCTTCCCCAACTATCAGGACCAGAAACCTAAAGGTTTCAAATGAACATCTCAGCAAGTATTTTTCCCTCAACTCCTTGATTTTATCTTCTTCCCCTATCTCTTCCAGCAGCCTAACAGGTCCAAGTGTTCCCCCAAAATCTGTATTGCAGGAAACTTCAAAGTAACTAGTGTTAGGAGGTGTAGTCCCAAAGACTGCTTCAACTAGGCCTGCACTTTTCTAGTCCCTGAGGTCCTACAGAGCCTGGATATCCAATGAACCAGCATGCTCTTCCAGGACTTGGCCAACTTCCCAGCTTTCTTGGGTCCCCAAAGATCTCAATGACCCTGTTTCATCTGTCTGTCTGTCTGTCTGTCTGTCTGTCTGTCTGTCTGTCTATAGCTCTCTTTCATGTCTCCACTTTTGTTCCACCCCCCCTCTACCCCCACCACCCCACCACCCCCCATCCCCATCACCCCCTACACCCCCCACCCCCTCAACAAACCTCTTGTGTAAGATCTGTTGTGTTATGTGCTGTGATCTCTTTGCAGCTCTGACTCACCAAGGTATTTCTGCTACTACATCCTACCAACAAAGGCTAAATGGGTTTCTACATGCCACCTTAGTTAGGGTTTTACTGCTGTCAACAGACACCATGACCAAGGCAACGCTTATAAGGACAACATTTAATTGAGGCTGGCTTATAGGTTCAGAGATTTAGTCCATTATCAAGTCAGGAGCATGGCAGCATCAAGGCAGGTCTGGTGCAGTAAGTGCTGAGAGTTCTTTTTTTATTATTTATTTAATATAATCTAATCTTTATTTACATTTCAAATGATTTCCCCTTTCCTTGATCCCCCCTCCTCGCAATTCCTATAAGCCCTCTTCCCTTCCCCTGTTCCCCATCCACCCCTTCCCACTTCCCTGTTCTGGTATTCACCGACACTGCTGCACTGAGCCTTTCTAGAACCAGAGGCCACTCCTTCCTTCTTTGTGGACATCATTTGATATGTGGATTGTGTCTTGGGTATTCCAAGCTTCTAGGCTAATATCCACTTCTCAGTGAGTACATACCATGATTGATCTTTTGAGACTGGGTTACCTCACTTAGGGTGTGTTCTCCAGCTCCATCCATTTGTCTAAGTATTTCATGAATTCATTGTTTCTAATGGCTGAATAGTACTCCATTGTGTGTGTGTGTGTGTATATATATATATATATATATATATATATATATATATATATATATATATATATATATACCACATTTTTTGTATCCATTCCTCCATTGAGGGGCATCTGGGTTCAAGAGTTCTATATCTTCATCTGAAGACCAATAGAGAAGACTCACTTGCAGGCAGCTAGGATGAGAGTCTTAAAGCCCAAACCCACAATGACACACCTACTACAAAAAGGCCACCCCCTTCTAATAGTGCCATTCCCTGGGCCAAGCATATACAAACCCTCACACCTGTAAAGCATTGATTATAGTCATGCTATATAGTATTTTTTAGGCAATCCCATTGCTATCCTAGCTCACTGTAGATTCCATCTGGGATGCATTCCAAGTCTTTGCTTCACATTTCTATCATTCTAAGTTCATAATGTACATCTTACTTGCTACCCAGACAGTTCAGAATGTTTTGCTGTTGTTTTGTTTTGCTTTGCTTTGATTTCCATCTAGAAAGTTTATGACTTTATGAACTTCTGAATCATTAAGCGCTTTTGCTCTAATTGTGGATTTGGACATGAATACAGATCACAAAACAGAAAAGTCAAAAATAAACTTGGGTTTTGGCTTGAGCTTCTTGCCTTCCCCTCTGGGCACAAAGCTGAGAAAGTGGAAGGGCTATTATAGGTGTATTTACTATGTTTGCCTGATGTGATAGCTGGGTTTTAAAAGAGCAAAGGCAAACTTTTATTGAAAAACTAGGAGAAAACATATGAACAGTGTTTGTTGCCCAGTACCATTCCAGTCCAGTAATGCTGGAATCTCCTGGTCTTCTCAGTTAGTAAAGCCATCAAATCTCTCTGTAGTTTAATCCATGTTGGACTGAATTGTGTCTCAATTGCCAACAACCAAACAGACAGATAAAGAAACAAAATCCCCTCATTTCCATATGAGGCAAAAGATACATTTTCTATTATTGGTCCTTTTCTTCCTTGTCTTGATCACAGAAACTGCCAGGTTTTTCTTTGTTTTTAGAATTTTCATCAAAATGCTCCAGCTCAATGAACTGATTTCTATTATGGTAAAGTGTAGAACCTGTTTCTCAGTGGAGACTTGTCTCTTCCATTGAGAGCTAATCTATAGAACAGGTCAACCCCTTACTTAGAGATAAGAAGATGATCACAACTTCAGTGAGTTGATGTCCCTGTCCTTCCTAGAATCTCCATCCCCAGAAAACAGTCCCTAGGAGTTGGATAAGGATCAACTAAGTAGGCATATTTCCATGAGTTCTGACTCAGAAAATAAGAAATTATCTTTTTTCTTCTCTTCTATCTCCATCTTCTAGGACCTAGACTATAGGTACGAGCTGGAGCATTAAGTATATTTTATTGGGGATGGACATTAGGTTTTTTATTCTTTTCTAAAGATTTCCTATGCACTATGTGGTTGCTTGTTCACCATGTGTCTGGTTTCTGTAGGGTTTAACTAACTTAAAGGGGAGAATATTTTCTTTGACTTTCTCCTCTAGGGAGATGCAGAGATTTCCAGTTTGCCTACCATGAGATTTTCTTTTAAATGCTAATATAGTTGCCCTGGAGCTTCCTTTTGAATATGTTCTTAATTTCTTTTATTGATGAGACTAAAATTCCCAAGAAAGGATGCTCAGGTCCCCTGTAGCATATAGTAGTTCCAACAGAATATTCCAAAATTCCTAGTAACTTTTTCAATGTGCCCTCACTCAACTGGAGTCTAATGTATTAAAAAGTGATAGGATATCTTCACTCGTTCAGTTGTAGGTATGGTAATATATGTTAGGGAACCTTACGAGTAAATCATATTAGAAAAGAAGAAATGTTTATCCATTAAATGTATTCAATGTGCCACTGTGCATTTTCTTTTAAATCTATGTTAACAAATCTCTAAGACACATATGCAAGTGTGTGTATACACACACACAAATATACACACAAAACCCACTATGTCCCAAGCAACATGAACACAAATGAGAAAACAACCGTGGATGTGTGTGTGTGTGTGTGTGTGTTTGTGCGTGCATTTTTAATTACCTGTTTGTAGACATGGGGCTAAAATCAGAGGATTATTCACTCAACATGATATGAAGTAGGTGAGTAAACTGGCTGAGAAACCAAGGGTTGCTTCTCCCAGAGCTGTGCTATGATATGTTGATGTCCCGCTTTAAGACTTCTTCTTTTTCTGCTGCTATCTGGGTCTATTTTCTACCAGGTTTATAGATAAGCCTTTTCCACTTTAAATCTGTTCATCTTGTTTGTGATCCAGATGACAAAAAGCAATCACACTAAGTCCTTAAGTCTGTTTGCATACAAATGGCACCTTCTAGGCCTGATTTACATTACCCAAGCAGGTTTTGTCTGGAAAATTCACTTCCATACTTGCATGTGGGTGTCAATTTTCATCAAGGGTGAATCTATTAGTCTCTTTCATTTCCTGATTACTCAAGGCTTTATCAACTAGGAGGGATTTCACTTGCCTGAAGGATAAGCAATCCATCCATTTCTCCAGATATGGTAAATTTTCTCTCTCAATCTGGGTAGACAATCACAAAACCCTCTGATAGAATCACTTTGGCTGTATGGAGCTTTGCTAATTCCTGTGCCGTCATTAAATATCAGAAAAGTTTGTCTTGGTAAAAGTTAGTTTCTTTCTGTAATAAGCTTAAGGAAATATGTCCCAATGTTCTCTCTGCAAATTAACCTTAATTATTGTTAAGGCATAATTGGTGTTTTGCTTGCATATATATCTATGTGAGGGTGTGTAATTCCTTGAAAGTTCTTAGCTATCGAGTAGATGCAATGGAATCCGGTCCTCTGGACTAGCCACGATTGCTCCCAACTGCTGATCCATCTCACCAGCTCCAAAATCTAAACTTATTTTTATTGATTTTCCTACAAATATGTCTTTTGAGGCTATTGGGTCACCTAGAACTGGAGTTACAGACAGTTGTGAGCTGCTATGTGAATGCTGGGAAATAAACCCTGGTCTTTTGGTCTTAACCACTGAGCCATGGCTTCAGCTCTAAGTTTGACAGTAAAACAAAGACTTTGTACTCCTTTTTCTCCCCTGCAGGCAGGGCTCCTGCTAATGGACCAGCTCACTAAGTATAAGTTTTGATTGGGAATAAGTTATACAACAATTGTTGGGCAAAAGTTAAGGAAGACTTTACGAAATACAGGCTTGGAGAATAGACTGGAATTTTTAACTTCTGGAATTCCCATCTGCTTTTGCAGAGGTTCTTTCTTTCTGTAGATGTCTGCTTGTGTGTCCTTCCTTTCTTCAACTGCTGATTGTCTGCTGTGGTCTTCGATGTTGGAGATTTCTCTGCTCCTACCTGTCTGGCTTGAGGTTTTGCCTTTTCATTATCTAACTTACAGAGAAAGCAAATATAATCTGGATCCCTAGACTGTCTCATGCTGATAAACATAGAAGGTGTGGGGAAAATCTGGTTTATTCAGTCTTACAACAAAAGAAAAAAGAAAGGATCGTCCCTTGTTTGAGACAAACTTTATTTATCAATGTGAAACTGAAAAATATAACGCTTTACCTTTTCTTTCCTGGCAGAGGCTGGATGTACTGGAATTAGAGTCCCCTAATGACTCCACTGGTAGATTTGCTCAGTGGCTTGTTTGTCTTTTGTATGGAGAGGGATTTAAATTTTGTTACTGGCCTTGTTCCTTTTCATTGCTTCTTGGGAATTTCAGGGCCAAGTCAAATATTAGCACCCTGGTTTTGGCTACAATAAAGGGCTTTAATGCATGGTTTGAGGTTTGAAATAAAACCTATCTTTGTTTTATGGCATTTGATTTATTTTATCTTCTTGAAAGTTTGGTCAGGGTGGGTACTTTGTAGGAACCCTGTCTCTTTCTTTGACTTTCTTTCCTCTTTATGATGATTTTGAGACTCTCCATGCATTTGGAAAGGAAGATGGATAATGGAATATAAGGAGATAATAGCATATATAAAAACATAACAGTGAATTACTGTGAAATAAAGCTGTCTCTGTCTCATCACAGATCAACTTTGTAGTATAATAAATCTGAATGCCATTTGGGCCAATAGAAATTGACAGGCGGAGGACTCCTAATAAAAACATACACGAAAATAATTCTCTCTGTCTGTCTGTCTCTGTGTATGTGTGTGTATGTGTGTGTGTTTATATGTATGTGTGTCTGTGTCTGTATCTCTTCTCTCTTTCTAAGAAAGTACATGGGATGTGTTAATCGTTGTTTCCAGTTCATTTGAATAAATCAAACAAATAAATAAAACAACATTGCTAACAATGGAAACTATTTCTGAGCCAAACTTCCAATTTTCTCATTAGGAATACAATTATTGATTTTTGTGATTGGCTAAGGCCTGCATGTATCCAGACAGAAATTCTTATCTAAAGTGGTCCTGTTATAATTTTCAAACAGCTTTACAGGAACAGACCCAGTATGCTGCATTTCCATAAATGTGCACATCATTTGTAAGAGGCGATCAAACTGTAAAAGAGTAAACGGAGGGTACAAAGGGCAGGTTCAAGGGGGGAGACGTGGGAAGGGTCAGAAGAAGGCTAGGGAAGAGGAAGCCACAGGATCATGTTTTAATTTAAAAATATATTTAAAAAACAAAATAATGTATGCATAAAAAATAAGGAAAAGAGACATGAGAAGAAAAAGAGAGTGTTTTCAGTCAACCATATCCTGATAACAACATATTTCATCTTTATTCCCCAAAGGCTTTTCCTGTTATCCATCCAACTTTCTCCAACTAGGAGGCAGACGAGTGCTTCCTCCTCTAGTCTCACATGCCATTCTGTGTCTGTAAAATCCCAGAGTCAGAGCCTTTGCCTTGTCCTTGCACAATAACAATTATGCAACATAAAAACAATAAATAATCTATAATACTTTTATCTATTCTTGTAGAATTTTATATAGGCATATAATGCATCTCTATCATATTTGATTTCCCATTATTACCACTAAGTCCTTTGGAGACTTCTATAATGTCATGTAGAATTCATAAAAATTATAGACTAGCACTGCAATTTACCAGTCCTAAGCTGTTAACATCAAGACTTATGACAGACTGGGAATGAAATTGAGATTAGAGACCCATACTTATTGTGAGAGGCTCTGGGTTCATTTGCTGCCCGAAACCAACAATAAAGTAAAGAAATTTGGGTGAGGGCAGAGGAGTTTATCTCTAGGAGAATGTGAAGCACTTGAGGTCAATGTGGTGATTAGTGCCATCCAGGGATCAAGAGAGTAAAGTTCTGACAGGATATTCAAAGGAACCAAAGATGATGTATCTGCCAACCTTCAAAACTGATAAAAGGTGGATTGAGAAACAATCTGAATTCAATCTCTTCATCGATATTCATCTTTTATTTTCTTTTGCAAACTAAGCAACTGAGGCTAATAATGTTCTAGTGTCTTTTTCATGACAGCACAGCATGTAAACTTCAGGTGCAGACCCAAACCAGAGACAGTGTAAATTACACTTGTCAGATCCGTCTCAAATCCATAGATGTGTAATTTTAAACCACTTGATGTATATTAGTGGGTGCCAATCATAAAGGCAACTGGCTTCTATCTGGGAAAGATAGTTGGTTCAATTGTCCAGTATGAAGCAGGATCTTAGTGTGGAACAGGATCTTATTCATAGATGAAGTTTTAGAACATTGATGCCATATTAACACAATAGCTATCAGAATGATTGGACAAGGAAAATGTGTATGTCTAAAGAATCATGCACTCTGCCTTCCACCCATACGGAAACATCTGTAGATTTTGGTCTTTAACTACGTACATCCTCTCTGGGTTGCTTTTTACTTTAAATCTAGTCCACTGACTAAAATAGTATTCCATTCTCCCTCATGTTTTTGTCCACTTATTCATTTATTCTTCTATTAAATTTTTTTAAGAACCTCCTGTTCACTGGGGATTCACAAGTAGGCAAGATTGTGGGTTTCACTATTATGGGCAGCAGAGCAGGAAACAGAGACACAGCACACAGGAATTTCAGAGACCTCCAGTCAAGTAAGACCAGATTCTTTACTGTAGAAACAAATTTCACCAAGAACCAGTATAAGGAAGAGCTCACTAAGAAGTGACTTGAGCAGGTTTAATCATGGGAATGAATAGAAAAGTGTTAATGGAAAGAAAGGAATGAGACATTTGAATAAGTATGGGCTTCTCAATGGAGTTATTCTTAAGTGTCTCAGTATATTTTTTAATTTTTATTACATATTTGCTTTATTTACATTTCAAATGGTATCCCTTTTCAGCATTACCTCTACAAAAATCCCCTATCCCATCCCCCCCTGCCCTTGCTCACTGATCCCCCAATTTCCTGTCATTCCCCTATTCTGCAGAATCAAGCCTTCATAGCACCCATGGTCTCTCCTCTCATTGACTTCTGAAATGGTCATCTTCTGCTACATATGTACCTGGAGCCATGGGTCCCTCCATGTGTACTCTTTGGTTGGTGGCTAGTACTGAGGTTACTGGTTGGTTCATATTTTTGTTCTGCCTGCAAGTCTGCAAACCTCTTTAGCTCCTTGGGTCCTTTCTCTAGCTGCTCCATTGGGAACACTATGTTCATTCTATTAGCTGACTGTGAACCATGAGAATTTTGATCCACTTAGAATCTAATAAGGATCAAAGTATCCACACTTTGGTCTTCCTTCTTCTTGAGCTTCATGTGGTCTGTGAGTTGTATCTTGGGTGTTCCAAGCTTTTAAGCTAATATCCACTTATCAGAGGTTGCATATCATATATATTCTTTTGTGATTTGGTTACCTCACTCAGGATATTTTCTAGCTCCATCCATTTGCCTAAGAATTTCATTAATTCATTGTTTTTAATAGCTGAATAGTACTCCATTATGAAATGCACCATATTTTCTGTATCCATTCCTCTGTTGAGGGACATTTTGGTTCTTTCCAGCTTCTGGCTATTATAAATAAGGCTGCTATGAACATAGTTGGAACATCTTCTGGGTATATGCTCAGGAGTGGTATAACTGGGTCCTCAGGTAGAGCTATATCCAATTTTCTGAGGAACTGCCAAACTGATTTCCAGAGTGGTTGCACCAGCTTGCAATCCCACCAGCAATGGTAGGGTTGCTCTTTCTCCACATCTTCTCCAGCATTTGCTGTCCCCTGAGGTTTTAACCCAGGCCATTCTGACTAATGTGAGGTAAAATCTCAGGGTTGTTTTAATTTGCACTTCCCTGATGATTAAGGATATTGAACATTTTTTTAGGTGTTTCTCAGCCATCCAGTATTCCTCAGATGAGAATTCTTTGTTTAGTTCTGTACCCCATTTTTAATAGGGTTACTTGGATCTCTGGAGGATAACTTCTTGAGTTCTTTGTGTATATTGGATATTAACCCTCTATCAGACGCAGGATTGGTAAAGATCTTTTCCCAATCTGTTGGTTGCCATTTTGTCGTTTTGACAGTGTCTGTTGCCTTACAGAAGCTTTGCAATTTTATGAAGTCCCATTTGTCAATTTTTGATCTTAGAGCATAAGCTATTGGTATTCTATTCAGGAAAATTTCCCCTGTGCCCATGTGCTCCAGGTTCTTCCCCACTTTCTCTTCAATTAGATTCAGTATATCTGGTTTTATGTGGAGATCCTTGATCCACTTGGACTTGAGCTTTGTACAGGGAAATAAGAAAGGATCAATTTGCATCCTTCTACATGTTGACTGTCAGTTGACCCAGCACCATTTGTGGAAAATGCTGTTTTTTCCCCCACTGAATGTTTTTAGCACCTTTGTCAAAAATCAAGTGACCATACGTGTGTCCGTTCATTTCTGGGTCTTCAATTATATTCCATTGATCTTCCTGCCTGTCTCTATACCAATACCATACAGTTTTTATCACTATTTCTTTGTAGTAGAGCTTGTGGTCAGGGATGGTGATTCCCTCAGAAGTTCTTTTACTGTTGAGAATACGTTTCTCTATCCTAGGTTTTTGTTATTCCTTATCAATTTGAAAATTGCTCTAACTCTATGAAAAATTGAGTTGGAATTTTGATGGGGATTGCATTGAATCTATAGATTGCTTTAGGCAAGATGGGCATTTTTACTATATTAACCCTGCCAATCCATGAGCATGGGAGATCTTTCCATCTTCTGAGATCTTCTTCAATTTCTTTCTTCAGAGACTTGAAGTTCTTGTCATATAGATCTTTCACTTGCTTGATTAGAGTCACTCCAAAATATTTTGTATTATTTGTGACTAGTGTGAAGGGTGTCATTTCCCTAATTTCTTTCTTAGCCACTTTATCCTTTGAGTAGAGGAAGACTACTGATTTGAATTAATTTTATATCCAGTCACTTTGCTGAAGTTGTTTAACAGGTTTAGGAGTTCTCTGGTAGAATTTTTGGGGTCACTTAAGTATACTATCATATCATCTGCAAATAGTGATACTTTGATTTCTTCCTTTCCAATTTCAATCCATTTAACCTCCCTTTGTTGTCTAATTGCTCTGGCTAGGACTTCAAGTACTATATTGAACAGGTAGGGAGAGAGTAGATAGCCTTGTCTAGTCCCTGATTTCAGTGGGAATGCTTCAAGTTTCTCTCCATTTAGTTTGATGTTGGCTACTGGTTTGCTGTATACTGCTTTTGCTATGTTTAGATATAGGCCTTGAATTCCTGAACTTTCCAAGACTTTTATCATGAAAAGGTATTGGATTTTGTCAGATGCTTTCTCAGCATCTAATGAAATGATCATGTTTTTTTCTTAGTTTGTTTACATAGTGGATTACATTGATGGCTTTTCATATATTGAACCATCCTTGCATCCCTGGGATGAAGCCTACTTGATAATGGCAGATGATTGTTTTGATGTGTTCTTGGATTCAGTTGGCAAGAATTTTCCTGAGTGTTTTTACATTGATATTAATAAGGGAAATTGTTCTAAAGTTCTCTTTCTTTGTTGAGTCTTTGTGTGGCTTGGGTATCAGAGTAATTGTGTCTTCATAAAACAAGTTGGGTTTAAAACAGAAGTGCTCTTTCTGTTTCTATTTTGTGGAATAGTTTGAAAAGTATTGGTGTTAAGTCTTCTTTGAAGGTCTGGTAGAACTCTGCATTGAATCCATCTGATCCTGGGCTTTTTTTGGTTGGTAGACTATTAATGACTGCTTCTATTTCTTTAGAGGTTATGGGGTGTTTTGATCATTTATCTGATCCTGAGTTAACTTTGGTGCCTGGTATCTGTCTAGAAAATTGTCCATTTCATCTAGATTTTCCACTTTTGTTAAGTATAGGCTTTTGTAGTAAGATCTGATGACTTTTTGGATTTCCTCAGTATCTGTTATTAGGTCTCTCTTTTCATTTCTGATTTTGTTAGTTTGGATACAGTTTCTGTGGCCTCTGTTTAGTTTGGCTAAGGGTTTATCTATCCTGGTGGTTTTTTTTTTTCAAAGAACTAGCTCCTATTTTGATGATTCTTTGTGTAGTTCTTTTTTGTTACTACTTGGATGATTTCAATCCTGAGTTTGATTGTTTCCTGCTGTCCACTCCTCTTGTGTGTACTTGCTTCTTTTTGTACTAGAGTCTTCATCTGTACTGTTAAGCTGTTAGTATATAAGCTTTTTCCAGTTTCTTTTTGGAAGCACTCAGAGCTATGAGGTTTCCTCTTAGCACTGCTTTCATTGTGTCCCATAAGTTTGGGCATATTGTGCCTTTGTTTTCTTTAAATTCTAAAAAGTCTTTAATTTCTTTCTTTATTTCTTCCTTGACCAAGTTATTGTTGAGTAGAATGTTATTCAATTTCCATGTGCATGTGGGCTTTCTGTTGTTTTTGTTGTTATTGAAGACCAGCCTTAGTCTGTGGTGATCTGATAGGGTTCATGGAATTATTTTAATCTTCTTATATTTGCTGAGGTCTGTTTTGTGACCAAGCATATGGTCAATTTTGGAAAAGATACCATGAGGTGCTGAGAAAAAGGTATATTCTTTTGTTTTAGGATAAAATTTTAAATAGATATCTGCTAAATCCATTTTGTTCATAACTTCTGTTAGTTTCACTCTTTTTCTATGTTTAGTTTGTGTTTTTTCCCTGCTCTGTCCATTGATGATGGTGGGGTATTGAAGTCTCCCACTATTATTTTTTGGGTTTACAAAGTGTGCTTTGAGCTTTATTAAAGTCTCTTTTATGTATGTTGGTGCCCTTGTATTTGGAAAATATATGTTCTGAATTGGTAGTTCATCTTTGCAGATTTTTCCTTTGATGAGTATGAAGTGTCCTTCCTTATCTTTTTTTGATTACTTTAGGTTATAAGTTGATTTTATTTGATATTAGGATGGCTATACCAGCTTGTTTCTTGGGACAATTTGCTTGGAAAATTGTTTTCCAGCCTTTTACTCTGAAGTAATGTTTGTCTTTGTACCTCAGGTGGGTTTCTTGTATGCAGCAAAATGTTGGGTCCTGCTTATGTATCCAGTCTGTTAGTCTATGTTTTCTTATTGGAGAACTGAGTCCATTGAATTAAGAGATATTAAGGAAAAGTGGTTGTTGCTTCCTGTTATTCTTGTTATTAGAGGTGGAGTTATGTTTGTGTGGCTCTCTTCTTTTTGGTTTATTAAATGAAGATAATTTCTTGCTTTTTCTAGCATGTAGTTTCCCTCCTTTTGTTGGTGTTTTCCATTAATTATCCTTTAAAGGACTGGATTTGTGGAAAGATGTTGTATAAATTTAATTTTGACATGGAATACCTTGGTTTCCCCATCTATGATAATTGAGAGATTTGCTGGGTATAGCAGCCTGTGTTGGCATTTGTGTTACTTTAGGATCTGCCTGACATCTGACCAGGCTCCTCTGGCTTTCAAAGTCTCTGATGAGAAGTCTGGTATAATTCTGATAAATCTACTTTTATATGTTACTTGACATTTTTTCCTTAGTGCTTTTAATATTCTTTCTTTGTTTAGTGCATTTGCCATTTTAATTATTATGTAATGGGTGGAATTTATTTTCTGGTCAAATCAATTTGGAGTTCTGTAGGCTTCTTGTATGTTCATGGGCATCTCTTTCTTTAGGTTAGGGAAGTTTTCTTCTATAATTTTGTTGAAGATATTTACTGGAGTTAAAAGTCTTCACTCTCTTCTATACCTATAATCCTTAGGTTTGGTCTTCTCATTTTGTCCTGGATTTCCTGGATGTTTTGCATGAGGAGCTTTTTGCATTTCGCATTTCCTTTGACTGTTGTGTCAATGCTTTCTATGGCATCTTCTGCATCTGAGATTCTCTCTTCTGTCTCTTGTATTCTGTTGTTGTTGTTTGCATCCATGACTCCTGACGTCTTTCCTAGGTTTTCTATATCCAGAGTTGTTTCCCTTTGGGATTTCTTTATTGTCTCTACCTCTACTTTTAGATCCTGGATGGTTTTGTTCAATTCCTTCATCTGTTTGATTGTGCTTTCCTGTAATTGTTTAAGGGCTTCTACCTGTTTACCTGTGTTCTCCTGTATTTCTTTGAGGGAGTCATCTATGTACTGCTTGAAGTCCTCTATCAGCATCATGAGCTGTGATTTTAAATCCAACTCTTGCTTTTCTGATGTGTTGAGGTATTTAGGTCTTGATGCTATGGGAGAATTGGGTTCAGATGGTGCCGTGTTGCCTTGATTTCTGTTGGTAACATTCCTGTGTTTGCCTTTCACCATTTGGTTATTTCTGGTGTTAGTTGGTCCTTCTGTCTCTGGCTGGTGCTTCTCCCTCCTGTGTGCCTGCAAGCCTGACTCAGCCACCCAGGGTGACCAAATCTCTGCTGACACAGAGAGCAGCTGCACTGCCCAGCTCCTGGGTGCAGGTGGGGCCCTGGCAGACACTGTCCCATATGTTCTGGCACTCAGGTGTTCCCTGTGTTCCCAGCTGTACCCACCTGCTCAGTCCCTGGAGAGAAGATGGTAACCTCACCTCTAAATGCAGGACTCTCTACAGAGCAGTTCTCCCCTGGTAAGATAGACAACTGTGGTGCTGCCTAGCTCCTGGGTGCATGTGGGGCCCGTGGACCCTGTCCCGGCTATTCTGACACTCGGGTGTTTGCTGGAGAGAAGATGGTGATGGCTGCCTCAATATTATATACATATAAAATTTTGTTGGTCCTAAGTTACATCTCAAAGGATAGTTAACCAACTATTTTTTTCCTCTTTCCTGGTAAACAACATAACAGGGGGATTCTGGATGTGCCTTGAGCAGGATTATAATCTGATCAGGAAAAAATCAGAGGTTACAAGGTCTGTGGAAAGCAATAAAAACATGAGTTTAACTGTTAAAAAAAAAGGTGGGGTGTTTTCAGATTTCTAAAAAAAAACCTGAAGTTTTCTAGCAGGCAGAATAGAGAGGCTGTATATGTTTAGATCTTATATATGGTTCATTACTGTCCTAAATTCTTTTATGAAATCTATGCTAAAATCTTTGACTTTATACAGGTAACTTACACAACAAATGTTCTGGAATTTTTGGCACTGAGCAGACAAGAGACTTTAACCAGACTCTGGGGCAAGGATCATCTTTCCCTGTGTTCCTTAAGTTACCTGTCTTTTTTATCAGGCTTATTATGATGGAAATAATTTATAGCTTTGTGGAAATGTAAGTTCTTGTGGACTGGCTTTTGGCTTTGCCTATCACTACTCTCTTGTATATTTCTTTGGTCATAACTCTAAACTATGTTTTATGATCTCTTGATTCTTTTCTGTGAACATTCCTCACTTGTACAATGTTAATTTCAGGGGATTTGGCAACATGAAAGAAATGCACTCAGGTCTTGAGCTATGTTCATACAGCTTGAATCCATGTTGCTTATACCATCTGGCCATTCCCTGGATATTTACATTGGCCAACATATTTCTGGAAGGTTAAAGAAGAAGAAGATCTTGCTTAGACATCTATGGCAATAGTACTCTGACCATTCTTCTGGTTAGTGTTGGCATTCCTTCTATGCTCTTCCCATCAGCTACCTAGCAACAGCCAGGTAGGCCTGTGTTGCGATGAAAGGGACTGTGTGGCCTCTCCCTCTCTTTCTGAATCTGATTCTGACTCCTTTCACTTTCCCTGACCTCTCTCTCTCTCTTTCTCTCTCTCTCTCTCTCTTTCTCTCTCTCCACTCCCTTCTCAACTCTACTCCCCATGTTTTGAAATAAACTCTATTCTACACTAGACCTCTTGTTGTATGACTGATATCTGGGGTGGGGGTGGGATGTGGGGTGTGGGATGCCTTAGCATGGGTCTGCTGAGGTAGCACCTCCCAGCACACCATACTGAGCTCTATAAAACATATCCTTGGCTTAATAAAACACATCAGTTAGGATCTGAGATATTCAAAAGGCCAAGTCCAAGGCTTGGCTGCCAGCTGATGGTGCTATTGAGAATGGCAGGACCTTCAGGAGGGGAGGTTCACTGGGAAGAAGAAGGTTATTAGAGTTGGTGACCTTAAAGGGCATACTGGGATGCCTGTCCCTTCCTGTTTCATTCTCTTTATCTCACTGTCCCCTGTGTTGTAGTCAGCTCTGCTTTGCCTTCCTTTTCAGAGCATTCTGCCCTTTGCCACAGGCCCACCACAACAGAATTAAAAGGAATAGGTCTGAAATCAAAAGCCGGAGTAAATCTCTCCTCCTCTAAGTTGGCTTACTCTGATATTTTGTCGGGGTGACAAGAAGTTGACTCCCACAACGAGGTTGGGACACTGGGTGTGGGAGCTTCAAATTATGCACCTGAATCTTTGCCTGATTGACACTTGATAAAGCTCAACTTAGGCACAGGATGAAAGCATTAAACGTCTGGAAACACAATCTTTCATGGAGAGAGGATCAGATAGAGGGGATTTTTTTCCCTCTACCTTTTACTGAGTATGATGATTCATATTCACTTTAGTTATCTGAGAAACAAATAGGTTGGTGGTAGGTATTATGTGGTGATGTAGAATTCGGCTCCTGAATATGCTCTGCCTATACGATGGACTATGGTTTATGGCTTAAGAAACTAATAGATAAATGTATGTATTGAAATGCAGTCTATCAGGTCTACCTCAGTCAGTCAACTTTAATAGATCTGCCATATAAACTGGGATCTGTGTCTTTTTTTTTTTTTTTATGAAGATCTTTTTATAAGTGAATCCTTTCTGTATGCAGGCCAGGTCCATGACGTTTGATTAAACTGACAGATGTCCAGGGAATTCTTTTTCCCTGTCACTAAGAAAAAGGTAGATTTCCAAAGCATATTTTCCCTTTTCAATCTTGAGAAAGATCAGGGAAGCTTATTTTCTGAATCACTAATGAAGGCAGCACTTTATATTAAGGGCTCCCTACTGCGGAGCTATCAACTTTAGCACCAACCTCAGCTTTCAAATGCTAATTACCATCCTCCCCATTTCCCAGAGGTGGTGAGGCAGAATAGTCCATCCTATTTAGGGACTCCTGCCTCCAGACTGACGTTCTGAGAACTAGCAGGCCAAAAGGTTTTCCACCAAGCAGAAAACTTTTCCTTTTAAAATTCTTCCTTTCCCCTCTATTTATTTTATGCTACATACAGGCCAGAATTCAGTGTTTCAATTTTTATTTGTTTATTTATTTATTTATACATGTGTTTATTTTATTCTTGTGCTGTACATTGCCCCTAAAGCTTAGTTAACGAAAGGTTAGCACTCCACTACTGAGCTACATATCACTAGACATCCTGACCCCAACTTTGTAGTAGTCATTTACTTTTAAAATGGTGAGACAGAGTGTGAGGTTTGTATATACTCAGCTCAGGGAGTTGCACTATTAGAAGGTGTGGTCCTGTTGGAGTAAACATGGCCTTGTTGGAGTAGGTTTGTTACTGTGGGAGTGGGTTTTAAGGCCCTCCTCCTAGCTGCCTAGAAGCCAGCATTCTGCTAGCAGCCTTCAGATAAAGATGTAGAATTCTCAGCTCTGTCTGCACCATGCCTGCCTGGACTCTGGATCCAGCCTTGATGTTAATGTACTGAATATCTGAACCTGGAAGACAGCCCCAATTAAATGTCATCCTTTATAAGACTTGCCTTGGTCATGGTGTCTGTTCACAGCACTAAAATCCTAAGACACAAGGATTCCTTATGTTGGTTGACTGAGCCAACCTTCAACTCACTCTATAGCCCATTCTAGTCTTGGGTTTCCAATCCTTCTGGTTTGATCTGCTGTGTTCCTGAGATGATGGACTTGTACCACTGCATCCAGCTCTGTTTTAGCCTTTCTCCATGAGAGTGTCTTCATGAGAATGAAGGTATATACTAAAGCTCATATCTGAAAGAACAATAGGCTTGTCATCTGAAGGACTTGATTTCATTTAGTGTTGGGCTAGTGTCTACATTTTTAATATGTGTTTAATTTGTACCCATTCTTTTTCTGTAAAATGAAGACATGTGTTTCATTGCAAAGCTAATTCATTACATGTACAAATATCTACTGAAAACCAAAGAGGGTCCAGGTGCCAAGAGAATGGCACACACACACACACACACACACACACACACACACACTCACACTCACACTCAAACACACACATTCACACAGAGTGGGGAAGGGGAGGAGGAGGAAGGGAGGAAGAGAGGAAGAGTGAGGGGTGGAGAGAAAGAGAGAGGGAAGGGGAGAGAAAGAAGGGAGAGAGAGATATAGAGAAATAGAAAGAAAACTTGAAGGGAGATAAACATTGAAGATGTAGGCGTGCAGAAGCCAATTCCAAACTGGCATAACTCTACAAAGCAAATGAAGAAGCTCCAATGAAACACTATAACAACTAGTAAGTGGGTGAGTGGGGATACTCATTTAGAATGGTGGAATCTCCCTGGGGAGGAGCCCATGCAGAGAAAGAAAGATCTGAAAGAAACATGAGACAGAAAATCATGGGAGAACCAAGGCAAGTGATCAACAACCTAAGATGCCAGAGCCAGAACTTGGTTTTATTCTAAATACAATGGCAAATTGTCATTGAGGAAAGGTTTGTACCAATGATGAGACTATTTAGGATGTGATGGTTCTGAATGCAGATTCTATAACAGTAGTTCTTCAGGCATCTAACTTGGGAGCCATGGAATACCTAAACTCTTAGTCCTCAAATGTTGATGGAACAGCTAAATTATTTTAGCTATATAGTTCATCAAGTATGGCAGTTCGTTGTTAACTGTCATATTTCCTGAAATGGCCCAATGTATATAAGACTCCAGATATTGTAGATCTATCAGTTAGCAATATCTATTGCAAATGCTTGGAGGTGAGGGAATTAAATGGCATAATTCCCCAGAGAATGTGCTTAATAGAGAGTTGGGGAAATTAAATATTTTAAAAAGACAAATGTTTTTATATGTACACTCATTTTATAAACCGTGTAAGTTAGAATGTTCCTAAACACCCACTGTCTTAGTTAAGTTTCTACTGGTGAGATAAGACACCGAGACCATGGTAACTCTTATAAGGACATTTAATTAGGGCTGGACTGCAATTTCAGAAATTTGGTCCATTATTGTCATGGCGGAAAGCAGGGCAGCATGAATGGGGACATGGTGCTGATGAAGGAGCTGAGAGTTCTACATTTTGATCTGCAGGCAACAGGAAATGAACTGACTTGAGCATATGAGACCTCACAGTTGGTCCTAACCATGACACACTCCACCAACAAGGCCACACCTCCTACTAGTGGCACTCCCTATGGGCCAAGCATTCAAATGAATCTATGCAGGCCATACCTATTCAAACCCCTATTCAAACTGCCACACCCAGTCTATAAATGTCTTAATAATTATCACTAACCTGATGCTTATTGAAGAAAATGATATGGCTCAGTGTAATGCGAAAGTTCTCTAGTGACTTCAGGCTTGTCAATAAAGAGTCAGATCACTGCTACACATATCTCAGACCAGACTGCACAGGTCCCTGGTTTGCTATTGTAAGTAGAAGATTATGTAAGTAGTAGAAAGAACATGCATTGAGCATGAAGTTACTGGTTATTTGTGGAAGGTAAGGAAATCACAAAAGTGAAATATTTAATATTTTGGGGTGCCTAAACACAGAAGACAAAAAGTTTTAAGGGATCAGAGAAAGTAACGCCCAATCACGTGATCATTAATCAAAAGAAAAACTAAGCATATTCTAAACCTAGTAAGGCAAACTCAACTGGAAATTCAATGTCCTTCAACAGGCTAGGAGTGCACTGTAGAGGCACTCTTCTTCTTCTTCTTCTTCTTCTTCTTCTTCTTCTTCTTCTTCTTCTTCTTCTTCTTCTTCTTCTTCTTCTTCTTTTTTCTTCTTCTTCTTCTTCTTCTTCTTCTTTTTCAGCACCTTTTAAGTTTTAAATACACTTGAACTGTATGTAAGAATGAATTTATTTAGGATGGCTTCCTGAATGTATACATTTTATTTTTATCATCTAATACAGTACCTGATACTCAGGAGGTCTCCATTCCAAGAGCTAACCAAGTCAGAACCAGCTTAGCTTGTGTGGTTAAGTGAGATCAAAAATACACAGGATAGAGTTTGAGGACATAAGTGCTCTTAACATATATCTTTAGTGATTTATATACTGCAATGTGTGTATTATGTATGCATTAAACTGCAAACAAAACTGAAAGTTCAAAAAAATTACATCAAATTTAAAGAATATCTCAACATATGTTTCCTTTATTTTTCAGACCTATTCAGTGTTATGAATAGCTGAGATTTTAGTGTAGAAAAGCATTCATTTACCTTTTTTCTCCTTGGTTTTGTTCAAATTCATCTATGGATGATATTCAAAGAAGCAGGATTTGAATAATGAAAATATGTATATCTGAATATTAAGCATTTCAATCAAATGTTTTTTTGTCTCACAGCTTTACTCTCTGTGTATATGTGAATATACACAAAATCATATGGTCTCAGGGAATAAAAGGGCTTGCTGTCTGAATGTCAGAACCTGAGTTCAGACTCCAGAACTCAAATGAAAAGCCCCAGATGTGGTCATGCCTGCCTGAGCCCCAGCTCAGGGAGGGGTTGATGGATTCCCGGGTCTACTGAGAGTAACAAAAACTAAATGGACTTCAGATCTGGTGAGATCCCGTCTCAAGGAAAGACACCAGAATGTGCAGTGGACCCCAATGGAGGAGTTTGAGGAAGGACTGAAGGAGCTGAAGGAGCCTTATTTGGCATCAGTGGGAGGGGAGGTCTTCAAATATCACTGTAATAAACACTAGAAACTTAACTTCATGTCTCTGGACTCAGCAAGTCAATGTTAACTGAGCATCAAAATAAATCACAAACATTGATAGTAAGTGTGCTCTGCAAATGCATGGTGAGATGCAGTTTAGAAGGATTGTTTAAAGAAAAACCAAGTACAATACAGCCAGGTGAGATTAGAAGTACAACTTCTCTTTTGTTCAACATTGTAGGTTTATTGTATGTGTGGCTTAGGTTCCTGTTCACCTGAAATTTAGCCAGCCTGTTTCTAGCCTGTCCCCCAATTACAAAATAGGAATAATGATTTTAAGGTATAGAGAATATAAAATGGCTTTACAATACCATAGTAATGCCTTTTCTTATGCTTAATGGATCAAAATCACTTTTTAATACAACCCAATTTAAGTGTCAGGAGTTAACTGAGAATAACTTATTACAGCAAGCAATCACTTTAAATTAAGAATGGATGTGCATGTGTGTGCCATGCCATCCTTGTGGTTAGAAGACATCTTGGTAAGCATTGGTTCTCTCCACATCTTTATGTGGCTTCTGGGAATTGAACTCAGGTCTCAACCTTTATCTGTTCAGTCATCTCATCTTCCTTAAAAAACAACTTTATTTTTCAAATGATTCATCTTAATGGTGTTATTGTTTCTTTTGATTTTCTTTTTCCTCATAATCACCAACATTGGAGATGTGTTTCTTTGTAGAAGCCAGCAGGTGGCTCACTGGCATACAGCTGCCAAAACAAACAAAACAAAACAAATTCAAGTTTTGAATACCACAGCGACAAGTTCTAATAACCTCTAAAGAAGAATACCTTCAAAGCTGATATAAAGCCATTACTGATTACAGATTACTGCCCCCCCCCCCATATTTCTACTCAAAATATAAGTCAGCAAGCCAGAATAGATTTCTCTCTACCCTGAGAGCTGTACAGAGAGAAGGGATTTGATTTTTCTCCCTCTGGAATAGAGATTATACATTAGAACAGGAAAACAACAACAAAGAAATCAGACAAAGAAAATGACTGTGGATATCTTTCACTGTTACTGCAAGAACTAGAATCTTACTGTCTAGTATAGACTTCCAATTCATATTTCTACTCCCTCAGTTTCCATATTTTCAAATCCCAGAGTATGCTTGGGATTTTGGGCATGCCCACTATCTTATCACTTTCTAGTGATAAGACACCATGATCAAGACATCAAGAAAGTATTTAATTTGGGGCTCAATCTCTAGAGAGAATCTATGATGGTTGGAACTCAGGGCAACAGGTAGACAGGCATAGTGCTGAAGCAGTAACTGAGAGCTTACATCTTGGTTTACAAGCAGAAGGCAGGGAAATCTGACTCCTACTCCCAGTGGCATAACTCCTCCAACAAGACCACACCTTCTTATCTTTTCCAAACAGTTCTGCCAATGGTGAAGGTGGAGGATGGGTATAGATGGGGCATATGCTGGCTACTCTCATGTAAACCATCATATCCATGATATTCAGCCACATACCCACTTTTAATGTCATCTAAGATTCTATAGTTTACCTTTCTAAAGGAAGAACACAAACACGAGTATACTAAGAAACCCCTAAGTCTTGATTGAGTTTTGAAACATTCCTTTTAAAAATCCCCATACAGCAAGGAGCCAAACTCTATTAAAGTCATTCTAATATGCATGAAGCCAAACTTCTGTTCTGATACTGTGGATTAGGCTGTCACTTCTGATGATTAATTGTCACCCTCAGGTTTTACAGATATTTTATGCTATACCATGTTTACTATGCAGATAAATACACTGAACAAGTCAGGTTTTTTTTTTACAGGCTTATTCTAAGGGCAGTAGATTATGATATTGTTTTATGGACCTCAGAATTAAAACCACAAAGTATTGCATGAGTAAACTATGTAAAGAATACCTTGATAGGCTTAGCTTCTTAAATGTAACTAGATAAAACAAGTTATCTCCAGCCTCACATTTGTCTTTGCCAAAGGAAGCAGTGTTTACTGTAAATGTGCCCTTTTAAGGAATGAAATCTTAAGGTTAGAAGTGTTACTGAAGGCTGGTAACTCAAATGAATTAATTGCTTTTCATGGCTTTAAAGTTAATTCTTACTCGAGGCTCCATAAGCATACATATATTAACATCAAAAGCTAGCTGGTAGAAATTAAGAATAATTTTATATTTAAAAAAAAAACCCTCAGAGTAACCCAGATTTGAAATAGAGCAGGTTACTTGCATTATTTTTTTTTATTTTTATTTTCTATATTCTTTGTTTACATTCCAAATGATTTCCCCTTTCCTGGATGCCCCCTCCCCATATGTCCCATAAACCTTCTTCTCTCCATCCCTTCTCCAATCACCTCCCTCCTTTTTCTCTGTCCTTATATTCCATTCCCATTGCATTATTTTGTAAAGGATAAAAATGAAATGTTCTGGATATTAAGATAGATTCTGTTTAAGAAGAGACTTTGTAAACCTGAAGACAAGGAAAAGAAATATCCATTGTGCACTCAAACAAACAGACCCCTACTGGTCAGCTGATTAACATTGCATGTTTGGAAACAAGTTGGAATGCCACAGGTCCAGGACCAAATCTTTGGTTCTCTTTAGTCCTCTTTGCAGTCATTTATCACCCCTTTCTGGTTTTGAATTAACATTCATTTGACTACTAGGTTAAAACTTTTACAGGTATCAACATATCAAAGTACTAGCTTTACCCTCTCCCAAAGCAAAGAATGCAATTGATATCTGAAAAGTCTCAAAAAGTAATCCTCCTACTGATCCAGCCCACCACATGCTTCTTAAACTCTCACAGTTGTAACCCATCGTGTGTTGCTAACTGAATCTGTGTCCCCAGACTATGGCTACTCATATTTGCCTCAGAATAAGCTACCTCGTATTGCCTGTAGGCTGAAGGCTCTGTTCAGCCTCAATACCATCTATTTGTAAAACATTGATGTACGATATTGCCATGTAATGGAACTAGAAATCAGGTTCCCTGCTGGGAAGACAGATATGGAGAGAGGTCATGACAAGGTAATAAAGATTGTGAATTTCCAAGATGGCTGACATCCAAGATGAATGACCTTCTTCTTCTTCTTCTTCTTCTTCTTCTTCTTCTTCTTCTTCTTCTTCTTCTTCTTCTTCTTCTTCTTCTTCTTCTTCTTCTTCTCCTTCTCCTCCTCCTCCTCCTCCTCCTCCTCCTCCTCCTCCTCCTCCTCCTCCTCTTCCTCCTCCTCCATCTCCTTCTCCTTCTCCTTCTTTTTGTTTGTTTGTTTTTTGAGAGAGGGTTTCTCTGTATAGTCCTGGCTGTCCTGAAACTCACTCTGTAGACCAGGCTGGCCTCGAACTCAGAAATCTGCCTGCTTCTGCCTCCCAGAGTACTGGGATTACAGGCATGTGCCATCATGCCCAGCGACCTTCTTCTTCTTCTTCTTCTTCTTCTTCTTCTTCTTCTTCTTCTTCTTCTTCTTCTTCTTCTTCTTCTTCTTCTTCTTCTTCTTCTTCTTCTTCTCCTTTTCATTCTCCCCCTTCTCCCCCTCCTCCCTCTTCTCTTGCAAAAATAACTGATCAAGATTCCTGGATGGTAAGAATGCCATAGCTGTCCTGTTTCCTTCCAATACTTAGACCACTCCCGGGCCTCTGTTTAGTTCTTTCACTTCATTCCCTGTATTTTAAACTTGTTTTGTCAAGCCAGTACTTTCTGGGGTTCAACTGTGCCATCTCTAGGTGATGCTTCAACAAGGCTTTCAACCATGCCAGGGAAGAAAGCTACTTTTTCCTTGTGTTCTGTGAAACAGACAACAAGGGCATTCTACGAAAAACACTCCAAAGTACTGTTCTTTTGTGCCACCCCAGGATACTCAAACTCAAAAGAGCTACAAATGATAGATAGAGTCAATACTTTGCACCTGCTCACTTGAAAGCAGTTACCAAAAGAATATTCTCCAACCAGTTTCTCAAGCATGGGTTTGTTACCTTGTCAGTGGGAAATGAAGAGAGAATATCATTGACATAAGATCACAAATGGAGCAGGTCCATTAAGGACTTTTCACATGCACAGTCAAGTTCAAGTCAAAGAATGCTGTGCCGCCACACCAGATGCCCCATGACACACACTTTGACCAGGACTGCCACTATTTGCATGACACTGACTTCCATGGAAGCTTTTTGCATGGCAGAGATAACACAGCTGGATACTAAAAATGTATAACAGCTAACTCTAACATCCCAGAAATGTACACCATCCAGTATGTTCCAGTCTGTACTATAGTTCTTCACTTGGTATAACTGGCACTCAAAAAAACTGGTCTCTCAAATGAATACACACACACACACACACACACACACATGCACTCACAGGCACATATATGCACACATGCACACATGCACAGTTCCACATTGTAGGTAGTGATAATCTAGAAGCTGTTAATGGACTCAGTAGGGGTCTTTTTCTTCTATGGTCTAAAAGGTGTTCTCATTCTCTGCTTGCCGATCCCTTTCCTTCTACTACAGTGCCTGGGTGCCTGGATCTAGAATAATCCCAATATTAAATCAGTCTGCAAAATCCCCACTCACCTGCCCCTGTTCTTCGGATGGTTGACAGTTATTAGAAACTAAACTCTTATCTACATTTTCTTACTCAGCAGCAAAGAGCCAACAGCTGGATTTAGAAAGAACTCAGCCTTCATCTCAGGCCAAAGCCTTATTCCTAATGGTATTCTCTATCATAAATAAAAGAGCACAATTAAGACAAAACTAAGTTTCCAGTGTGTCAGTTAAAACAGTAGGGGCTGCTAAGTTCCTGGATGTGGGGTGGATTAAGAAGATGTAGAAATAACCTAGAGACTTAAAACCAGATTTAAAGAGAAAAGGTGGTGGTGGGACACAAGACCTGTACGATGATTAATTTTTTTCTTTTATTAGGGGAGGGGGTGTCTTGCCAGTCAGCTCAGCTGATTATGCTAATCTATCCAAATGTAAAATGCAAATAACTTTTATCAAAGTTGATAAAAGGGTAGGATTCTCTCTGCCCTACACATCTTTCCTTCCTCTATTCCACTCTTCCCATTATGCAACTTTGCTTCATGCGGATTGGGGGGGAGGGGGCGAGTGGGGGTGGCTAGAAAAGCCGCCAAGGTAAGTCTGTTTTCTCCATCCTGCTCTCAGTTGTCGATCTGGCATCTTCCCGCTGTGTGAAATCATTCAGTTCCCCTCCAAGCAACACCCCTCATTGATCACTGCTTCAGAAAATATTGATTCACCTCAGTGGGGAAGACAGGCTTGGTGAGGCTGGAGGTGGAGGGCTGGCAGAGGCTCCTGAAAACAACACACCTCTTAGTTTTCATTGGCACGAAAAGCTATTACTCCAGCTCTTCCATCTCTCCTCCCGCCTCTGATGCACTGTCTGCCAAGCTGGCAAAAGATCCTAAGGTGCAGTAGAGAAGGGTAAGTGGGAAGCCAGTAGAATGGTATTGCACAAAACACCTGTTTTCTCCTGTCCTCGCTCTATTTGCATACTCCCAAAGGAATCTGAAATCCAGCTGCCTTCAGAGTCATCTTGTTCTGCTTAGGTTTTAAAGCTGGAGAATTGAGATTAATGAAAAGTACTTTTGCCACTTTACTTTCCCAAAGCAGTAATTTCCTAGCCCACAAATGTTTAGAACGGCATCGCTTAACAATGTTTATAAGTCATAAAATATGCATTGGGCTGATGTATGCGTTTGTATCTTTGGAGGAACTAGAATTGCAAACACACATGTACACACACACACACACACACACACACACAAATGCAAGGAGAGAAAAATGTTTCAGCAAATGTGTTCGATGCTAAATAGAACACACACCATGTGCTGCAAAATAAAAGAACCATTTGGCAACATAAACTATGTTGGCATCTGCGTTAGATTTGTAACCACAGTAAAATATTGATATGGACCATAAAATTCAAGCTCTGTATGCCCATGTTTCTGGGTGACTCTGCTTTGAAAGACTTTTTGTACTACAGAACTGTACTTGTTCATCAGAGGCATTTTATGACAAACCTGCTTTTATGACCTTATGTGATTGGCTCATTTTCACTATATAGGGAGAGCATGAACAGTGTTTTCTCATTCCAGATAGGAACCAATGACAGATCAAAGTATTGATGCCAGCATGTCTAACTTGGTAACGCAGACTTACCTTGTGCTACTTAGAGGAATGTAGATGAGGGGTTCCTTACAGGAGTGACGCAAAGACAGTCACATCAGCAGAAGGTCAACCTGATATTGGTGAGGACTTATAGAGCTAGAAGCCTGGTGTTCCTGCATGAGGCAGATCAGTAGTTTGCAGGGTGTCTCTTCCAGGCAGCTCAAGCTGTCTGTGCCTCTGCCAGGGAGTTAGGATTGTTGGGAAGTGTATCTCAGCAGTCTTTGTTGCTTATATATCCATAAGGAAAGAAAGTAGTGAATCTGATTAGTTTCAGGGACTTCCTGAAGCTATCAAACTATTTACCTCCTGAGCCTAGCTAGCTTCCTTGCAAGATGGAATGTTTCATCTCCCCTTAGAACATATGTGTCTTAATGAACTTCTCTTTAAAATGGACTTTTTTTTTTAATCTCTAAAGAAAAAGTTACACAGCATAAGGATTTAATCAGTTAGACCCAGGTAAGGAAACCCCCACCAAAAATACATTCATACATTCATACATACATACATACATACATACATACATACATACATATATGCATACATACATACAAAAGAACAGGTTTGAGGAACACATGGAGGACATACCTAGAGGATGACCTTCCCCAGATAGACTCCCTAAACCACTCTTTTTTCTCGCCGGTGCACACATTGTTTCCCATCTGACTGTTTTTCTTCTCTCTTCACATTATCTGTTATAATCAATGTAAGTGTGTCCCTGAATCATATGAGCTGCCCTGTCAAATTAGTTGAGACTTAGAAAAATTCATGTTCTATGTTTTTGTCTTGAATTGTTACGTGAAATGAGGGACAGCCCTTTGGTGATTAATTCCTTAACTTGTGTGGGTTCTAATGCTACTTCAAGATAGATAGCACTAGAATTAAGTTATCTTGTAGTGAGACAGGCTGACTCCAATGCAGGCTTCAAACTGGCACTTCAGGATGAAATTTCTGTTTCCAAGAACTGGGCAAGTCCAGGGAAGGCCAGGCCTTAGAACCTGCCTCACCACCTGGCCTGAGGCAAGGACAATGTTTCAGCATTAGCTTCCAGACTTCCTCAGCAACTTCTTTAGTAACAGTTTCCAGCCACCCTCCAGCATTCCACTCCATTCCCCATCCCTAGAGATGGAGTAGGATAAAGGTCACCTACCCTGTAATCCCCTAATGTGCTTCAAATCAGGCCCGTGAACTTACTTGGTTATCTATCTTGAGAATGGCAGACCCCAGCATGCAGGACTTTTGCAAAAACAAAATCAAAAACAAAAAACAAAACAAAACAAAATCAAACAAAAACAAAAACAACCCCCCCCCACTCTTATTACTTGACTCTGGGGTATCATTCTTTGGCAAATCATGGACCCTTACATTAGGATTGCCAGATGATCTTCAGTGAAGGGTTCAATCAATTTGTGCTGGAAATCCAGATAAACTTTATGTGTTAAACTACAAGTGGCTTCCTCCACAAATTATCAGTCCTACTCATCAGCATACCCAATACAAACTGTGCTAACTCTCTGTTCTGGTAGATGTCTCTTTAATTTAAAAAATATGTTTATGTTGTTGTTTTCCATTACATCGATTTTTAGATACTATCAAATTCCTAATAAGAATGCTTTGTGTTCTTACATGAGCTCCCACAAAATTTTTTATCACCATTATGAATTAAATAATAAGCAGTTCCTGGTTCTCTTTACAGAGTAATAATCATGTAATGGTTGTAAAGAGACACTAGTATGCTGAATTGCACATAATGAACACTCACTTCTTTCTAAAATTTGCAATTTGACTTGTACTTACAGGCAAGTCATTCCAAACTCCAGCAGGTGTTTGAATGTGCATGAAAGAATTTTTAGGTAACTTAAGAAATTTCTGGTCTCTTGTTCCCATCTACTATCCATCCTGAATTACACATATTAATGTTCTTGTCTGCTGCAGATACTCCAGTGATTCTTTTCTTAATCTTTTGTTCTACTCATTTGTTGTTTCTTTCTTTGTCGTGTTGTTGAAGTAGGGTCTCATGAAACCCAAGATGACAATGGCCCTGAGGAAGACATTGAACTGTTGGCATTTCTGCCTCCATCTTCTATATTCTGTGATGAGAGGCTTGCATCACCATGCAGACTTTATATGATGCAAGAGATAAAACTTAGGGCTTCCTGTACACCAATCATGTAGTCTATCAATTGAACTCCATCCCTAGACATAAGACTTATCTCTTGTCCTGCTTCCTGGCCCGTCTTCTCCTCTTGGCCACTTGCTTTGGTTTTCTCATGCAGGGCAGCCTTCATTCCCAGTACTTTCTGCTGCTGCTTGTGGAATCAACCCCTTTGTTTCATTTGAAGAATACATTTTTTGAAACCTGGTTCATGAGGTGCAATTGTATTTGAAGGCTTTGCACATGTCAAAGACCCCCCCCCCCCCACTATTACCCTCCTTTGGATTAACAGTTTGTCTAAGCACTGAAGTCAAATTTGAAAATCAAAATCATACGTTCAGTATTTTGAAAACATGGATTCATGATAATTTGGTGTTCAGGACTATTATTTAATCTAGTGTTGTACGGAATCACTTTTTAATTTTTTGAAGTTTTGTAAGTTAAATTTTAATATTTCGTGATAGTATAACTCGTTGTGAGGATATTTTATCATTTAGTATATTTGTTATGGTGAGCTCTTTTAATATGAAAGCAATGTACCCAAATTTTAGCTATATTTTTCACACATCCAATTCTTCGAAAAGAACTATGGAAAGAGATGAAAGGATCGAATCTGATACTTTATCAGGTAGATATTTAATGTCTTGGATCAATATGTTCATATTAATAATTTAAGTGATTCAAAGTTTTATCAGTGTCCACCTATCACTCATACTTTCTGAAATGCCACTTCAAATTTTATTTCAACACATTAAAATTATTTTGCCCTGTTTTAATTTCCAAGAGTTTTTCAAATGACATGTAAAAATGTTCACTATTAGCATTTACTTTCTGAATGATGTCTATTAAAATTCTGAACGTCAGATGTTATTAATTGCTAGATATCTTACCATCTATACTTTTAAACAGATACATACATACACACAAACCACACACATACATACATGCATATTCAGTCTGAATACTGTTTTATTATTATCACTTAGTTGACCTCTGTTTTTTATTGGTAGAGTTACACATGTGATCAGAAGTTGTATTCATGTTTAAAAGGTAACATGGTAGAGACTTTGGCAGGGTCTGTTACTGTTGACTTTAACAGCAGGAAGAAAGGTATTAATTTGTTGTATTATGGATGTCCCCTTTCTCTCTTTCTCTCTCTCTTTCTCTCTGTGTACATATGAGTGTGTGTGTGTGTACATATTTAAGAACAGATATTCCTATGTTCATGGCGGATATAGGTTAATATCTCTTGTCTTTCAATTTCTCTCCAACTTATTTTGTGAGATAGTGTTTCCAACTAAACCTGAAGCTGCTGGTCCAACTCCTTTCGTTACACTGGAAGACATTATCACCATTAGCACCAGCACCAGCACGAGCACCAGCACCAGCAACCAGCACCAGCACCTCCAGCACCACGCTCCTCTCTCTGCTCTTTTCAGTGCACTACAGGCACATGTCACACACTACCGCAGCCAGCTTTACCATGTGCATACTGAAGACAAAACTTGGGCTTTCACAGCTATGTGGTGAATATACTACTGACCAAGTCATCTCCTGTGTGCCAAGACTTACTTTTTAAGTAACTTTCTTTAGAAGAGTCACATTCAAATAGTATTAATTGTGCTTTCTGTTTAGCTTTAAGAAAGCAGAAGTTTAAATTCAAATAGAATTGTTTCTTACACTCTTACTGAGTGATGCTGGATATAACCATGAAGGGAACATCACTCATGTTACATTTATACCATGGAAGGGGGTCTGCTATTTCAATATCTTTACCACCGGAAGAGCTAGTGGAAGCAGAAAATCGATCAATATTAGTGCCTATCAAACATTTACAAGTTATTTTATTTGACTTTTTTATTTTATTGCAGTCTTACATTTAAAATTTTAGAAAGGATTAGCTTTCTGAAACTTATAAGTGTAGGGACTGTGAGAGCATTGAGTTAAGTCTTCATGCCAGGCCAGTAACTAAATATTAGGTCACAGTGACCTAAGTAAAATAATGTTGCCCTGGAATTCTTAAAATGCAGTCTGTTTTCCTTAGTGGTAGTGGCAAATTATTAAATGCATCTATCAAACTTTATTAAAAGGAAGAATGATTTAGAAGCCAAGCCTGGTTATTGCCTGAGAGAGTACTGGTCCACTCTAGAATAATTAAGATTTTGTTTGCTTCAACTATATGCCACCAGATTGTCTAGCAGAAAAATTAGAGCCAGAATTTGCACTTTTAATCAATATTAAATATGAAAGATTTTTCCCAAATTGTTTTCTTTGTGTTTGCTCTGAGACAGATAGGTGCTGGCTCAATGGTCCTAAAATATATTTCCTGGCTGGCCAGAAGGCATAGTGAAAATAAAGGTTGTTAAACTACTGTCCAGCTCCCCAACCATGGCCAGGTACTCACCATGTGCCATAGAGAACTAATGAGACCAGCCACAACAAGCATTTTAAACTGCTAAACCAAACACCAATCTGTGGGATTTTTCAGCCTCTGGGGCTTATTCTCTCTTAGGGATCTACTAAGTCTGACAGCAGGATGACAATTAGAAAAATCCTTAAAACATGGACACCCGTTCTGGACTGGAACTAGTCATTTGTTTGCTTGCTGTTGCTAAGAATGGGAAGTCACTATTATAAACCAATGACTTCCAGCTGCTAGTGCTCAGGGCTAGTTTCGGGTTAGTCTCAAGGAATGAAAGAGGACTGAAGTACATAAATAAGTCCAAGCAAAATGTTCTTCATTAAATATGTAGTGATAGATGAGTATAGAAAATATCTCCACATAGCATATTTTTATTTTACAATGGATATAGTACTGATTGATGTCTTTGAAACTTATAGATGGCTGTTTAAAAAAAAACAAAACTGAGTCATTTTCTCACAAAGAAAAACAACATAAAACATGTAGATTATTTTAGTTTCAAAAGTTATCTCCCCACATATTTAACTTGGAGATGTGTCCTTTCATTGCATGAAACTTAAAATTATAAGTTATTTTTAAGTTCTATAAGCAAAGTGTTTGCTTTTCATAAACAAACTACAACCAGAATATAAAAAAACAAAAACAGTTATAACAAAAAGACAAACAATGAAAAACAACAAAAAACCCAAAAAACAAAACAATGAAGGTTTAAGAAAAGATATTGTGTTCAGCTTCCATGTTCAAATGCTGTTTTCACTACAAACTACAGTGACACTTTTGTGTTCTTCCTTCTTTCAGCTTTATCATTTCTAGAACGTCATGGCTAGAAGTTAATGGATGGCATATATGGTATCTGTGTTTGAGGCTAGGTTCTTTCATTTACAGTAATGCATTTGAGGTTGTAAGGATTCAGTCAATGAAGAACAACCCAGACTTAAATAGTATGCAAAAGTAAAGAGCTTCTATTCTACAGAAATCCAGCATACAGGGATCTACCATTCGTCAAAATGGAGACCCCAGACAAAAGCACACAAGCCTTTTTATAGAAAATTAAGGGAATTTAATCAAAGGTTAGGTAATATTAAACTCCATTAATGGGTGCTGAGAAAGTAATATAGGTCAGCTTCTGATTGGCTGCCATTTTAGTTCCACTATATTTGGTAAGACTTTGAGGAACCTACTCAGCTATAGCCTCATTGTTTCCTTGAGCCAAATATCCTAGGAACTGTCTCAGCTCTCAGCTCATCCTTCCTTTGTCAGAGCCATCAATGATTATAAGCCCATTGCCAGCAGTTCTCTCCTAGGAGCCCAGTCTGCTTCCCTGGGAAACCAAAATTTTTCCATTCCCAAGGATTTTATTTCCTAGGTGACATCTCAAGATTGGTATATATTATTTGTGTATCAGCTTACAATTTATTATTCAACAGTGCACCATTGATTGCAGAATCTATGGTTTGGGGCTAGGATGCATCCTACTGTTTTAAGTATTTGTACTTAAATATCGCTTAAAGATGTAAAGGCAAGATTTGGAGGTCAGGTAATTTTTTATGTCAACTTTTTGTTTGTTCATTTGTTTACATTAATGGTAATAAATTCTGTGTCTATACAGAATATATAAATATACTATCATTTATTAACAAATATATATTATGCTCACAGAGTGGAAGAATGAACTGCATATTAGAACTATTTGAGTAGGGACTGGGAAGGAAGAAATATTTGGAATACAAACAAATAAATTAATTAATAAGAATAAGAATAATTAAGGCATGAGGACTTGGATAGAAGGCATATTGATTTTCTAGGGCATTGTAACAAACCAGGTCTACAAACTCCATCACTTAAGTAAAAGGCAGTTATTTTCATACTTGTGGAAGACTCAAAATCAAAGGGTAACAACAATCAAAGGGTAACCTCGTTCCCTCTGAAACTGTGGTAAGCACCATCTTTCTCTAGAGGTGTCCCTTTATTTTTCTTCATCTCAGCTTTTATCTAGACCATCTAGTTTTGTATCTTCCTTCATTAAACTCTCCTGTTGTAGCTTCTCTTGCCTTCTTTTAAGAATATAAATTATGTTATATTAAGAACCACCTTAGTCAAGTATGACTCATCATCTTAACTAATTAATTTCCAAATAAGTTAATATTCTGAAGTACCAGAGAAGTCTGAATACAGATGTGTGAGATACAACTATACCTATAAAGAATAGAGAAAAAATATTTTATCTTGACATCTAAGAATGGAAGACAGAATTCTCAGCACTTATGTGTAATGTTTATGTTTCATAAACTCTATAGCTAATGACCAAGCTAGAATGTAAAGAATTTGAAGAATAATTTACAAAAGTGCTTTATAAAGATGGAGCAGAAGGTTCCCTTAAAATTAATGAGGTGTTCTCAGTTGGTTCAGAGTTAACTTTTCTGAAGAAGCAACAATAATGATGTGCAATGTACGAAGAGAAGGAGCAACTCCTACAGAGATCAAGGCATTTAGAGAGAATTACAAGCTGGAGGAAGTGTCATATTCAAGAAGGAAGAGTGTCATGAGAAGTGCACAGAGAGGAGGACCCAGTTTGATGATACAGTTTACAAAGACATCTTGAAAGTTGCACTGTATTTGAAGTGCAATGCAACCTGGCTTAAAGGTGGGTTCTTTTGTTGTTGTTGTTGTTGTTGTTGTTTGTTTGTTTGTTTGTTTGTTTTATTTTCATTTGTTTTTAAGTCTCAAAGCCATGAGGTCATAAATGCATTTACAAAGATTATGTAGTCTGTATTGTGTAAATTGATATTATAAAGTTGGAAGCAATATAATTAGAACAGTAAATGTTTAAGACAAGATGTAATGTTCAATTGTATTTGAATTCTGTTCATAGAGAAATGAGGCTGAAATTGTGAAATATGCTAAAGGTTCACCTAAGAAAAGTTAGATGCAGAAAGACCAAAAATACTTTCACATATTTGGGACAAGGCAGCAGATGAGTAAAAATGGGTTTTTTTAACTTTAGGGCCACTGGTGGTCATTTGGTTTGATGTGTGGGCTGCTCTGGGATTTCCATTGGTCACACACTGACTTTTATGTGTCCTAGATATATTAAAATAGTATTACCAAAAGCAGTCGTCATATATAAGACTCCACAGTTAAAAGAGATGTTTAGGCTGAACATATAAATTTTTGAGTCATCAAAATGGATACTAATTTAAATTGGAAAAGGAATAAAACTGTCTAGACAAGAAAGATAAAATTAAGGGAGTAAAAATTGAGACCCAAGGAGCTCCATCATTAAAAGTCAGGCAGAAAAAGCTGGTAGACAGGAGGCTGAAGGCATCTAATATTTTACTGACAGATACAACTCCAGCAATAGTGCTGAGGACTGAGACTGATGACATGTGGGAGTGGGAAAGGCATCCTGTTTTCTGGTTGAGCTAGCTTTAAAACCCCAAAGACCCACCAGATAATTCTGGAAGGGACAGAAGGCCATTTGCTATGCTCTCAGACCCTAGGATCCTGACATGAGGCCCCAGCTCCATAATTCTGTGGCCATCAGTCAAGTAGAGCAATGACCCAAGCTCCTGGCATTCTGTCTGGACTCCACCCCCACAGTTACCTGGCAATAGCCAGTTTTGCTCCTTCACACAATTACCTGACAACAGCCAGGTAGGCCCAGCCCACTATAAAAAGGGGATGCTTGCCCCCTCCTCTCTTACTCTCTTGACTCCCTTACTCTTGCCTCTCACTCTCTTGCTTTCCCTTTCCACATTCCCTTCCCTCCTCTCTCCACATAGCCATGGCCAGCCTCTACTTCTCTCCTTTCTCCATCTTTCTGCCTTTCTACAATAAACACAAAGAACCCAGATGTCCCTCAACAGAGGAACAGATGTTGAAAATGTGGTATATTTACACAGTGGTATACTACTCAGCTATTAAAAGCAATGAATTCATGCATTCAGTGGCTTCTGAGGTGCCCAAGACTGAGAAACTATTGTTCCCAGCCCCTGCTGGGCATGGGGGAGCCACTAGCCTAGCTCTGCAGGTTCCTTGAGGACTTCAGACTGTCTTCCCACACCCGGAAGCAGTGTCCTGTGGCTTCTCACAACCTGTCACCTCACCCTGCAGCCAGAGTTCTGGCCAGACACAGGCTACCATTTTAACCCACAATGACACACATCAGAGTTAGTGAGAACAGAAAAAAACAAAGGTCAAAACTGCAAGTACATGCATGAAATCCAGAACGTGCATAAGGTGGCAACCTTGCTAGAAGTGTGCAATGTTAAGAGATAATGTACTAAGAAAGAAGCCTTGGTTGGAATTAGACGTGGGAAATCTCTTTCTCAGAGGTCTGAGGTGTTTTTTTTGTTTTTGTTTTTGCTTTTTTTTTTTCCTGCTTTTTGTTTTTAAATTGAGCAGCATGATGTAAAGAAATCAGTTGAAATATAGCAGCATAAAATTACTGGTACTGTAGTAGATCCTTGTGTAGAAGGAGGACTTAGTGCAGACTTTACTGTACTTTATTTTGGTACTTTATAGCTTATCCCTATTTACATGTTACCTTTAGGAACAGATGCAGCATGCTCCACTTCTATGCAATTGCTTGGATTTTAGTTACTCACAAGGAAACTGATTTATAAGCAATTTTTTCCTGGTTTGGTTTGTTTTGTTTGTTTTGGTTTGTTTTGTTTTGTTTTGGTTTGTTTTGTTTTGGTTTGGTTTGTTTTGGTTTGGTTTGGTTTGGTTTGGTTTGGTTTGGTTTGGTTTGGTTTGGTTTTGACACAATCTTTCTACATAGCCCTGGCTGTTCTAGAACTCACTATGGCCTCAAGCTCACAGATATCTACCTGCCTCTGTCTACATAGTGCTGGGATTAAAGTTGTTTCCCACCACACCAAATTTTGTAAAGGATGGTTTAACTAGGGCTCTTTAACTCCTAACCTTATTAATATTTTGTAAAGAGGCAACATTGTATAAAATTCCAGTTAAAGAATCCCTTTTAAAAAAGAAGAAACAAAAATTTGAATTTGTAGCATAACGTGTAAATCAGTCAAGAGCTGAACTGACTAGTTACCTAGCACAGTGACTGGAAACATTAGCTACGGTGGCAACCTAATTGTACTGTAAATCCAGTAATATGCACAGTTAGCACTGTGTACAATCTAGGGTTCCCTGCTTAGAGTTTCAGAAACACCATGCTGTTATTGTAATGAACCTACTGTTTTGCTGCTCCAGTTTTTCTCCTTAGTTCTATTATTCAGGCTGAGTTTCCCCAATGCTTTCTTAAAACTTCTCAAAAGGTCAGAATGATGATCTCTACCACTGCCATGTCACTGAGGAAGATTTTATAAGTGATATCTATTGTTTGTAATTTCTCTAACTCATAACTATACGCACTTTGCATGGATTTTATGACTTTCTGTGTTTACCAAGTTTGTACATAGTCACTATTGTTGAGTTCAGGTTCAAATAGCTCAATGAAAGTCATGTGAGTATGAGAGACAGGTGACAGGATTCAGACTTAGATGAGTCTGATATCTAAGGCATGTGTGGTCAGACTACTTCTAGATTCACACACAGTGATAGTTGCATGCCAGTTTGCTCCCTTGATGATATGTAGGTTTACCTCAGGTACTTTTGAGTAACCAATGTTGTGTGCAGAGAACTCAGGGGAAAACAAAGAAAATATGGAAGAAGGGAACGTGGAATGCAGAGGAATATAAATAAAGAAGAAAGGAAAGATAGGAAGGTGAGGTAGGAAAGGAAACACTGAGCTTACAGTGGCAAATAGTCATCCATTCAGCAATAGATTTGTGCTATCTCTGAAAAAGAATAGCAATGCTTCTCTTCCCATCTAAGATGTAAATACCTACTTGCAGTAATTCTACTGCATCTTTGTGGGGTGAGGAGAGAGTGGCTGTGGTATGACATATACAGCATAGGTTTATATCTTGTTTTTACTTTTCTGTGTGATTGTAAAATGTATCTAATGGCCATACATGTCATGACATTTTGGTACAGATTGCATTGGACAGACTTCTGATGAGGTTGCTACTGACAGTTGACTTGTCACCTTAGAGCAATCCTATTCATTTTCTTCTGCCACTGTTTGTCCAGGTCCACAAGAATTCCCTGTCGATTTTTGTTCATCTCACCCATACACTGATGAATAACCTTCTTCAGGTAAAAGTAGAAATGACAACAGACTCAAAACCAAGGCTTACGGAATGAGACCAAAAAGATACCATTGGACTTGGAGAGGTGGATACCACGGTTCCTACTGGGAAGATATAACCCATGACTCAAGTTTACACAGAATACTCAGAATGCAAAATAAAACCTGAATGGTAGGATTATACATATCAGTTCCACTCCCATTTTGTGAATTTTTATCATAATGTCCATGACAAGGAACAGCAAACATGATTCTGCATAGGTGGTGGTAGTGCTGATCCTGATGGTACTTGTGATTGTGTGTGTGTGTGCTTCTTTGTGGGAACGCTTCAGATCAATGTAATATTCTAAACAGACTTCACAATGCTCATAATGTTGCAGAAAATGCGACATAAAGATTATGGGAGCCTGAGAATCAGGGAGTTTGCTCTGAGACTGTGCTCCCCGAGGCCCAGTAGGGGAAGCAGCCAATGGCCACCCCACCCTAGATCTTACATGACTTGTGGCTCTTCCTTCCTCTGAAGTATGAGGAATCTTTTCTCCTCTCCTGCATCTACTATCCTGTCTGTGGCAAACTAGGAGTTCTGCCTCTTCTTCCTAGTCATTGGCCACTAGCATCTTCATTGATCAATCAAGAACCAATCAGGGAATAGGAACTTCAGGGTTCACACACAGATTCCTGATCAGAGCATCAGAATCACCACTTACAAGAATGGACTGGAGGGAAGAAAGGGAAATGGTGATGATGTAATTACATTATAATATTAAAAAATAAAATTAATTATAAAATATGGCCAAAGAAAGTAAACTGTGTTTATAGAAATCATCTTATGTGATAGCCAGTTAAGAGATAGCTAATAAGATCACCTTTACTTATAAATTAGAGTATGCCAGAATAGTAGCCAGTTGACCTAACAACTACTCAGCACTTCATATTTAACATAGTACTTTTATTTGTAGCATGTCTACAACATAGAGAACTACATTTTTAAAATTACCCTAATAATAAGATGTTAAGCAATGTAGAGTTCAAATATTGAGTAAGTGAGTTTTCTTGTTTTGGTGTTAAAATAGCTAATGAAAGCAGCTTAAAGGAAAAAGAGTGTATTTTGATCATTGACAGAAGCCATCTAGACTATGGGAAACAAGCGAGTTTTCTGGAGATGGTCCAGGTTTTCATGGCTGCCATGGGTGCGCTCTGGAGAGGCACAGCCCCAATGACTTGAATCCAGGACTGCTTCTCCCTGCTGATATGACATTAATGACATTCTCACATCATTCATGAATTAATGCTATTTAGATGAATTAATGAATTTATAGAATTTCTAACTTGATTCCAATAATTTTAGGAAGAAAGCTTAAGGATATGGCTTTAGTTGTTTTTGCCAGAAAGATATGATGACATTAGAATCAAGACTAGAATATGCCCCTTCCTCACAGAATAGTAACAACAACAACAACAAAAATACTGCATGATATGGAACACGATGAGTTTTCATTAGTTGCACTAAGGAAAGAAACAAGATTGATACATATTTTTGATCAAGGAAAAACATTCATTCTAAGTCAGGTGCAAGGATGAAGCCACAAGTGTTCACTATGGTAAAGCAAGGCCATGTGAAATTCTTAATTTGAACTTATAATAAGCTTACAGTATGAAACACTACTTTGAAGTTATTTTCCACATCCTTCTGTAGCTCCCTTTTTGTCTAACATTTTAAATATGAGTTAATTTTATGTAAAAAGCTTTTGAATAACAATAACAATAACAACAGCAAAAATAATATTAATCACCAGAGAAAAGAAATAAAGTGATAAACTGTGGCTTTTGGGACCTGTTTCATCCACCAAAAGTGTACATATGTGAATATATATATACATAGCCTGGCCAAACTGTGTGTGTATGTGTGTTTGTGTGTGTGTGTGTGTGTGTGCCCATGCATGCGTGCGCGCCCACACGTGTGTTTGACTTTCTCCCTTTAATCCCTTTCTTTCTCTGGCTCATGAAGAGTTAATGAACTCTAATCTTTCTCATCGCCAGTGAGGGTACTTGAGTCTGAAAGAAAAGAGTTCAGATAACTAAACCATTTTCTTAAACCCATGCTACTATGGGCAAGAGTTAATTGCCACAAACCAGTGGCTTTTGGCCACAGAAGAGTAAAGAGTTGAAGAAGGTAGAAATTGCAAAAAGTAAGCAGTTTTTGGCCATGTAATTGAAGATAGAAATTGCCAAAGGTAAAGAAGCTTTGGCCACAATAGCTGACTCCATATCCACCTTTTTTCATTGCCTACTGTGGTTTATTCTGTGATGCCAGGCTGGACTCTGCAGATCATATTTGAAGAACAGACCATCATGGTGAGGAAGGCATGACGACTGGGTGCCTGAGACATCTCATTACACTGTGTTCACAGATGCTCATCAGTAATGGATGTTGATATTTGTTGGACTTTACTAATCCTTCCATTATTTTTATTCATTCATAGATGTACGTGGTAAATCTTTGCTTCCATTTAAGAATATGTTTATGTTATGATAAGTTTATGTTATGTTACGTTTAAATGTATAATGTTATATCATGTTTATATTGTGTTGCTAGGTTCAATGTTACATTATTTTTATATTATGTTATGTTGCATTCTGTTATGTTGTGTTAAGTTATGTTGTGTTGTATAATGTAGGATATGTAAGCACCAGGAAAGTTGAAAGTGAACATTAGCCACCATCACAAGAACCAACACTATTATTTTAAGGAAGATCTTCAGTCATAACAGCCTGTGTCACCACAAACAAATGTAATGTTAGTTAGCTCTTTTATAAAGAAGTACATGCAGGAACGGAGGCATAAAATTGAAACCCTCAGCACCATGTTTATTGCCATTACCTATGGATTGATTTTTCCAAGATGGATTCCACGGGGCTTCAGGACTCAGCTGAAAATGACCTCACTCCATCATGCTCAAGAAACTGCAGTGGCAGAAGACCTGTCATCTTACAGCACAATCTAAAGGAGTGTGGTAGCTCTGGATGAAAAATTCAGTTACTTCTATCCATCACTAGTGAGAGGCAGGGAAACAATTGGCTGTCTGTCCTGAGCACCTTGGATCTGGCCAGCTCACTATGCTTGATGCTATTCCTAATGGAAGAAGGAGAAGTAAATACCCTACTGTGGATAATATGAACTTTGTGGGTCTTGATAGATAAATGTAACATTTATGAAGTTTATAGATTTGCCCTGAGAGAAAGGCTGCAATGTGTTTGCTGACAAGCTCTCAGTGCCCTGCTAGCTTGCTGGGCAGGACGATAAGTAAAGCAAGCACCTGTGCTCAAGGGAAGAGCTGCAGTTGATCTTTAATGCTCTGGTCAGAATAGACCTTCAGTTCAAAGGATGAGGAATGAGGTTCTGTAGCATTTATAATTTCCCTTGGCCTCGTACTGTTCATCTGTTATTGCAGGCAAGGCCTTCACTGATCTTTTCTCCAAGCTGTTATTTATTCTCTCCTTTTAGCCTCAGCAAAGGAGGAAGATGAAGGGTCTAGGTACTTTGTCATTCTCCCGATATTTCTAAACACTATAGCACTTTCTAAACAAGAAACCCAATAATTATTCTCTTCAGTGCTACCCATTAAATTCTGTTACTCTCAGGATTCCAAAAGCTGCTGCCTCCTGTATGGCTAAAGATTGTACAGGGTTGGAATTGGTTGTTCAAAAACATTTCATTTTCTCTTTTTCACTCCCAGTGGTTTCTGTACTCCCTAGAAGAATTATGCTTCTAAGACCTTTCCAAAACACAGCAAGCCTTCCACCTCTATGATCGTTCCTTCACTCTAGACTATGGTTCTCTTCTAGGTCAATTTCACTAAGATTACAAAGATGACATCTTTGACTCATAATAATGTAGGAAGTTACATTAGTATTAAAAAGATACATCAAAAATCCTCTGTGATGCTTCTCTTTACAGTAGCTGACAATTAACATAGAGAATAACTGTATCAATATTCAGAGAGTAACAGACTGTGCATGCTCTCAGTCCTAGAAAGAACATACACAACTTACTCACGGTTCTGAAATCTTCATAGAAGAGAGGGCAGAAAGATTAGGAGAGCCAGTGGTGGTAGAAAGCATGAGGGGAGTAATGTTTTCCAGACTCAACAGGGCAGTTGCACATATGAACTTACAGTGGTTGTTATAGCATGCACAAGACATTGGCAAGCTCAAATCAGACAAAAATTTTAGTATAGAAAGAAGATATTGCCATTGAACTGAGCACAGGGTCCCCAATGGAAGAGATAGAGAAAGGACCAAAGGAGATGAAGGGGTTTGCAGCACAATAGGAGGAACAAGAATATGAGTCACCAAGTACTCCCAGAGCTAACAGTGACAAAACCATCAACCAAAAAGTACACATGGAGGGACCCATGGCCCCAGACATATCTGCAGCAGACGATGACCTTGTTGGACACCAAATGGGGGAGAAGTCCTTAGTCCTGGAAATACTTGATACTGTAGTGTAGAGAATACCAGGACAGGGAAGCAGGGGTAGGTTGATTGGGGAAGGGGAGATGGCTTATGGGATTTTCAGGGAAGGGGAGAACCAGGAAAGGGGACATTTGAAGTGTAAATAAAGAATATGCCTAATGAAAGAAAGAAAGAAAGAAAGAAAGAAAGAAAGAAAGAAAGAAAGAAAGAAAGAAAGAAAGAAAGAGAGAAAGAGGATTTTGTCTACATGGTCTCATTATTAGTTGGGGTGCTATTGATATTTGCTACTTGCCAGAAGAGGAGGAATCAGTTTTCCTTAATGGTAAGAATGCTCCACACCTAAGACTAGTCAAGTAACATAAACGGGATGTGATGGGTATGGAAGAAGAACCCTCAAAGGGAAAATGGATAGGTAGGACATGGGAGGAGTTGGAGGAATAGGAGCAAATACGCTCAAAATACATTGTATGAAGTCTTTAAAGAATTAGTAAAAACAATTGTTTAGAAAAAAGTCCTGTTTCCCAACCCCACAATGCTTACATACAGAATTGTCTTTCAAGGACAAGTTAATACTGTTCTCTGGTGGCTTAGTATCTCCTTCAAAGAATAGTTAAAACAGTACTCACATGTTTGGTAAGAGTCACTCCAAGATACTTTATACTGTTTGTGGCTATTGTGAAGGGGGTCATTTCCCTAATTTCTTTCTCAGCCTGCTTATCCTTTGAGTATAGGAAGGCCACTGATTTGCTTGAGTTGATTTTATAACCTGCCACTTTGCTGAAGTTGTTTATCAGCTGTAGGAGCTCTCTAGCGGAGTTCTTTGGGTCACTTAGGTAGACGATCATGTCGTCTGCAAATAATGATAGTTTGACTTCTTCCTTTCCAATTTGTATCCCTTTGACCTCCTTATGTTGTCGAATTGCCTGAGCTAGTACCTCAAGTACAATATTGAAAAGATTAGGAGAAAGGGGGCAGCCTTGTCTGGTCCCTGATTTCAGTGGGATTGCTTCAAGTTTCTCTCCATTTAGTTTGATGCTGGCTACCGGTTTGCTGTATATTGCTTTTACTATGTTTAGGTATGTGCCTTGAATTCCTGTTCTCTCCAAGACTTTAAGCATGAAAGGATGCTGAATTTTGTCTAATGCTTTTTCAGTATCCAATGAAATGGCCATGTGGTTTTGTTCTTTGAGTTTGTTTATGTAGTGGATTGTATTGATGTATTTCTGTATATTGAACCAACCCTGCATTCCCGGGATAAAGCCTACTTGATCATGGTGGATGATCGTTTTGATGTGTGACTCAAAAGGTGAATCATGGTATGCACTCACTAATAAGTGGATATTAACCTAGAAAACTGAAATACCCAAAACATAATCCACACATCAAATGAGGTACAAGAAGAAAGGAGGAGTGGCCCCTGGTTCTGGAAAGACTCAGTGAAACAGTATAACGGGGAAGTGGGAAGGGGTGGGTGGTAAGAGAAGGGGGCTTACGGGACTTTCGGGGAGTGGGCGGGCTAGAAAAGGGGAAATCATTTGAAATGTAAATAAATTATATCGAAAAAAAACAGTACTCATGCCTAAGTGTGAAAAATAAGAAAGTCAGTGTTGAAACCTCAATGTATAGTAAGCAGCTAATACTGTATTAAAAATAATAATTGTTGAAATTCACTTAGCTATTATTACTAATGGTACATGTTAAATATACCTTATCTGAAAGGCTTGAGCTAAAAGAATTTCCAGTTTTGGTAGTTTCAGGTTTGGTCTCTTTTCTCATCCTTTACTATTTTGAGAATTTATAATCTTAAAATTTGAAATCCTGAAATGTAGAAAACCCAAAAACCATTTGAATCTCATGGTCATCACTCCAAGTTTTGGATTCTAGAATACTTGGATTTTAGATTTCAGATTAGGGATACTCTTCAACTTGAAGCTTGCATTGCTCTCCAAACATTCTTGTAAAAATTTCATTTTGATGTGTTTCTGAGAGCCTATGTGACAATGTGCACTAATAACAATCACAATGCTTTGGAGGCTGGAACATGCTCTGCAGTGCACTGCTCATCCAAAAGCAAGTCTGTGTTGTTTTTTTGTTTTGTTTTGTTTTGTTTTGTTTTGTTTGTTTTGTTTTGGTTTGGTTTTTTGGATTTGGATTTTTCGAGACAGGATTTCTCTGTGTAGCCCTGGCTGTCCTGGAACTCACTCTGTAGACCAGGCCGGCCTAGAACTCAGAAATCTGCCTGCCTCTGTCTCCCAGAGTGCTGGGATTACAGGCTGCACCACCACGGCCCAGCTTAGTCTCTGGTTTTAATATACAGCATGGCAGAAAATAAAAAAGATACTGGCTTCATAGATGTTTCATAAATTTCCTCCTCCTTTTCCTCCTCCTGCTTCTGTTCCTCCCCCTCTTCCTTCCTCCTCCTACTCCTTCTGTATCCCTGGATGTCTTGGAATCTGCTATATAGCTGAGGGGTTGCTTTGAACTTCTGATCCTCTTGCTCCTCGAAGCTATATCTACAGACTTAATACCATTATATTCAGTTTATATGGTTCTGCGATCAAACCCAAGGCTTGGGTATGCTGTGTCACTCTTCAAACTGACATACATTCCCAGCCCTTTGATTTCTCTTCATGCTCATGCTTAAATCTATATTAAAAACTTTTCTTAAAAATAATTGCCATGATTATATTTTTGTATCTTATTCCATCTAGATTTTAAAGATCTAAGGGAAAAACTTAATAATAATTGTCTTTGTTCAACCTATGCTAATATAACACGTGGGACAAGATGAAATCTATAATAAAAATATTATTTTTCTTTGCTTCTTTCTAATACGTCAACCAGTGAAGTAAGCACTTAGTATCTTGACTGGGCTCAAAGCACAGATGTGTTGGAGATGCACAGAGATTCGACATGGACACAGAAGTTCATTGTCAAATTGTAAAATGAATTAAGATTTTAAAAAAAGGCCTTGGCCAAGTGAGTTGTACTGTATAACTGAGTCTTAACCAGGGGGCTGTAAGGATACAAGGAGAGTTCTAAGACAGCTGAGGGTCAGGGAGTAGAATGTAGTGAATCACAAAGACCACTCAGCATGAAGTAATTCTCAAAAGGAATCACAGAAGGCAGCATTTGCTTAAGAAGTACAGAGCACAGGACAATCTAGAATCTCAGAAGTAGAGAAAACAGCTTCTGCAGAAAGACATAGCACTATAAATGCCATTATCAGTTTAGGGCATATCACAGAGTTCAACATTTCCCATCACATCTAACAAGGTGGAAGAGGAGACTTGGAACCTGATCAGAAACTTTCAGTTTCATGATGATAAAAGCCTGTGAGGTGTGATGAGATTTATTTTTGAAACAACTCAGTCCATAGTCTTGACCAGCTATTTAATGTAAGAAGATGACCTGTATATTAAAATCCTCCCCTGCAAGTGACATAGATAGTATTCAGCCAGGAGAGCAATTGAAGTGTTGATATTCAAAGTGTAGCTCCCATCATGAAATACCTTGCAGGTCAGAGCCACAAAGTTGAGGAAATAACAAAGTGCATGGGTAGGAAATTGCCTCAGGGTTAGGGTTAGGGTTAGGGTTAGGGTTAGGGTTAGGGTTAGGGTTAGGGTTAGGGTTAGGGTTAGGGTTAGGGTTAGGAGGCAGAGAAAAATGGAGCATGAAGTTGGAATTGTTGCTAACCTGTTACAAAGTACATGGCTGGGAAGAAAACTTACCTATGGTGAGGTTACCGGAGAATGTCAATGCGTAGTAATGAAAATGAAGCTAGCGTAGAGAAACCTAGCATCCCTGTGAACCTCTAATTAAGGAAGTGTGAGCTCCATGGTCTCTTTGTTTAATGTGTGGCTTTCATTTATAATTAGAGACATGAAGTGAATCTTCAGATATGACTCTTATGACAAGTAGATCTATAAAAAGGAGTTCTTTCTTTTTTTGCCTCTGCCTAAAATATCTATTACGGACCTATTAGTGAAGATTTAAATGCTGATATTTTTTAATTTGTCATATTTATACTTGGGACGGTAGCATCAAAACATATTTATTAATTTTCAGTATTTTTCCAAGCAGTGCTTTGATACTAAAAGCTTTTAAAATGAGATGAGGCAAAATTAAATTCGTAAAATATACCTGATTGACCAACAACTCTTCTACTGTAAAATTCAACCAATGTTGAGGACTATAAGACCCTAGATATTGCAGTATGCATATTTTTTATTATATTGATTTGAGGTTGTAGTATAGCCATAGCTGAGATTTCAGGATACCCAGGAATTCTGAGGTTGAAAAAAGTTAATTAGATAGAGACATAATTGACATTTAGATCTACCTAGTGCTAAAAGTTTTGTTTTCCAATTTTATAGTATTTGATATTATTTTGGCAGATCCAGGAAGCAGAATTGGGAAAAATATGAGACCTAGAAGTTCCCATTTGATGTGGGCCCTGCCAAAACCCATCTCCCATCAAACTGACTAGGAGATAGCCTTCAGCTACCACAAAAGTCTGAGTATAAACTCAACTCCAGGAAAAAAACATACAAAAAAAAAAAAAAGCCTGAGCCAAACAAAATCTGTCATATTGTCTATCAGCAGGACAACCACAATTATATTTTTAAAAGTTTCTGAATTCACACTTCCATTTTTATCATAACAAATTTTCACAAGAGGCCCTCTTAAGATATAAAACTAGTAATGTTAAAATTCCTCATCATTTTGATTATTTTATTTTATTTTTGTTGGATGTCAGAACATGTCTATAGAACTCATCATGATTAATATACCCTGAATCTGGATATGGCCTTCCAACCTCTTTTGTGCCGTCTCTGATGTAATTTCTAGTACATTCCAGGTGTATGTGCTTCAATTGGTCTGTCCTGAGGAAGTTCTGGGAAAGGGATGCACTGTTAATATTTTGAATGTGCTTACTGAAGTTTATGTACATGTTTCTCTAATCATGATTTTCTTAATTCAAACAACCTTCTTTGGATCATTGCTTTCTTTGTTCGTACATTCATGCATAAAAGTACATTGAAATTGAAGTAAGGCTGTTGATAGTATCAGACTGGAGTCAGCTCTATTTCTTCAGGTCCTCAGATACTAGGGCCAGTAGACAAGATCTGTATATGTTGGTGTACTGGCTGGCTTTGTGTGTCAACTTGACACAAGCTGGAGTTATCACAGGGAAAGGAGCTTCGGCTGAGGAAATGCCTCCATGAGATCCAGCTATAAGGTATTTTCTAAATTAGTGATCAAGTGGGGAGGGCCCCTTGTGGGTGGTGCCATTCCTGGGCTGATAGTCTTGGGTTCTATAAGAAAGCAGGCTGAGCAAGGCAGGGGAATCAAGTCAGTAAGAAACATCCCTCCATGGCTTCTGCATCAGCTCCTGCTTACTGGCCTGCTTGAGTTTCAGTCCTGACTTCCTTTGGTGGTGAATAGCAGTATGGAAGTGTAAGCGGAATAAATCCTTTCCTCCCCAACTTGCTTCTTGGTCATGATGTTCTGTGCAGGAAAAGAAACTCTGAGTAAGACAGTTGGCAAAAAGTTGACATCAGGTAGTTTCATTTATTACTATGTGAAATACTCAGAAAAGTCAAATCAATAAATATAGAAGGAAACTAGGAACTAGAGACAGGCATGCAGAGTAACTCTAAACTAGTACAAGTGATCTTGTTGGTATGTTTAGAATTAGAAACTTTATCAGTGGGATGTTTCAAAACAGCTCAGTAAATACAACAAAAACTGTTAAGGTGAAAATCAGAGAATTTTATGATAAATAAACCATACTTCAATAAACATGTTAAACATATTGAAAATGTATTCAATATTAAAAGAAAGTCAAAATACACTTTGATGTGGCATAAAGATTACTTGCTTTGGGATCCTGAGGTACAAAATGGATAGAGTGCTTCTGAACATGTTAACAGATATCTAGTTAGGATTTATTCTCTCAAGTGAAACCAATTGTTTATTAACATTATTCTATAGGGCCTGATACCTTGTTTGAATTGCTTCTCTTGGGAAATTTCTAAGACATAGATTTCCTGTTGTTTGTTCATTGACTTTTTAATTCCTAAGATCTTGGCAATAGGGACTCGATATGCACTCTAGGTTTAAGACCATCAGAGGAAACAAACAGAAACCCATTGCTTGCTGAATTTGAGGGAAATCTGGTGAAGGCAGGTATGTGGTTAACATTGTTGCCACAAATAGAATTAAATGATTTTCATCGAGCGTTCTTTAAAAGCAATTTAGGTAGATGCTATAAATCCTTCCTTTCCATTTCTCATGCACAGAAGAACATTTGGGCTCCAGGCACCATGACAATACTCATTTGCCACCCAAAGAACTGCCACAGAAACTGTAAGTCATACATAACAAGCCTTTTCCACGGAAGATGAAGTATACACTGAAGAGGAACAGAAACATCCTGTAAAACAGTCGTTTCCTCTGTGGGATTACTGGAGAACTAAAAACAGTATTACTTCAGATGCTGCAAAACAGGTACATACTTTTAACCATGTTCCAGATTTGATTAATCAGAAATTAAGGGTGATAGCCAGGTAACTGCATATTAAAAACCTTTTCAGATAATTTTGACCTCCACTAGGTTTCAACTGCTGATATGAACACAAGATCATAAATTGGCATAATAGCATCATGGATAGGTGTTGTGAGAAATAGTAAAAAATGCAGTTCATGCTATGCCGGTAGATCATGGTGGCCATGGCTGGCCTGTTCTCATCTCAAGGAGACTGACTCAGAGCTCCAAAATCTCCCCACCCAGCTCCCTAAGCTCTCAATGGTGAGTCACTATCCCACCAGCTTCAAAACTCTCATGGCCTTTTGTGGTGCACTTCTGGCAAACCCACACTTAGCCACTCTACCTTTCTCTCTGGAACCCAGTTGAGCTGCTGTGTGAAGGAATACACCACACAAACTTAGTTCAAAATAATGGTAACTCAGTCACTGGGCTCAACAACTAGAATCCTAATCTTGTAAGCCATAGTAAATCCATATCCTCCCGAGGCGAATCCTATTTCTTCTCTTCCTCTCTCCAACCTGGAATCCCACGTACTTGCCCAGTGATTACTTTCTTTATTGATTAGAGGAAATTAACATCAAAATACAAACAGCACCAGGGCCGTCCACAATAGGTAGGAGACCATGGTACAGAGCTACTATTTTAGCTCTGTACCCTGTATTTAGTACATTGTATTTTGTGAATGACAAGTTTTAGTTTATTTGTAGGCTAGGTGGTGATATTATCAAACAATAGAACCCAACTTTTGTTATTACCCTATAACATAACTTGTTGCACAGTCCTTGTCTTAGTTAAGGTTTTACTGCTATGAACAGACACAATGACCAAGGCAAGTCTTATAAAGGACAACAATTAATTGAGGCTGGCATACAGGTTCAGAAATTCAGTCCCTTATCATCAAGGCAGGAACATGACAGCATCCAGGCAGGAGCTGAAAGTTCTACATCTTCATCTAAAGGCTCCTAGCAGAATATTGACTTCCAGGCTCCTAAGATTAGGGTCACTTTAGGCCACATCCACACTCCCATGCCTACTCCAACAAGGCCATACCTACTCCAACAGGGCCATACCTTCTAATAGTGCCATTCCCTGTGCTGAGCATATACAAACCATAACAGTCCGCATGAGTGGAAGCCATGAGTTGTTTTCTCTTCTGAAGACCTCATACCTGTCAATTGAAATTTGTGTCATTTAGGAAACCTACTTGGGTTCACTTGGGTTATGGATAAATTTCAAATCTCCATGATCATTGGACTGAGAGCTCTAGTCCTTTTCTCTTCAAACCCTTCTTATACTTTGAATATGGAAAATATCTGTCTCTCCCATGATTGACTTTCTTTGCCTCCCCTACTTCATTCTACCACAAGTCAGAGACTGTTCATTGTTATTTTAAAGATTTTGTGGAGGCTAGCCTTGTGTGCACCAACCCGGTTGGGAGATCGGCTGCCCAGCAGAGTGATCATCACTCAGAAAAGGTCCCGCAGCATACACCATCAGCACTCCCTGAAGGAGCAAACGGGCACCACCTGGTTCACAGAGACAATCTGGGGCAAGGCACACTAGGGCTCCAAGGGCACCCAAGAGGAGGACAGCACATCAGCAATCTGTGACAGGGGAAACCCAGCCATCCAGTGTTGCGGAAATAACCCTAGAGCCTCACAGGAGGCTCAAACACCACCCAGAGACAAGACCAACTAACGCCAGAGAACAAGATGGCAAAGGGCAAAAGCAGGAACACTACTAACAGAAATCTAGGCAATATGGCAGCATCTGAACCAAACTTTCCAACATCAGCAAGTCCTGGTTATGCCAACACACCAGAAAAGCAAGATTTGGATTTAAAATCGCTGGACATGATGCTGCTAGAAGAAGACAAAAAGAACATAAATGAATGTCTTAAAGAAATACAGTGGAACATGAATAAGCTAGAAACCCATATAATGGAAACACAAAAATCACTTAAAGGAATTCAGGAGAATAAAGCTCAAGAGATGGAAGCCAATAAAGAAGAAACACACACACACAAAAATATTAAAGAAATTCAGGAGAACTTGAGTCAACAGGCAGAAGTCATGAAAGAAGAAACACAAAAATCTCTTAAAGAATTAAAGGAAAACACAAACAAACAAATGAAGGAACTGAGAAAAATGATCCTGGCTCTAAAACCAGAAGTAGAAACAACTAAAAAAATCACAAAGGGAGACAATTTTGGAGATAGGAAACCTTGAGAAGAAAACAGGGGCCATTGATGCAAATATCAACAACAGAATACAAGAGATGGAAGAAAGAATCTCAGATGTCAAAGATACCATAGAAACCATTGACACAACAGTCAAAGAAAATAAAAAATGCAAAAAACTTGTATCCCTGAACATCAAGGAAATCCAGGACACAATGAGAAGACCAAACCCTAAGGATTATAGGAATAGATGAGAGTGAAGATTTACAACTGAAAGGGCCAGCAAATATCTTCAACAAAATTATGGAAGAAAACTTTCTCAACTTAAAGAGAGAGATGCCCATGAATATACAAGAAGCCCACAGAACTCCAACAGACTGGACCTGAGCAGAAATACCTCCCGTCACATAATAATCAAAACCCCAAATGTACTAAACAAAGAAAGAATATTAAAGGCAGTAAGAGAAAAAGGCCAAGTAACATATAAAGGAAGACCTATCAGAATCACAGCAGACTTCTCACCAGAGACCATGAAAGCTAGAAGATCCTGGACAGATCTCATGCAGACTCTAAGAGAACACGAATGTCAGCCAAAACTACTATACCCAGCAAAACTCTCAATCACCATAGATGGAGAAACTAAGATATTCCATGATCAAACCAAATATACACACTATCTTTCCATAAACCCAGCTCTGCAAAGAATAATAGGAGGAAAACTCCAATTCAAGGAGGGAAACTTCACCCTGGAAAACGCAAGATAGTTTACTTTTCTTCATCAAACCCAAAAGAAGATAACCACTCAAATATAAAAATAACATCAAAAATGACAGGAAGTAATAATCACTATTCCTTAATATCTCTTAACATCAATGGACTCAATTCCCCAATAAAAAGACATAGACTAACAGACTGGATAAGGAAAGAGGACCCTACATTTTGCTGCATACAGGAGACACACCCCAGTGTAAAGACAAAAACTACCTTAGAGTAAAAGGCTGGAAGACAATTTTACAAGCCAACGGTCTTGGGAAACGAGCCAGAATAGCCATTCTAATATCAGATAAAACTGACTTCCAACCTAAAGTCATCAAAGGAGACACAGAAGGACACTTCTTGCTGGTCAAAGGAAAAATACACCAAGAAGAACTTTCAGTTCTGAATATCTATGCACCAAATGCAAGGGCACCCTCATTCGTAAAAGAAACTTTACTAAAGCTCAAAGCACACATTGCACCTAACACAATAATGGTGGGTGACTTCAACACTCCACTCTCCTCAGTGGTAACATGGTATGCACTCACTAATAAGTGGATATTAACCAAGAAAACTGGAATACCCAAAATATAATCCACATATCAAATGTGGTACAAGAAGAAAAGAGGAGTGGCCCCTTATTCTGGAAAGACTCAGCGTAGCAGTATAGTGCAAAACCTGAAAAGGGAAGTGGAAAGGGGTGGGTGGGAGAACAGGGGGAGGGAAGGGGGTGTGTGGGACTTTCGGGGAATAGGGGGCCAGAAAAGGGGAAATCATTTGAAAAGTAAATAAAAAATATATCAAATAAAAAAATCTCTTCTCAACAACCAATAAATAAATAAATAAATAAATAAATAAATAAATAAATAATCTAAAAAAAAGAAATACAAGAGAATATAGATCAAAAAGTAGAAGCCCTTAAAGAGGAAACACAAAAATAAAAATAAAAAAAAGATCTTATGACTACATTAGAGACCTCATGATAAGTCTTTCTACTTTTGGAGCAACTTATTAGTAACTTTACATATGCAAATTATTTTATTATATAACATTGCATACTTGCAAATATATTTCCATAAAGTTATTAGTCGGGGGAGTCTTAGGGATGGCATGAGAGAGACATTGGGCTACTTACCACAATTCCTACTTTGTGAGTTCCCCAAAACAGTGCCAATTATACAGATACCTTAGAGGGCCTAGGGTAGGTTAATATGATTAAACACTGACATTACTGATTCTCTGAGAAAACTACCAATAAAGAGTTGACTACTACATAAAACTTCTTTGAGTAACTATGTCTATTACTCACTAATTCTTAGGTTGTAGAATCATACCTTCCTGAATGAGGAATAATCTGTATCTCTAAGCCAACTTGCCTGGATAAAATAAAGAATTCCAACACATGGTAATATTTATTATGAAATGAAAACGACTGTCAGAGTATGATGTCAAGGTTAGGTCTGGAACTGGTTGATTCATATTTTAGGATCAGATATTCCACTGGTTGCTGTTGAGAAGTATCTTGTTCTACTTGCTCCCACATAAAACTTTTGATGTAATCAAACATATATTTTGTTGAAATAATTGACAATTACAATTGAAATAATTTATTGAATATCTTTTTAAAAATATTTTACATATATATTTAAACAATAGCATTGGAAATAGCCTGTAGCATTTGGGAGAATATATGGGACCCTCCATTTTGACCAATAACGCAAAAAGATAACCCATTTCGTGGTAGCATATGATATCTAGCTGGGACTCTCTCTTCCACATTATATAGTAACTCAATTTAAATTCTCTTTATATAGCTATATAATTAGGAAAATTCTATACTAGTAGGCTTTCATGTGTTTTTTTCAAAAAGCCATTATTGTCAGTTACCCCTCACTGTACTTCTTCCTTTATCTTGTTCTCCTACCCATGACCTGTTCAATCTACCTTTTCTAACTTTCTCTTTATTTCCTTCTCCTTGGAAGATATTCTTTTATTGTCTCTTCCTAACCACTTAACCTCTGTAGGCATTCCAAATGATTCATACAACAGCCATCGTCTCAAGACTCAAAGATATATGCAAAAGAGGGAGGAGAAAGATTGTAAGAGCTAGAGATGGTAGATGATTTTAAGAAAACATTATTTTCCAGTTCCAATAGTCCATGTGTACTAACAAACTCACAGAGACGGAGGCAACCTATCTGAGACTCACATAAGCTCAAACCAAACAAAATCCCAGAATGGAGAAAGAGAAATGATCTCAGGGTCCTATCCGAGCCAAGCAGACAGACAAGAATAATAAACAGCTGTTAGGAAAACTAAAATTAAGTTCTCTTTGATGAAGTGACAGTTGGCATTTATCAACTACACACAATGGCTTTGGAATACTTAGCCAACACAAATTGACTGTCTAGCAATTTCTTCTTCATTTGTTTTTGTTTTGTTTTAAGGGGGAAAGAATAAAAAATTAGGCAGGTATAGATGAGGGTAGATCTAGAAGGAGTTGGATGACAGGACAGAAATGTGATAAAAATATAGTGTATGGAATTCTCTAAGAATAAAAAGCTTATTTAATCTCTATAATATACATACCTGAATACAACTTTGAAACATAAGTTAGGTTTCTAGAAGTTGTATACGATGTTACATTTTCAACACAAGTGACAACACATGCTGGTGAGGATGTGAAGCCTGGGGAACACTCGTTCATTGCTGGTGGAAGTATAAACTTGTACAGCCCCTGTGGAAATCAAAATACTGGTTCCCCAGAAAATTGGAAATCGAACTTCCTCAATACCCAGCTATACAAGTCTTGGACATATACCCAAAGGATGACCCATTCTACTACAAGGACACTTGCTTATCAATGCTCATAGCAGCTTTATTCATAATTTCCAGGAACTGAAAACAATGTAGATGTTCCTGAACTAAAGAATAGATAAAGAAAATGTAGAACATTTATACGATGGAGTATTACTCAGTGGTTAAAAATAAATGACATCACAAAGTTTGTAGGCAAATGGATGAAACTTCAAAAAAATATCCTGAGTGAAGTCACCCAGGACCAGAAAGACAAATATGGTATGCACTCACTGGTAAGTGAATATTAGCTGTTAAGTAAATAATAATCAGGCTACAATACACAGATCCAGACAGGTTAAGTAAAGAGGAGGGCTATAAAGAGAAGCATGGGTTTCCCTGGGAAGGAGTATTAAATAGACTAGATTTTCCCATGTGCTGTGGCTGTGGGTGGGGCTGGGGGAAAGGGGGACAGGAATGGGAGAAACGTGTGTATGTGCGTGGTAGGGGGGTAGAGAGAGAGAATGTGTAGGAAGAGGCAGACAGATTTGGGAGGCATTTGGGGCTGATGTAGAAACCTAGTGCAGTAGAAACTTTATTGAATCTCTGAGTGTAACAGTATTGCAGGCTCCTGCTAATGGATTCAGAATCTGAACTGTCACCTTTTGTAGTCAGGAAATGTGTCCAATGGAGGCCTTGGGTTACATTTGATTGAGTTGTTGGCTGAGGAGGTTCCATGGAGATCTCTAAGGAACCAAGTTCGGTGCTAAGACCGAGATAGATTTATGAAATCTGACAGCAGGGCCCTATTGCCAAGGACAATTTCCAGCCAGCTCATTGAACACAAGGAAGTTGAGCTGATGCAGGCTTGGAGTCTTCACTACTGTAATCTAATCTCTTTGTCACAGTAGGTTCTCTGTGGGCTATGAAAAGGGAAACCTAGTCACCAAACCCAGCCACAAGACCCTAAACCTACAACCTGTCCTACTCACACGATTTGTTGAGCCAATGGTGGTAGAGAAGTTGTACAGGTAGCCAAGCAATGTCTGATTTAACTCAAGGCCTACTCCACAAGAGGGAGCTGATAACTGAACACTGCCTGAATGACCAAGAACTGGATGTTTGATCCTTAGAGACCTAAGTTAGAACCAAACAAGACTGGTTTAAAACAAAACAAAACAAAACAAAACAAAATAAAACAACAACAACAAAAAAAAACAAAACAAAAAAAGTCAATGAAATTATTCCTAATGATACTCTGCTATACTCACAGACAGATCAGTGCCTAGCCCAGTCATTATCAGAGAGGCTTCCTCCTGTAGAAGATAGGAGCAGGTGCAGAGACCCATAGTCACCTATTATACAGAAAGAGAGAGTCTACACTGAAGGTCTCCATCAAGTCCTTTCCATCAGAGATCAGGAACCCTGCAGAAGAGAATGGAAGAGTAGGAAAGACTGTAGGAGTCAGAGGTTATGGGGGAGAACATGGAACCAGGAGAAGATGGACCATTAAATTAACTAAACAGGGATCACTTGGCCTCACAGAAACTGAACTGTTAAGCATAGGTCTGTACCACATCCTCTGAAAATAGATAATGGTTATTAGTTTGGTGGCTTTGTATGACTACTAACAGTGGGAGTGGGTGTGTCTCTGACACTTTTGCCTGCTCTTGAGATGCCTTTCATCTTTTCATGTTGCCTTGTCCAGCCTCACCATAAGGACTTTTGCCCTGGCTCACTGTGTTTTGTTTTATCCTATTTGGCTGTCATCTCTTGGAGGCCTACTATTTTCTGTAAAGGAAGTAGAGATGGCAGTAGGTGTAGATTAGAGGGGATCATGTGTGTGGGAGTTAGGAAGAGTAGACAGAAGGAAACAGTGGTTAAGATGTATTGTATCAAGAAAGAATCTCTTTTCAGTAAAAGTTTTAAATGCTAAATTTTCAGTTCTTTTTCCCAATTCATAATCTGAATATGCTTATATATTACATGAATATATTTTAATTAAATTTTATTTCTTCTGGTCATTATTTTCGACATTTATTTTAACTTCCAAGTAAGAGACATTCAGCTGGAAAAGGGTAGTGTCTAATGTAGCAGCAGAGTTATATTCTCTATTGTTTTTTAATCTATTATAAAGTATCTTCTTCTGGTCTTTGTGTTTATCCTTCAGCTGCTTATAAACATGGTTGCAAAATAAAATGATCTTGAGAGCTCCCAAATATAAAACTACAAAACTGAACATCATCTCTATACTGAACATGGATTTTTAAAAATACATTTTATAGAGAACATGGAGCATGTTTTGTTTGGTGGATCTTTTTATTGTTTTGTATTGTATCATTGTGTCTGTTTGTTTTTTGTTTTTTGAGGGAGAAACACAGAGAAAGAGAGAGAGAGCATGACTTTTGGTTGGTAGAGAGGTAGAAGAGGTCTGAGAGGAGATGAGGGTGTGGAAAAATATGAGAAAAATATATTATATGAAGAATTAAATAATAATTCTAAAGAAATAACAAAATCTTTAGTATATAAGACACACAAACATAGGGAAAAATATATACTTAATCATGTACACATTTAAAAAAGTTTCCTGGGCTGGAGAGATGGCTCAGCAATTAAGAGCACTGACTGTTTTTCCAGGGGTCCTGAGTTCAATTCCCAGAAACCACATGGTAGCTCACAACTATCTGTAATGGTATCTGATGCCCTCTTCGGGTGTGTCTGAAGATAGCTACAATGGACTCACATTTATAAAATAAATAACTTTTAAAAACGTTTCATATTTGTACATATATATGAAACATTTATGTATATATATATGTATATATATATATATATATATATATATATATATATATGTATATGCCACAAAGTGTAAATATACACCTCAGGAAAAGCATTTAGCTTTTAGAAAGCATGGACTTGGACCATGCTGTATTTTGGGAATCTGCTTTCACAAGCTCTTTACCATAGAAAACATTTACATTCCTTTTTGACTGACACATGATATGTGAACAGTTTTGACAAGTATTTGTTTGAATAGTTTCTGTATTTTATAGGGTTTTCTAGGCATAAGAATGTAGCTGTAAAGGAAAAACTCTGAATTCCTGACGGTTACACTCAATATTCAATGATGTGATGGACTTACTGGAGGAAAATAGACAAAACATTTTTGAATCTTCCTTTCTCCAAATATTTCATCTAGTTAGAGCTCTGACATCTATCATTGCTTTGTGGAGAGAAAATACTAAATCTTTCTGAGTTCTAAACATCTTATTGGAAGGACCCTCTGTCAAACTCCTTGATTTATGTAAATATCGGTAGATAAGAAATAAATTACTAGCTGGGCAGTGGTGGCACACGCCTGTAATCCCAGCACTCTGGGAGGCAGAGGCAAGTGGATTTCTGAGTTCAAGGCCAGCCTGGTCTACAGAGTGAATTCTAGGACAGCCAGGGCTACACAGAGAAACCCTGTCTCGACAAAACCAAATCCAGAAATAAATTACTATGTAAAGTGGTTCTTAGTGTGTTTGAAAAATGAGAATCAAAAAGCAAATAAACAAACAAACAAACAAACAAAAACAACCTAGATGTGAGCATGGTGCCCCGCACCTGTAGCTCCAACATTCTGTAGGACGGAGACATGAGAACCACAAGATCAAGGCCAGTTTGAGCTACGTAGTGAGATCTTGTGTGAAATCCCCCCCCCCCAAATTCTGTGAGTATAAGAATTTGCTTGATTTATTTGTTATTTTCATATGTATGAAAGAAAACACCAAATTTAGGGGAAACTAATATAATCTTAAAAATTACTTGTTTCTATTTATATGTATGAGTGTTGCCAGCATGCACATGACATCAGTATAGAGGTGAGAAGAGGGCATTGTATCTACTGTCGCTGGAGTTGTAGACAGTTATGAGCTCTCATATAGGTGTTGAGAAACAAACTGTTGTCCTCTGCAAGAGCAGCAAGTGCCCTCAACTGCTGAGCCTCATCTCCAGTGCCAGTTGTTTTGATTTTGAGACATCTTACTCTATAGCAGAGGCCAGTATCCAACTCACTGTTATACAGGCTGATCCTATACTAGCTAAAATCCTACTGCCTCATTCCCTTGGAGCTCTGGAATTACATCTGCGTGCTACCATATATGGCAAAACTATATTCAATACCAGAGATACATGAGTTTTTGGAGACCAAGACTACAGATTGATTTAAACATAAATATAAATTGTCCCCAATGATATTAAAAGTGACCCTAGCATGCTCTGAGACCTTTTATTTAATAGATCTGGCACAGTTCCTGCAATGGGATATTCCTGCAAGCCCTAATTAGGGACTGATGTTAATAGTTTGGAACTCAAGGAAGGATGCATTTGGGAAGAAAGGCTTTCTCCTCTTTGCTCTATTTAAAAAGAAGGTTTGAGGATTGTATGTTGTTTGCAAGTGCAAGGTAATGTGTTTGCCAGCTCCTTGGGTACCTAGGTTGTTTCTGTGCCAATCTTCGCTAAATGAGCCCAGTGCTTGTTTTAAACAATGCTGGTGTCTATTGGAGTCTGTAGCCATGTGACATGGTAGAAACCATGGACCGAGAAATTCTTGTTCTATTATTATTAGCCCACAAAAGTGAGCCAGGAACAGAGAAGTTCAATGTGTTTTCTAGACTGGCCTTTCTTTCCTCACAGAAGGAATGTCTCGTTTTTATAGAGGTCTGGAGAGAGAAAAAAGTGACATATTCACAAGAGCCCTCCACCACAAGCCACGAAAGAGATAAACACGGTGCTTGATGGGAAGCAGCAGCTCACTGAGTTCTTCTCTAAGATGCTATTAAAAGAACAGAGTAAGAACCACTTGCCAAGCCGACAAACTTAATTTCTCACCCGTGTTGAAGTATTTGCAATTGTGTCATTACCAGTGCAGATCTGTTGTTCTCACACTGACGTATCGTCCTAAAACCTAGATATGGCAGGATAGCAAATTTGAGGAAGAATGCTTGTAGAATGATGAAAACTTACTATTAGTTTTTCTGAAACGGTAAGGGCAAATACTTCATTGACTCTCTGTCCCCTTTTCAGCTTGCATGTAATATCTGAGCAGCATCCCATCAGAGCTTGAGACCCATATTGGTGATTACACAGTTACATTGCGAGCTCTGCTGTTTCTTGATTATAATTGAGTCACTTACACAAATCCAAGGAAAGGCAGGAAATCAACCATTTGCAATGAATAATTCCTGCAAATTGGATGCAAGACTACATTTTATAAATGCAGATTAGGTAATAGTTGAGATTCTTGAGACAAACCCTACAGGTAGCTATAGTACATGATGTCACATGATAACTCATTCGTTCAATGCCCTTAAGATTGTGCTTGCCCCATTTTTAAAAAAAGATTTATTTATTTTATGTATATGAGTACACTGTAGCTGTACAGCTTGTACAGATGTTTGTGAGCCATCATATGGTTGCTGGGAATTGAACTCAGGACCTCTGCTCATTCCAGCCCTACTTGTTCTGGCCCAAAGATTTTATTTATTATTATATGTAAGTACACTGTAGCTATCTTCAGGCACACCAGAAAAGGGCTTCATATCTCATTAGGGATGGTTGTGACCCACCATGTGGTTGCTGGGATTTGAACTCAGGACCTTTGGAAGAACAGTCAGAGAGAGTTCTTTTTTTTTTTTTTTTTTTTTTAATTTTCCATGAAATAGTCAATTTTACAGTGTTTTTTTTAATTCGATATATTTTTTATTTACATTTCAAATGATTTCCCCTTTTCTAGCCCCCCACTCCCCGAAAGTCCCATAAGTCCCCTTCTTTCCCCCTGTCCTCCCACCCACCCCTTCCCACTTCCCGGTTCTGGTTTTGCTGAATACTGCTTCACTGAGTCTTTCCAGAACAAGGGGCCACTCCTTTCTTCTTGTACCTCATTTGATGTGTGGATTATGTTTTGGGTATTCCAGTTTTCTAGGTTAATATCCACTTATTAGTGAGTGCATACCATGATTCACCTTTTGAGTCAGGGTTGCCTCACTTAGTATGATGTTCTCTAGCTCCATCCATTTGCCTAAGAATTTCATGAATTCATTGTTTCTAATGGCTGAATAGTACTCCATTGTGTATATATACCACATTTTTTGCATCCATTCTTCTGCTGAGGAATACCTGGGTTCTTTCCAGTTTCTGGCTATTATAAATATGGCTTCTATGAACATAGTAGAGCATGTATCCTTATTACGTGGTGGAGAATCCTCTGGGTATATGCCCAGGAGTGGTATAGCAGGATCTTCTGGAAGTGAGATACCCAGTTTTCAGAGGAACCGCCAGACTGATTTCCAGAGTGGTTGTACCAATTTGCAACCCCACCAGCAGTGGAGGAGTGTTCCTCTTTCTCCACACCCTCTCCAACACCTGCTGTCTCCTGAATTTTTAATCTTAGCCATTCTGACTGGTGTAAGGTGAAATCTCAGGGTTGTTTTGATTTGCATTTCCCTAATGACTAATGAAGTTGAGCATTTTTTAAGATGCTTCTTCACCATCCAAAGTTCTTCAGGTGAGAATTCTTTGTTTAACGCTCTACCCCATTTTTTAATAGGGTTGTTTGGTTTTCTGGAGTCTAACTTCTTGAGTTCTTTATATATATTGGATATTAGCCTTCTATATGATGTAGGATTGGTGAAGATCTTTTCCCAGTTTGTTGGTTGCCAATTTGTCCTCTTGATGGTGTCCTTTGCCTTACAGAAACTTTGTAATTTTATGAAGTCCCATTTGTCAATTCTTGATCTTAGAGCATACGCTATTAGTGTTCTGTTCAGAAACTTTCTCCCTGTACCAATGTCCTCAAGGGTCTTCCCCAGTTTCTTTTCTATTAGTTTGAGAGTGTCTGGCTTTATGTGGAGGTCCTTGATCCATTTGGATTTGAGCTTAGTACAAGGAGACAAGGATGGATCAATTCGCATTCTTCTGCATGCTGACCTCCAGTTGAACCAGCACCATTGGTTGAAAAGGCTATCTTTTTTTCCATTGGATGTTTTCAGCCTCAGAGAGAGTTCTTAACCCACTGAGCCATCTCACCAGCCCGTACTTGCCCATTTTATCTAGCACAGTTGTGGTTTACATTTGTTGTCCTAGTTAATATTTGTCTTAGGCAAACCTACCTGGCTAGACAGATAAATAATATGGACAATTCTGGCAAAGTGCATAAGACATATGTAGCTGTTCAGGGGTAGGTAGTACAGCTTTTCAGAAATCCCAGAGGTTTCACTTAGACAGTCCTGGCCTTATACCCCAGCTTTGCTACGCATTAATTATACAAACTCACTGGAGATTTTTTCAAGTAATACAGTTCTGTGTTTTCATGTATAGAATGTAAAAGACCAGTTCTGACTTACCTATTAGATTATCATAAATACTGGGGGCTGGACAAATGGCTCAGCAGTTAAAAGCACTGACTGATCTTCTATAAGATCTAGAAGCCCTATGTTTAATTTCCAGTCCCCAAATGGGTGGATCACAGGCATCTTAATTCTACTCTCAGGCGATCCCAGTCCCCTTTGTGGTTTCTCAAACCATCTGTAACTTAAGTCTCAGGGTATGTGACATCCATTCACTTCACAGGCACCAGGCAAGCATGTGCTGCCCAAACATACTTGCAGGTAAAACACCTATACATGCAAAACCATTCTAAAATTTGAAAATATTATCATGAATATTGATTAAATATATGACACCCAATACAGGGAACATGACATGTAAAGTTTTCAACAAAAGGAAATTATAATGCTCTATATCTATGTGTTTATATAAGTAAACTATATATCTTGAAACTAAAACAATATCCTTTCCTGGCATTTGCCATTAGAAATTACTTACATTTTTATCTTACTTGTTATTAGTATTGATTTATTTTTATTCAAAATTTACATGCAATATTTTGATCATAGTATTTTTTCATCCCCACCTGTCCACCCAACTGTTTTTTTCTCTTTATCTCACTCCTCCGAACAAAGAAAAAAAAACAGCCAAACAAAACAATTCAATGAGATATAATTTATCAAAACAAACAGAGCCACATGTATAAAAATACCACGGGTTCCATTTTATGCCTGCTGGTTACTCCTGGGCATGTGGCTTGCCCTGGAGTATGCTTCATATACCCAGAGACAATTCACTGGAGAAAACTGATTTCTCCTTACTCAGAAGGTATCCGTTTCAAAGCAGCTTCTTGGTTATGAGTAGGATGTCTTTATCAATTCCATCCCCCTCAAGGCTTAGGTATCTATAGGGAAAAGGAGGCAAAGGAATTGTAAGAGCTATAGGTGGTGGGTGGCCCCAAGGAAACAGTGTCTTCATGACAAAACAGGACTGATGCACATTTAAAATGAACAAAAATCTGAATCTTAACCGTAAACATCAATGCTATAATTCAAGCTAGTAAGGAAGTGTACAAGAATAAAGTCAAATCATGAGCATCTTAGTAAATATACAAAAGGATTTGTTTCTTGTCATTAAAAAATGCTAATACCTCATAGTTACAGACTTGAGTCTCTCTGGCTCTGTCTGTCTGCCTATCTGTCTCCTCTCTCTGTTTCTGTGTCTGTATCCCTCATGAATATTTTTAGTTTATTCTTTTTTGATATATTACATTCTGATTACATTTTCCATTCCTCCCAATACCTACTCCTAAATTCTCCACTCCCCAGATCTATTGCTCCTCAGTTTCCCTTCGGAAAAGAACAGGCCGCCCAGGGATATCAACAAAACAGAAGGCAAAGTTTCATCTTCTCTCCAATCCCTCATATTAGACAAGGATGCATGGAGGCATCAAACATTGCCATTAGGAAAGTCCCTAACTTTCTATAGAAATTTGAGCTTCCATGCCTTACCTTATGACAACAGGGTGTATATTCTTGGGGTGTTGATTCTCCTCTTTGATAATAAATAAATCTCAGCCCCATCAAAGAAATTTGTACAGATTTACTGAGTTTCAGACCCAGATCCATCGGAATTTTGATAGTTCACTCTGCTGCTTAACTACTTCCTCCTTTTCTTCTATGGAGTTGATAGATATTCCTTTTTTTTTTTTTATTGGAAGTCTACTTTTCAATTGTACTCTATAATGCTAATGTTCGAAGTGGTTTCCAATCAGAAGATCCACTTATGTGGTTAAATATCTGATGTACATTAGTCATTAGGGAAATGCAAATCAAAACAACCCTGAGATTTCACCTTACACCAGTCAGAATGGCTAAGGTCAAAAACTCAGGAGACAGCAGGTGTTGGCGAGGATGTGGAGAAAGAGGAACACTCCTCCACTGCTGGGCTGTGAGATGGTACAACCACTTTGGAAATCAGTCTGGCGGTTCCTCAGAAAACTGGACATGACACTTCCGGAGGACCCCGCTATACCTCTCCTGGGCATATACCTAAAGGATTCACCAGCATGCAATAAAGACACATGCTCCATTATGTTCATAGCAGCCTTATTTATAATAGCCAGAAGCTTGAAAGAACCCAGATGCTCCTCGAAGGAGGAATGGGTAGAGAAAATGTGGTATATTTACACAATGGAATACTACTCAGCAATTAGAAACAATGAATTCACAAAATTTTTAGGCAAATGGCTTGATCTGGAAAATATCATCCTAAGTGAGGTAACCCAGTCACAAAAGAATACACATGGAATGCAATCTCTGATAAGTGGATATTAATTAGCCTAGAAGCCCTGAATACCCAAGGCACAAATCGTATAACAAATGACTCCCATGAAGAAGTATGGAGAAGGTCCTGATCCTGGAAAGGATTGATCTAGCATTGGAGGGGAATATAAGGACAGAGAAAAAGGAGGGAGGTAATAGGAGAATGGATGGAGAGAAGAAGGTTATGGGACATATGTGGAGGGGGGATCTGGGAAAGGGGAAATCATTTGGAATGTAAACAAAGAATATAAAAAATAAAAATATTGAAAAAAAATCTGATGTACCTGCTGCTTTTCCTTCTTTGTTCTTCTTCTTCCTCTTTTCTTCCATTTGTACCTCCCTCCTTCTTTACTCCTTTTCTCTTCCTTCCTTCCTTCCTTCCTTCCTTCCTTCCTTCCTTCCTTCCTTCCTTCCTTCCTTCCTTCCATCCTTCCTTCCTTCCTTTCTTGCTTGCGTGCTAGCTTTCTTGCTTTCTTTCCTTCATTTCTTTGTTTGTTTGTTTCTTTCTTTCTTGCTTTCTTACTTGCTTTTGTTCTCTCTATCTTTTTCATTCGTGGTGATGGTACTGAGAAGTCAATCCAGGGTCTATGAGATGCTGAACTACTATTCTCTTAAGCTTCAGCCCTGCTTTTCCTTTAACATTTATTTTAAGACAGAAACATTCTACAAAGACAAGACTAGTCGTGCACTCATTCTTTAAGTCAGGAAATTTGTTTTGCTTTGTTTTGTTTTGGTTTGGTTTGGTTGGGTTTTTTTGAGACAGGGTTTCTCTGTGTAGCCCTGGCTGTCCTGGAACTCACTCTGTAGACCAGGTTGGCCTCAAACTCAGAAATCTGCCTGCCTCTGCCTCCTAAGTGCTGGGATTAAAGGCATTCACCACCACTGCCCAGCAACTCAGGAAATTTGAATTCATCATCCTGTTGCTTTAAAGTGCTCTGTACCAGGGATAAAATCTGTGACACAGGGCCTAGCCTTTTCCTGTTAAATATACTTATTTTTTTTTCTTTTGTAGACATTTTAATAATAGACTTTAATAATAATAGCAATGCTTTATCTAAATAATGTTCAAATATTTCTGGAGACTGAATCTATTATAATTTACTGCTAGTTATATAGCATCTTTCCTCAAGCTAAAATCACATACTATAATTTTCTAGATACAATCCCAATAGGCTATCTACAAACAAGAGTGATGTATTGGGAGATGATAGAACCCTATTGGTTCCTATTGGTTTTATGATCTCTTTATCACAGTAGGTAGGTAGACCTTGACTGTAAGATCAGTTTCTCATTACAGCAAATCTTGCTGATTCTGAATCTGTCAAGATGTAGCACGCCACATTGGAAGGGACAGCTACCAAAGGCAGTTGTTCCTACCATAATGACTGCCTTGGCAAGACAGAATATATCTCCTCACACTGTGAGTTAGAATTTCTTAGGATATCCTTTGAGTTACTTTTTTCACTGTGACAAGAAAAGTAATTAACGCAAGCTAAATAGGAAAATAACAAATATTTTAGTATGTAAATTTTTTTATCTTTAAAATATTGAGTCATTTAAAATTATATAATATATCCTTCATGATAATATTATATCTGAAGAAATGAGGCAATTTTCCACACATTTTTCACCACACCGAATAGCTATATAATTTTGACATACATTTGTCAGAACATAATTGAAATAGTACATTCTTTCAGCTCTAGAATTGAAGAAATTGTGGGACCTCTTTTTCCCCTTTGTCTTTTGTCAAAAATTGGCCTGCTTTAAAAGAGGGCAAGTGATTGAGGACATTTCTGAGGTGTGTCATCTTCATAAGACCTTCCTGCTGAATGACGTGCTGCCTATTGAAACACAAAGAAGGTTCTTGCCCAGGGAAAATGACATTCAATCCCCTGCTGGCATTATGAGCAAACACTGTCATTGCATCATTCACAGGAACACAAGTCCATTTCTTCTCAAAAGATTCTCACTAATATATATGAAACACATTGCTATTCTCTGAGCAGTAGTTTCTCTCTAAATCACTCAGAAGGTTGCCCAGTGTGTGGTCTTTTCAGAATCACACTGACTATTAAGAAAACAATCAGAAAATCCTCCTTGGGGGCTCTGCACCTTAGGAATCCTCTCATGTGAACATACAGTATCTCAGTTGTGTCAGTGTTTAGACCTAATGAACAATTGGTGAATTTAACAAGAAATTATTTTAATTTTTCTGATAGATCCATTAATATTCTAGGTATTATTTAGCTACAAGCAATGTATATAAAATTTATTTTTTTCTAGAAGTGATTTAGATTCTTTATCTGAAAATCTCTATTGAATAGGTCTAATTAATTCAGCTTAACAACATATATGTGTAGTTGTTTATGACACTTTATGAAATATCACGACCATATTTCACAATCAAGGAGCCTTTACAGTGATATTTATCTCAGTTGACATTTGATGTATATATGTGTCTATGTACACACAAACACACATGTGCATACATATAAGCACAGATATTTTTAATATAAAGCAAGTCATATATCATTCCTATGCATTTAAAAAATTACTATCCATGGTAAAAATAATCTATAGCTTGTCATGTGAGCATGATTAATAAAACGCAGCATAATTGCTGACTTGTGCTTTAAACTATGTAAATTGACTTGAAAAATTAGGTATACTTCTCTATACCAATATTTCTTTTGTTAGTTATATGAGGTGAACACTAAGAAAAAGACCAGTGTAGCACAAAAATGACCAAAAAAAAAAAAAAGAGAGAGAAAATAGTAGCATTAGTGTATAAGGTATTCTCTTTTAGAAGAAAAAGATCTGATTGGTTTGCCCATGCAAAGCACAGTTGAGCAAAAACATCTTCTCCAGCCTCTTAGCTAGAGAGCACTATGGGCTAGATGCTGCCAGTGCACATGATCCCCTTACTGAAGCACCCCTGCCTGTTTTGAGTGAGCCCTGTTAGGCAGTATCTTTCAGCAGTCACAGACTTGGAGGATTGTTTCTACTGCAGAGAGCCATCTTGTTCAAGGTCACATTACAACTGAAAAATCAATGAAGGAAAATAATAGAGTCCAGCGTGGTCCCATTTTGGATGACTTTTTAAGAGACCATTTTAAGTTCTGAAGCTTTCAGGTTTGCAGTTCTAGCATCTTTTATGTGTGTGTTATATAGATTGACCCTTCTTTGGCACTCCTTGCAAAATTATTCTCCTATCCACTGAACTATTCCAAACTTATAACTTAATATAAACAAGTTGCATCAAGTTGTATACAATTTTCTGAAAGCTACCTACTCCATTGGGAAATCCATACAAATTGGGAAGGAAAGTTTTTCTTTTCTTTTTTTTTTTTTTATTTTGATTTTGAAAAAAATTACTGAGTGAATTTTCATTACTTAGCCTCACACTAGGTAAATTCATTTAAAAATAAGGAATATTGTTTGCAAAAGAGAATAGAAGGGACTGGTGAAATGGAAAGATGCTAATTCTTTAAAAGTCTATTAAACTATGGGAGAGAATGTAACTTGACCATTAGAGCATCCTTTGCATGCTAATTGTTCTCACAATAGGTTTGCCTGTTTTAAAAATTAACGAGTCAACCTAAATTGCATTTATTTCAAAGTCACTGAATAGTTCAGACTGTGCTGTCTGTGGCTGCCAGATCTTGGGAAAGTAATCACTTATTTCTTGTGTATTTGTGTCATACAACTGGAAACGCAGAGTATCTTAGAAAATCGTTCCTCTGTCTAAACAAAAGTTTTCTCCTTATTCTCACTTCTTGAAATGGGGATAAAGATGTTGAAAGCAAATAAAACAAGCACAAATATCAAAACAATCATTCTTGAAGTAAGAAACACGGGCTCACAGACCCGACATTTCTAATGATTAACAATTTTCTACTTAGTAATTCATTGTTATTACATTTTAATACTTTCCTATATTGTTTTTAGTTTCTTTGAAAGCATTTCATTTAATTTATGTTTATGCATGTATGTGAGCTTGACTGTATGTGCACATGTGTGTCCAAATGTCCTAAAATGCTAAAGGATTGTGGCAGAACACTTGAAGATAGAGCTACATGAGGCTGGTTTTGTGTTTTGTGTTGTCCCATTTTGGTGCTGTAAACCAAACTTGGAACACCTTCCAGAGCAAAAAACCTAGCTTATATAAGTATCCAACCATTCCATAGACCCAGGGTAGAAAACTGTTCACTGTCACATAAATTTTTCAATTCACGTCAAACATTTTCATTCATAATTATCTTTGCAATTCTTTCGAGTGACCCATTGCTGCCAACAGCTTCATGTATCTTTGTTTTTATTTTTGCTTTTAGTACATGTGTGAGCCAAATACCAGATGCATATAAATACACAGTCACACAGGAAGAGCAATAAAGTTTTAGAAGAGTCATAATATAAAGATAAATTACATCAAATGGTAGTCCATACAAAAGCATGTGCAATAATGCAGCCTTGGAGCTTGGAATTGGATACAGTGGCAATTTTTCCACAATTGAAATCACTGAACATTAAAAATCAATGCTAATCCAAATCTTCACCCACACATTTATTAAACATTTACTAGAACACCAACATAAACACTTTATTTTTACCCTTGTATAAAGCTAAAAGAATTATAATTATTGCCCACTTTGCTGATGGGAATACACAACAAAATATCTTCCTCTCTAATGTGCATTTACTGAACTCTTTGCCTTGTTTTCTATATTGTAGTTTATGGACATATATTATTAGTGTTGTGTCAAGGATGGGCAAGTCACATGTCCAATTTTCCCCTTGTTGCTATGTAAGGGCAGACGGTACCTTTTGTGCTGTGCGATACTTGAATGAGAAAGCAAAACTATTGTTATTTTTATGATGCCTGGATGTCTTTCCTACTTACTGTCTTATTACTTCTTTCTATCACATATACAAACTCTCTTATGAAACTACAGTCATGGCAGGGAAATGGAAGTTTCATTATAAAGGAGAAATACAAGTTAGAACACGAAAATGATATTAAGGGAGAAAGATGCACTACATGGAAAGAAAAATATAAGAAAAGAACATGACAGGAAGAAATGGACGAGAAAACATAATGATAACCAGAACAGGCTACTCAATATCCCTCTTAAACTGAATGACTTCACCTTGTCCGGATGCTTGTGTAATGCTTGTTAAAAGAGTCTCTGATAAATTCAAAATCAACAATTCTATGTCTTCTTAAATTTTTACTACCACACAGAGGTTCATTCTATGGTATTGCAATCTGAGAAGTGACAGACATGGACCACAAGTGTTTTTATAAGGGTGTTAGGGCATGTGTTTTACGTAAATAAGTTTCAGGTTTGATACTTAGAACAAGGTTAAAGGTCATACAGTAATGCTGAGTATCTAACTGATCACATATTCTGGCAAGAAAAACTATATTTTGTTTTTGTTAGGATAAACTGAAAAAGATGTAATACAAGATATTTAAGAACTCTTTTCTATCTTCATGCCTCAGTCTCATGAATACACTCTTGTTCTTCCATACTAAAGAGGAATTTGAACTGGAAAATAGGAAAAGGAATGTGAATAGTTAAAGATTGGCATGCCCTTTGCCCTATTTCATATAACAGTCATTTTTATACCCAAGACTACATTTGGCATCTAATCTTATGAGGTTATCATTGTGAGAAACAGATGCCATGTGTCTTAGTCATGGTTTCTATTCCTGCACAAACATGATCAAGAAGCAAGTTAGGGAAGAAAGGGTTTACTTAACTTACATTCCCACATTGCTATTTATTACTAAAGGAAGTCAGGGCTAGAGCTCAATTAGGCCAGGAAGCAGGAGCAGAGACTGTGGACTTACTGGCTTGCTTCTCCTGGCTTGCTCAGCCTGCTCTCTTATAGAACCCAAGACTACCAGCCCTGGGATGGCACCACGCACAAGGGCCTCCCCTCTTGACCCCTAATTGAGAAAATGCCTGACAGCTGGATCTCATGGAGACACTTCCCCAATTGAAGCTCCTTTCTCTGTGATAACTCCAGCCTGTGCCAAGTTGACCCAAAAAACCAGCTAGTACACCCGGTTTAACATAGAAGAAGATTGTAGAAATAAAACAGATGCTCTACCCTGGTTAGATTTTTGTTGTTTGTTTTGTTAATATTATGAACTAAAGTAACCTAAGGGGAGAGCATCTTAACTTAAAAAACATACACATTAATCTGGCTGTGGCAAGCCTGTGAGGTGTTTCTTGATTAATAATTGATTTGAGGGTCTCATCCCACTGTGAGTGGTGTCATCCACAGGCCAGTGGTACTGAGTAGTGTACAAAAAGAGACAACCATGTAAAGGAAGTTACTAAGAAGTATTACTCCATGGTCTCTACTTCAGTTCTTTCCTCCAGGTTCCTGTCTTAAGGTCTTGCTCTGACTTCCTTAGATGATAGACAACAAGCTGTCAGATATGATCACCATCCTACATGTTGCTTTTGTCCAAGATGGTTTTTCACACTGATAGAAGTCCTAACTAAGACTATGCGCTCTATAAAGAATCATTATTATTTAGCTATAATTATTATAATTCATCGATGAATAACTTATATTTGATAATGAATTTACAAATGAATTAATTCATTGATGGAGTTAATTAGTTTTGGGATAAGGACTTCACATTCTACCCAATGCTTCCTATATCCAAAATGCTTGTTTCTGCTTTGATGGTGAGTTGATATATCACATTTACCACAATAATATGTTGTGAAGTTTTAGTTACCGTTTTACAATATAGATAAACCTATGTGCACTTCACTTCTGAAGCATTTATCTCCTACAGTGTTTGGTAACACTTGCTCTAGGTATCCTGTGATATTATAACTAATGTAAAATGCATCTGGTCAATTTGAGCCCATTTTTTTCTTAATGAGTCAGTCTTAAAAGAGCCAAGGTTCTAATTGGAGAGGAGGAGAGCTTTGGATGTTATGCTTGTTATTGTTCAATAATTCTGGATGACAGCAAGGCTTATGACAGAAGTCTTTGGATAGCTGGTTTCAAACTCAATGCCTCTCCCTCCAATTCAAATTGCTAATTCATGTGTAAATACTAATCTACCTTAAGAAGTGGAAATGCATGTTATCTGATATAATGTTCATGATGTGTGGTGAACTAAACTCCATAATATGTTCAAGGATCAACTGAGGCTCACTCTGTATTACAGAATTTTCCTCTTCTATTAAGAGAAAAGGAAAACAGCTGAGGATGGGTTATATCGTACATTGGCTCCTCATAATTTGCACTTATATCATTCTGTCTGCATTATTTCCATTGGTCTATCATTTGCAGCAAACAGATTAGTAAATACCATTAGCTAGAGTCTGGTAACTACAATCAAATTATCTTTCACCACAGAAATAACCACACCAAAAATACATTTACTACTAATGTGATCTAACTATTCTTCTAAAGAGAAAACCCGAGTTATAATTCCAGAATTATGAAGAATCCCCAAAATAGATTTCTAAGCATCAACAAAATCTCATAGAATTAAAAAAAAAAACCTTTTGGAAAACAGAAATTTGAAAAAATGTGTTTGGAAAACAGAGGTGTCTGTGCCTAGTAACGAGAACCTGAGCATAAGTGGTTAAGAAGTGCAGCATCAATTCGGAGAGTCCCAAACTCTCTTCGAATATCCATAAGTTCTGAATATTATGGAGTCCCTAAGCTCTATAACTGTATTTCCAAGATGAAATTTAAACTTAAATCCTCATTCATTGTTTTATGTTCATACTTCAAAGCACAGTGTCTAATTCATCCGAGATACATAAAAACAAATAATAATAACAATACAAACTCCTTTCCCCCAATACAAATATGCACCAGAGAGAATTAAGAATCTTCCATCCATTATGAGGATTCAAATGATATTCCTCCAAAAGTCTATTCCAGAACATCTTAAAAAGGTAAAACAGAAGGCAGTCATATATGTTTCAAAAACAGTACTATTCTGTAAAAACTACTTACAAATGTGAGGCCAAAGTAGAAGCAAGGAAGATATTTTAAAAAGCAGCATTTGGGGCTACGATTGTAGGTACTATTGGTCACTTTGTTCACAGTATTTAGTTACAAAATTAAAGATTGAGAGTTGGAAACTAATTTAATAATGTCTATCAAATATAATTTTCTGTCTGCTAATGTTAATTGCTAATACTTAATGAAGTGCTTTAGAAGGAGCCCAATGACTTTTCATTTTTGAGATAAAATAAAAATTTTGGACAGTTTTTTCTTTTGTCTGAAATAAATGGTCTGAATAATCTTTTTACCTTCATTTTTACAAACAAAGTAAATTTTAGTCTAATTTAATCTAGACTTGTCCATTATTTCTTTTAATATTATCCATAAAATAATAGTTAAAAATAATTACAGCTTTTACCTTGAAGAATATTACCTTATTGAATCAATAGATGTGAAGTTGGATGAAATTTAGATACAAGATTAGAGGCAGAATTGATCTTTTGTTAATCCTTTATGTTAATAGTTTTTCAAAAGGAAAGTGGTAAAAGTGTGTGTTATCTTGACACCCCTTCTTTTCATCACAAACTTGTCTAGATTATATCTAAATTGGGTTTTCTGATTCCAAAAATATCTTCAAAATCTCCCCATAAATCCTAAGAAGCTAGGAAACATGGGCACAGAAATCAATAATAAATTGTAAACTTTGATTTTGTAAAGAAAATCTTTTCTTAGTATTCTACATTCCAGTTCTCTTAATTGAGAGAACAAGATGTATGTTGAAAAATTCGACATATATTATTACATAATTACATGGATTTCTGAAATTTTTATGACAACTTTTTAACATTTTTGGCTTAATACCCAATTTTGTAGACTTGACTTACACTGAAGCACTCAGGATATTATACTTGGTAAATCTATAGGTCACTCATTATCTTACCCAGTGTGTCCACAGGGATAGACATTTGGGGAAAATGGACTTTGTACAAGAATTTCATTAGTTTATTGGAGATTTTTTTATACTCTCATCAGCACAAAACAGAAGGCCTTATGCATTATTGATGCTTCAACAACTGCATACAGTGGTAGCTCAATTGTTTCCACTTATTCTTGTTTTGTGACAGTTGTGTTCAAGGCTTCTCATTTTCCCAAGTACTACTTTAGCTGTATCACACAAATTTTGATGGGGAGTGCTTTCATTGTTATTAAATTCTAAGTGTTGTGCACTGTTCCTGGCTTCTTGATATCTAACTCAGAATTCAGTTGCAAATAGAAACCATTTTCAAATAGCTGTTATAAATAACTGAAATAATACTACTGCCATAGCACCTCAAGTATATTGAGTTTAAATAAGGTTTGGGCTGCTGTCTGCAATCCCAAACACTAATCTACCCAGGAGTTTTATGGAACAATGAACTCTAACTTTAAAAGCAAGCATTTGTAACAATGATTTTTTAGACTAAATGAACATTTTAAAGTTGATGTCTGCCTATATTGGTAATAACTATTTTTATTGAATATAACTGCAGCATACTGAAGCTCCAAGAAAATTCAAGATGCTGATGCCAGTCCTTTCTATAAATATTTTATTTATATAGCTATATGGAGATACCTTAACAGAAAACATATTGCAAACTTTTTATGCCAGGGCTTTCCAAATCAAATATTTCTACATGCATTTGTTCCCCAGGTCTTCACTTGCTGAACAAATATAGTAAGTCACAAATATAAAGGGATTATAGTTGTACATAACTCAGTGAATGGCTTTTAACCCTGGCACAGACTTTCCAGCTTTAGTTTGAAAGAAACTTCCAGTGGCCAGAAGATCATGGATTTGAGCAGATAACCTATTTGCCCATGACCATGTATATTTTGTTAGTCATGGCTCTTATTTCCTTTTTTGTCCATTTTTATTGGTTATTTTATTTATTTACATTTGAAATGTTATCCCCCTTCTCATTGTCTCTCCAAAAAACCCTCTATCCTATCTCCTGTCCCTCTGCTTCTATGCAGATGCTCACCTACTCACCTACCCACTCCTGTCTCATTGCTTTAGCATACCCATACCTTGGGTCATTGAGCCTTCACAGGGTCAAGGGCCTCCCTCCCATTGTGCCAGATAAGGTCATCCTCTACTACATATGCAGCTGGAGCTATGGGTCTCTCCATGTGTATTCTTTGGTTGGTGGTTTAGTTTCTGGGAGCTCTGGGGTGTCTGGTTGGTTGATATTATCGTTCTTCCTATGGGGTTGCAGACCCTTTCATTTCCTTCAATCCTCCCCATATGTCCTCCATTGGGATCTCCATGCTCTGTCCCATGATCTGTTTTAAGCATCTGAAACTGTATTGGTCAGGCACTGGTAGAGCCTCTCAGGAGACAGCTATATCACCTTCCTGTTAGCAAGCACTTCTTCTCATCCATGGTAGTATCTGGATTTGGTAGCTGATCCTCCCCTGTGGCAGTCTCTGGATGGCCTTATCATAAGTCTCTGCTCTACTCTTTGTCCCTGCATTTCCTTCAGACAGGAGCCATTCTGAGGTATGTAGCAAGGGGGGATGAGGAACTGGGTGTAGCCACCGTAAAGTCCCAGATGCCAGGAAAGCAAGAGGCTCCCAGGACCCACTGGGGATGACAATAGCTGAAATACCCAACAAAGGTGAGAGAGAACTTATAGAGACCATATCCAGAAGTTAGGCTTGGACCCTGGTTGAGGAATGAGGGTCACCCACCCAACTCAAAACTTTTAAGCCAGAATAGCTCTTCTTTCTTGTGGAACAAAACTCCACTTAGGGAAAGGTCACCCACAGTACTGAAACACCAATAAGAAGATAGTAATTACTTTCAGAGATCTTCTAGTTAATGAATGGATCACACCCAGATTGTTAATGGTTTACTTCTCTAATTACAATGTCAGATCAGAACATCAGAACATCTTTTATTTCTATTATGTCACACTAAGACTCTATATTGCTTTTGTTTTCTCAAATCAAGTTTTTTTCATTAATTCTTCCTATCTGTAGTAAAACACCAATTGGGGGCTTATGATGCCATAAGGATAAGTCGATCAGTGAAAGTATGCATGGCAGCAGGTAGAGATGGTAGCAGGAAGCTGTAAGCTCATACACTCAACCACAATATGAAGAGCAAGGCAAACCAGAAGCAGATGTGAGAGCATACAGCCAAGACTAGCATTCCTTATCATAACACAGGTGGCTGAAAACCACTTCCTGCAATGCAATCTTAATTTATATTGAAATTAGTTTATTGAAAATGAACTGAAAATAAAATGTCTATAGGGATAGTGGGCCCACCTTTCCTTCTCCATGATGGAATTTCCTTACATATGAGCAATCCATCTTTTGGGAAGTGGTTGAGCACTTCACAGTCCCTTATTCTCTGCACAGTGACAATTTGAGGATTTCTATGTTAAATGTCATTTGCTACAAGAAGGAACAGATTTGATGAGGATTGAGAGATACATTAATATATAGATATTGCACTAAGTAATTAGGAGTAATTATAATACTATTTCCATCTAGTGGAATAATAGTAATTGAATGTCCTCTAGGGTCTATGACCTCTCTGGACACATGTTCTTGTCCCCATTAACTGTGCCAGTTAGGGGTTCCATTATATGGAGTGAGCTTTTGTTCCAAGCAAAAAAATGATTGGGATTACTTCCGTTAACATTTATGCAACTGTTGCTCCAATGGATAGATTGTGTCAAAGTCATCATTATTTTAGCCTTTAAGGTTCACAGATGGGTGGGACTGTGGCTGAATTTTATCTTTCAATATCAAGCATAGTTCAAACATGATGCAAGCTAGCCAGTAGAGATGGCACTAGTAAATGATCACCAGTTTGATATTCCCATGGACCATGACTCAAGTGTCTTTCAACACCATTCCTCCCAAAGTTTTCCAAACCCTGTATTCTTGATTCCCCTGGACATAGATGAGATTACTGAGGTTTCAAATAGATTGATTCTTAGAAGTTTGTTATCCTTGCATGATGGAGACAGAATTAGTTCAATATTGCATATTAAGTATTGATTAAACACTGGGCTCTGGCTTTCATAACAGCATATATGTATTAGCTCTATGACCCTAAATGTTTTAAAGGTACATCTTATGTAGCTTATAGAATATAAAGTAGTAACAAGAATGCAGTCTTGCTAAGGTTCTTACTAGATAAGAACATTGGATTGTTGTGTTCCTACACTCTAGTTTTATGGTCATAAAGCAGGGTCTTTTCCAATTACAAGCAATCATTAGAGGAAATTATGCAAAGAGCAAATAAATAGAAGTGAATGTCATATAGTGTGCCTCAGAGTTAGAGCTGGAAGCATCAATATTAACTTGCCTTGTTTCTATGTAGAGGCACAGGAAACCGAGAAAATAAAACAGAACCCAGAGTGATTTTTCCTAGTTACTTTCCTTTCAGGAGCCATATTGGCTTGGGAATGGTTGGAAGAGCAGCTTAATTACATTGAAGTAATTCTATTTTTCGTAAACAATTTGTATAATTTTCCTGAGGTACTTTTTCTCTCATAATCAGGCATTTATATTATAAACACTAGTAACACAAATTATATGTAAGTTGGTATGTAAAGAAGAGTTCTAGTTAGAAGATATGAGGAACCTCCAACACCCAGTTTGTTATAAGGATAAGAAACTTGTCATAGTTTTTCTAATTTTATGGGATCATCTACATCAACTTTCATATCTGACTTGGAGGGAAGTGATGGAAATTTAGCAAATGTGTAGTTCATACTCAGTTCCTTAGGAGACACTTGATAAGGAAACAGCCATATACTTCTCTGATCTCCAGAGTTATTAAAAAATAAAATAACAATGAAACTTCAAAGTGGGCACACCATGTTACTTTTCATTGTCCAGAGAGAAAATGAAATTCTAGGCATAAATTCAATTCATCTACTGTCTAAAATGTAACTTTTGGGATCTCCATTATAAAGCCAATAAAATAGTAAAACAGGGACGCAAACTTGATCAATACAGTGAAGATAAAAGAGTGACATCAAAGCAAATGGTGGACCACAGGCTTTCTAAGATACCATCCACAACAAAGGAAGAAAAACAAGGGCAGATGGTTTCAGCACTAACTTCGTCAGATTTCTGAAAATTGACTAAAGACATATTGCAATCCAGGAAGTACTGATTAAAAGTACAAAAATAAAAGACTGAATCTTAATAAGAATGAGGAACTTTATGGTCTTTGCTTTATTTATGTTCTTCAGAGTCCTGCAATGCCACAAAACCCACACAAAGCGATGACTCTAAATTCCGCAAACACTCAAGAAAATAACTCAGTTGGAATTCTTGTAATACTCCACTGATGAAGGTTTGTTCAATTGCGTCTCTCTGCCTCCTTCATAGACCAGCAAGATCTGTCTGTGCCCAACTTGATATAGAACTTCTTTTTTTAGGAACGTGTATGAAAATCATTTGTTAGTCACACCTGAGAAGGTACATACAGCTTTGGAAAACAGTGGGCTAAAAATGAAATGAACAAACAAATGAAAATCTTAAAAAAATTCTGGAGAATTTATCAGATATATTCCCAAAATAAGCATAAAAGATTTTGTAAAACTGTCTGTGCTCCCAATCACCATGACAACTACATGCATGGAAAAAGCTGTGCCTCTCTCTGCCCTGCTTTGCATTGTGTTTGAGATTTTGAAGAGTGTCTGAGGAGTCCACCTATGTTTCATCTGAGGCTCAGTAAGAGTTATTTGAAGGCAACGATAAACTTTTAACCTTCCTGATTGAATATTAAAGATATTCCTCAGTATGTACATAGAGTCATTTGGCCAAACAAGAAACACAGTGGTTCATCATTCTAAGGAATTCTGTCTGATCATCATTTGAGTACCAATCCGAATGATATAGATATGTACATTGATAACCACCATCAATAGTTTACCCTATTTAGTTTTTTTGAATTGCAATCTGTTACCTTGATTAACATATCTAGTCCATTGGCATGCTTATTTTAGTTTTTGTTGTTATTTTGTACAAATATTAGGTATTTCTTGTATACTATTATTTCTACTTTACTAATCCCTTACATTTCCATAAATATCTAAAACTGCTTTGTTACTTGTTGCCACCAGCGGCCACATACGAACTGGAATACCTGGAAGAGAATTCTGAGGTTAACGGGAAGGGGGCAAAAGAGAAATGAGTCAAGAGGACAGTTGCCCATAGAGACCGACTTTACTATCATTAAGCCAATATTCATAATCTTAGGAAAAACCACCCTGCCCCCCAAATGGCCGAGAGTTCATTAGATCTTCTTCTCGGCGGGTTGTCTGCTTTCAGTCAGTTTTCTGTTGGTCTCCGGGTGGAGCTGCGCTGAGGTGAAATCAGCTGTATTGTTCCCAAGGAACTAGGGCCGGAGATAATGCCAGGGAAGGGTGGAGGCTGTAGACCAGGAATGCTGCAGCTTGAATAGGCCGAAGATAACGCCTGGGGAAGGGTGGGGGTTGCCAGCCAGGAGGGTCACAGCTAAATGCTGTGGGGGGAAGGGACAGTTATTGTTTCCAAGAATCTACCTTTATTCTTATTCGGATTATATTTACTGAGTACTTCATGAGAATCAAAGTCATTCATTAGATTTTGTTAACTACAGTTACAGTTTAGTTAATCTTTATTCTAATCTTATGTCATCATGGTTCTGTAAGTTTTGACATAGATCATGCACATTCTCCAAGCATCAATAGGTCATGTCTCTTTGGTCCTATCATAAATATTATTCATGAATGATCTCTGACAATATAAAAGTATTAACTTTTATATGCTGATATGGTATCTTCTACTATTTTTAGCTCAATCAGTATTAGAAATTTTTCATAAATTCCTTGAGATTCTTCCATGTACAGATTAATGATATCTATAGTCTGACACTTAACTTCTGCTTTCTAGCCTCTTACTTTAAATTGGCTAGATCTTCTCATACAGTGTGTTCCTGCTACGTGTATGACTTGTAAAATAAAGGCTACTGATTCTCTGACACAAGAGGAAAAAAAACATACTAAAAATTTCTTGGTGAGTCTAATTCACACAGTTGCTTGCAAAGTTGCCATCATTGTTCATTTGTAGTTTGTGTGTTTAACTTTATTGATGCTTTGTGAATATCATACATGTACACCCAACCTCATACATCTCCCTGTCCTTTCAAATTTTCACTCCACACTTGGAGCCTTCTATCCCTGCCTGCCACAGGTGTTGATGAAGGCATCATGAAGGCATCTCTCCCATGCCCATTCTACCACCTGGTGGGTCCAGCTCTCCTATGCTCATACCCTTGTGTCGGCTCGCCTGTGCACTCTGCCTGGAAAGTAAGCTCTGCTGTGCTGCTCAGGCCAGTTGCTTTGTTTTTTGTTTGTTTGTTTGTTTGTTTGCTGTTTATGTTGGTCTCTTTGTTTTCCATTTCTTTTCTTTCTTTCTTTCCTTCTTTCTTTCATTCATTCTTTCTTTCTTCTCTCTCTCTCTCTCTCTCTCATTCTTTCTACTTTTATTAAATTTACATCTGGATTATTGCTGCATTCCTCACTGTCCCACCTCCAAGCCATGACCTATGACACCCACCTCCCCCTTTTACCATCCCCCTGCCACTTCTCCACAGAGAGAGTGGAGTTCTATCCTGGGAATTTCCCTACCCTGGCACATCAAGTCTCGACAGGACTAGGAACGTCCTCTGCCACTGAACCCAAACAAGACTGACTAGTTAGGGGAACCAGATATACAGACAGCCCACAGCTTTAAAAACAACCCCTGCTCCAGTTGTTGGGGAACCTACATTAAGACTGATCTGTACATCGGCTACATATTTGTGGGGGTCCTAGTTCCAGGCTATGTATGGTCTTTCATTGGTGGTCCAGACTCAGAGCCACCAAGGATCCAAGTTAGTTAACTAGCTGTTGTTACAGTAGAGTCGCTATTACCTTAATCAATCCTTAGACCAATTCTTCCATAAGACTCCCTGAGTTCAAATGTTTAGTTCTGGGTCTCTACATCTGTTTCAGTAAACTACTGGGTGGAGCCTCTCAGAGAAGAGTTATGTTATACTCCTGTCTAAGCACAGCAGAGTTTCATTAATATAGTGTGCTAGTGGGGAGGGGGCCAATATCCAAAATGTATAAAGAGCTCAAGAATGTAGGAACTAATAATCCAAATAACCCAATTAAAAAAACAGGCTACAGAGCTAAACAGAGAATTCTCAACAGAGGAATCTCAAATGCCAAGAAGAGGCATTTGATGACTCTTAGTCATCAGTTGCTTGTTTTGAAGATCAGCTAGCTTTTCTTGGAGTTTAAATTGCCTGTTGTTTTGACACAGCTAAAGTTTGGGGTTTTCCTTGATGCCACTGAGAGGACACAGAAGAGAAGAAAAAAACTGAAGAAATAAATTTATAGATCTTCTACAAGTGTTCAACCCTTCAGATACTAAGACAGAGATGCTTTCCTCAGGTTATAGATGGGCATGCTTTGGTTAGCACCAAGGCTTCTCTTTAACCTCAGATCAAAATTTGAGAGAAATAAATTCAAAAACAAAGACAATAGGGAACAACAACTAAGCCAAGCAAACCAAACCTTGGGAAATTCTCTGTGCCTTCTTAAAATTACAATGTCTTTCCTAAGTCAAACAACTTCATAATTCTTCAGTAGATAAATTTTATATTTAGTTCAAAATGTTATTCAGATTAGTATTAGCATGAGCAAGATAAAGTAAACTTGTTTTACTAAGCACAAGAAAATCCTATATTTATATAGAAAAGTACATATAAACCCAGAAGACAAAATAAGCAAATCTTATGGAAATTCTTTAACTGAATAAAGAGAAAACATTATCCATTTCCTTATTTGGAGCTAGTGTGATTTGGACAGAAAATTAGAAAATGGCACTAGGAAAAGATTTGACTTCTACCCAATTTATGAACTGTGGTGTTTTTTATGAACATGTAACTCATAAGATTGCATATTTTAGTCATTAAACTGAAGAACTACTTTTTGACTGGAAAACATTATTAATAAATTGTAATGAATAAGAACACAGCACAAGTCATAAAAGTAATATAGTACTTTAATTAATTGAAGTATGAATTTGAAAGATTTCAATGCCAATACATTAAATATTCTTTTTCATTGTAATTCCTTGTACTGTCTTATTTTATGTGTCAACTTGACACAAGCTGGAGTTATAACAGAGAAAGGAGTTTCAGTTGAGAAAATGCCTCCATGAGATCCAGCTATAAGACATTTTCTCAATTAGTGATCAAGGGGTGAGGGCCTAGCCCCTTGTGGGTGGTGCCATCCCTGGGCTGGTGGTCTTGGGTTCTATATGAAAACAAGCTGAACAAGCAAGCCAGTAAGAAACATCCCTCCATGACCTCTGCATCAGCTCCTGCTTCCTGACATGCTTGAATTCCAGTCCTGACCTCCTTTGTTGATAAATAGCAATTTTTAAGTCTAAGCTGAATAAACCCTCTCCCCCCAACTTGCTTCTTGGTCATGATGTTTAGTCCAGGAATAGAAACCCTGACTAAGACACTCCTCCAAAACCCACAGATCATAATTTCTATTTCAAGAGTGTTAAGGCAATATTCATGATTTCATTGTTTCTCTTCTGCTCTCCCAATTTTCTGGCTCTTGCAGCCTCTGCTTTCTAATCCATACATTTTCCTGAGCCTTGGCAATAGAGTACAGGGATAATACAGATGCCCCTTTATAGCTGAGCACTAACTGATACATGCTAGACCTTTTGGTCCTGCACTCACTGGTTTTATATGAGGTTGACACAAGCAAGACTAATCAGAGAGAAAGGAGCATCAGTTGAGGAAATGCCTCCATGAGATCCAGCTGTAAGGCTGTTTCTCAAGTAGTGAACAGTGAGGAAGGACTCAGCCGATTGTGTGTGGTGTCATACCTGGACTGGAGGTCCTGGTTTCTATAAGACAGCAGGCTGAACAAGACATGGGAAGAAAGCCTGTAAGTAGCACTCTCCATGGCCTCTGCATCAGTTCCTGACTCCAGCTTCCTCCTATGCTTGAGTTCCTAAGTTCCTTTGGTGATAAACAGTGATGAGAAAAGGCTAAGAAGCACCGTTTCTTCTCAATTTGCTTTTTGGTCATGGTATGTCATCGCAGCAATGGTAACTCTAAGGCAGATCAGTTGTGAATTTCTCTATGAGCCACTATCCAGTGCACAAAGACACTTCTCTGATGAGGTCAGAGAGCTGCAGTAGACCATGGAAAGAGAGGTAATCACATAGAGAAGAGTGTGATATCATAGCACTTATTGGAATGATAGTAAACTCATTGCTGGGGATGTGAGGCCCTCCAGCATGGGTTCTTGACTAGGTTTACATTACCAGGGATGTATTTCCTCCTGTGGAGTGTGGAGTTAGATACACTCAGAAAGCTGTGCTTACTCCATGTATTCATGACACTGTCACACCCATGCCTACAGCCTGTCATACATGTCTTTCTTACAGTTTATGATGTTCACAGCTGAGAGAGACTATTGATGACCTTCACCCCAGCAGTCTATGCAACACGATCTTGACCTAGGGAAGCTAGCAAATGGGGAGGAAGTGTGTGTTTGTGTTTGTGTGTGTGTGTGTGTGTGTGTGTGTATGTGTGTGTGTGTGTGTGTGCGTGTGTGTTTGTTCATTTGGTTGTGTATGTGTTTATGCAAATGTATGAATTACTTATTGAATCCATTTTGATTTAATAATATATACATTTGTCCAGGGCTGGCCACTTGACATTGGACATTCCATGTGGGAATCTCTCCATGGAAGCCACCAACTTCCCATTTTAGCAGCCACTGATCACCTGTAGCTCTTTAGCTAGAGGTGGAAACATGTAGAATTTCTTTTGCCCATATGGACATGTCAAATGTCATGAGGTACTTGTTCAGAAAATTATATCATTGGAAGTTCATTGTTACATTTTCTCTATCTTGTCTAAAAGTCACTATCTAGCAGATGCTTTCCTGGACCTTGGCTCATACAATATTTCTTCCCCATCCTCTATGGTTTTCACTGTGCCTTAAATTTATGAGTTCTGTTGTAGAGATAATAGTGGTTAGGCGTGGAAGTCCACATTTCTTTATTCTCTCATTTTCACCAGTAGTCTTTCTATCCATTTGATCTGTTCTAAAACCAGTAGTTTTCATCTATTACAAAGTGAAGGTTTTCTTTTGTGCACCTGTGCATATAAGGACAAGAATATACAAACACAATTGTTATTGGCTTAGGAAATGAAAGTATTACAAAATAGGTTTCTTCACCAATAATCCAACTCAAGCCTATTCAAGGATATGAAGTCAGGTTTATTGAGAAACAGCTCTGATCTCTAGGGTAGAGGTCATTGGAGACATATACCCAGACTAAAGTAAGGGAGGGTCTTATACAAGGGGTGATGATTTGTGAACGAGGAGCTGGGATCATGCCTATATGTGGTAAAAATGTTAAGCCCTTGGGCAGGCACTCAAGGGTGGGTTTTGAAAAATTCAGAGACAGGGAAAGATGAGGTTGGTAGAAGACAGGCTTTCCTATCTTGTGCAGGAGAATAGCAGGGTCCCAACTGAAGTGTATATTCTTTTGTGTTTATGACCTCCCCAGCTATGGGTAGTTTGTTAGGTGAACAAAACACAATGGGAATTTTCTTCTCTCAAGAGGATCTTAGAGAAGATCAAATACAATTAAACAGTTCCTAATTATCCCCAATATAAAAGTGCTATTATTATTGTAATTGTGGACATATTGTTAGTATTTCCATTGTGATTCATAGGTGTTCCAGCTAGGTGTGTATACAGATGATTACTCCACTTCCTAGGCAGGCTGCATAGCAAGGTTTTCAAACATCTTTAAGGTTAGTTATCCATCATTCACACTCCTGTTCCTACAGGCCCATCTCTCTCCCCACCAAAGCCTCACTCCCTAATTCTTTCTCACTCACATTGCCTTCGGTTTACTACCTACCATACTTGCTTAAGATCTTCCTGCCCCCTCCAGTGACCCCTTTTCTAGCTCACTGAATTCTACAGGAGTTCCAAGTTAAACACAAAACCTTTAGTATTATTCACTAAGATGGTTTCATTGATAGTTCTCTTCATTTCACTGTTGTTTTCAGGAACGTAGAGTAGATTCAGACAGAGGGCCAATTGACAGTCACTGCACACAAATTCTATGTGCTTTTGTCTCAAGTTGTGATCTTTCCCTTCTCTTCTGCATGATCACCTCACTTTCAATTCTGTCTAATCAGTATGAATATAAGTTCACCAATAATCATTTTTCTTGCTCTACTTCACAGCCACACCACCAGTGTTGGATAAATCGATGTGTGGATAACTCTGGGGGCATAAATGTGATGGGAAGTTAGAAGTTAAATAGTAATTTAATTTTCATTGCACAGCCCATAGCTATTTTGGATCTTACATTGTGTTCCCCTGTAATGTACTATATGTTTCAAATAGCTGGAAGTACTTTTAAAGTGTTTACTCTCAAACAGTAATGATGTTTAAGTTCAACATCTTTAACTTAACTTGAAGACTATTCAGTACATATGCATTAAAATATCATTTAAAGTCCCATAAGTGGATGCAATTTTGTGACCTAATAAATATATTCAAATACTGAATTTCAACTAAAATATTTGAATTTGAACCAGTAAATATTTAGAAACCATTAAAAATCTAGGAAATAAAGGAAAAGAGAAAAATATCCAGATTAATTGAATAAGTGTGATTATGTGAGTATGGAAAAATTCAACAAAGGATAAAGCAATACTGAATAACTTTAAAAGTAGTAGCTCTCTAAAGTTGAAATGATATGAGGGTCATCTTGTAAATAAGAATGTTTTCTGCAGCCTCCCCCTCTCACTTCCTCTTCCTCTCCTCATCCTTTCTGCATTCTCCTCCCCCTCCCTTTCCCTTCCTACTCTCTTTGTAAATAAAAGTATATGCAAGTGAAGAGAAAGAATTTCTTCATCCTGGAATTTGGAGTTCTAATGAACTTACTAAATAGCTGTTGCCAAAACAGGGAGGAGAGTGGGTGGGTGGGGGATCACCATCATAGAAGCAGGGGGAGGGAGGATGGAATAGGGGTTTTCCGGAGGGAAAACCAGGAAAGGGGATAACATTTGAAATCTAAATATATAAAATATTCAATTAAAAAAATGAGTGTTGCCAAGGAGCATCCTTGGCTTGGAGAGTGTTTCTAGGAGCAGCAAAACAAATGACTAGAAGTGAAACTGTGCTCCAAGCTGATGATCTATATTCTGCTTGAGACAGCTTTCCACATTGCTTTCTCTATGTTCAGCTCTCTGGAAATCTCCAGATATCTGGATAGCTTATAAATCATAAGTTCAGTCTTTTATTTTTATTTTACGTAACAATCCAGTTATTGACTCCACATTTCCTTTTGATTATCCTATGACTCAGCATCCCTTAACCCCCGCCCCTTAGTTCTTGGGAGATAGCAAGCACACATTTTCTTTTGTCTTTTTTAAGTTGTGAAATTTTTTAATCTAATTTACCTTCTCTCAGACTTTTAATGTGATATTTTATGAATTTAAACACTACCATATGTTTAAAATGTTCCACATTTTAGGATTAGTGGCAATGAGATGGGAAATACTTGACTTTTATGGGAACTTTCAACTACACTGATGGCTTTTCAAGTAACGACAGACCTGCCTTGCTGCATACCTAATCCTTAATGCATTTGTCTGCTTGCTACTCAGTCACTAAATTTTATTAACATGTAAACTATTATCCCCCAAAGAAAGACCAAATGTAAAATTGCCAGTTGAAAAAAAATGTATTCATGTAAACTTCTGCTTCCTTTGATACTTTTTTTTTTTTTTTTTTTTTTTTTTTGGTTTTTTCGAGACAGGGTTTCTCTGTAGACCAGGCTGGCCTCGAACTCAGAAATCCTCCTGTTTCTGCCTCCCACACACTGGGATTAAAGGCCTGTTCCACCACAGCCCCCCTTTGATACTCTTATCTTAGCTATCATTACTCCTATTCTTACTATAAACATACTGCAATGATTATTTACAGTTTTCAGTATAGTTGGATTAATAAGGTATGGGAGATTAATGAAGTATACTTCAGAACTGTCTGCTCTTCAGAACTTCCCTATGATTAAATGTCACAAGGAAGAAAAATATTAATGCAAACATTATTAAATCATATTTTTGTTCCTACAGGATATATATGTTGAGTATTTTTATCTTCATCTTGATCTGTGGTAGCTTCTCATCACATATTTCTCTATGGTCATCACTCACAAGCAGTTATTAAATTAATACACTTTCCAACATAAGTAATGCTTTCTGTTGTTATGTTATTTGTATTCTCAAGAAAAATTGATAAATGACAAGTAAACTGTGCTTCATAGTAAAGAATACCTATACATATTCAAGACAGAGAATGAATATTATTGCTTTAAGCTTTCTGATATATACTGAGATGCATATGGAATACTGAACAAATACTTCATGCTGGTTTCTCTTATATATTTTTTCAAAAGTTGGAAGTCTAGTCTCTTTTCCTGCTTCCTACTTATCCAGATGCAGAAGTCTCAGCTACCTCACCAGCATCCTTGTCTGCCTTTCTGCTGGCATGCTTCCCATGGAGATAATGGACTAAAGCTATGGACTATAAGCCAGCCCCAGTTAAATACTTTCTTTTGAGAAAGAAAGAAAGAGAGAGAGAGAGAGAGAGAGAGAGAGAGAGAGAGAGAAAGGAAGGAAGGAAGGAAGGAAGGAAGGAAGGAAGGAAAGAAGGAAGGAAAGAAGGAAGGAAAGAAGGAAGGAAAGAAGGAAGGAAGGAAGAAGGCATACATGGGGAAAGAGAAAAGTCAAGAAAAGAAAAGAAAAACAAAAAGAAAAGAAAAGAAGAGGAAAGGCGAGGAGAGGAGAGGAGAGGAGGGGAGGGGAGGGGAGGGGAGGGAAAGGGAAAGGTAAGGAAGGGAAGGGAAGGGAAGGGAAGGGAAAGGAAAGGAAGGGAAGGGAAAGGAAGGGAAAGGAAAGGAAATTGTTAATTGGTGGCACGGATGTCCATTACATAGAAATAGTTCAATGCATTTTATACTGTCTCAGTTATTATTACTGATGTTTGAGTATGCCAGAAAGCCTACTAGATTTGGCTACCTTTTCTAAGGTTAAAAAAAAAGAAACAAAACAAAACAAAACTTTATTTTAGTTTCTGGAAGAGCAGTAAAGAATTCTGCCTACTAATTTTTAATGATTATGTTTACTGACATTTTAGAAAACATGAAAGTCTTCTGTAAATATTTCCTATGTTATTTGAAATGTATTAAATCTTTATCCTTTCTGTTTGCTGAGAGTGGGTAGATCCATGACATATGTATCACAGGTCCAAACTTCCTCATAATGACTTTAGTGTAATTTTTTTCTCTACACACAATTATGAAGTAACATTTCTCTAGAAAATAGTAAAACTTTCTCATTTGAATTATATCCTAAGATTTTGGAATTCTGAAGAGTCAGGGAATAGGTGTGTATATTATACTCTAACCACACATTTTGCACTATTTGCTGTGGGAAAAATAATCAAAGCATATAATCAGTAGGCTCATGGAAATTAAATAAGAAGCAATAATCTTTGCGGGGGAAATACTTGGGCTCTGTCTTGGCATTGATCCTTCACTCTATGAACACTGTATAAACTAGTCAATTAGAGACATGGGTGAAATATTTCTGGATTAACATTTTCTGGTTTATAAATAGATATTTTTAAAAAGCAAGTGTTTTAAAATTATATATATATATATATATATATATATATCAGAAGTTTGATTATTAATCTTAACTACTGAAGATTAAAATTGCTTCATTAAATACCATTTATTTAAATTGGGCATTTAAATAAAAATTATTAAAATTTAGAAATTGTAATTACAACTTTTCTTCCAAACCCTTTATTATGCTTCCTCACTTCCTTTCAAATGGATGGATTTTTGTTTTATTATTACATATTATTTCATAAGTATAAAATATAAGCTATTGAGCATATTTAGTGTGGCTTATGTGGATATAACTTTAGGACTGACTACTTTATTTTAGATAACCATTTAGAAGGTTTGTCCCTGAAAGTTATTAATTCTCTATCACTTAGAAGTCATTACTTGTATATAGTACTTGGTCTAGAAATTGATTCTGTAAGATTTTTCCCTTTTCATGTTAGCAAGTTTATTGATATTGTCATTATTCAGACCATGTTTCAACAGTCTAGTATCAAGGTATAAGGAGTATAGTTTCTCTGGTATTTTTAGGAGGCAGAATATCATAGCAAAATTTCTCAAATTTGATTCTTGCAATCTTTTTTAATATATTTTATACAATGTATCAATATATTCTGATTAGTTATCCCTCCTTCTCCTTCTTCATCTCACAGAATTTTCCTGACTTCACACACCTGTGAAGTTTCATCTCTCTCTCTCTCTTTCTCCCCCCACCCTCTCTCTCTCTCCTCTCTCTCTCTCTCTCTCTCTCTCTCTCTCTCTCTCTCTCTCTCTCTCTCTCTCTCTCTCTCCCCCTAAGTAACAAATACAACAAACAGGCAGACAAACAAAAAACAAACAAACATACTGTCTTAGTCAGGGTTTCTATTCCTGCACAAACATCATGACCAAGAAGCAAGTTGAGGAGGAAAGGGTTTATTGAGCTTAAACTTCCACACAGCTCTTCATCACCAAAGGAAGTCAGAACTGGAACTCAAGCAGTTCAGGAAGCAGGAGCTGATGCAGAAGCCATGGGGGGGTGGGGGGGATGTTATTTACTGGCTTGCTTCCCCTGGCTTGCTCAGCCTGCTCTCTTATAGAACCCAAGAATGCCAACCCAGAGATGGTACCACCCACATGGGGCGCTACACTCTTGATCACTAATTGAGAAAATGCCCCACAACTGGATGTCAGGGAAGCACTTGCCCAACTGAAACTCCTTTTTCTGTGATAACTCCAGCCTGTGTCAAGTTGACACACAAAGCCAGGCAGTGCACATAGCAAGAGAAAATGAAAAAAAAAAAAAAAAAAAAAAAACAAAACAAGAAACATACATACAACACTTATAAAAACACAAAATAAGAAAGCAAATTGTACAAAGTAAAGGCTGTTAAGACTAAATAGTGAAAAAATAAATTAAAATAAGCAAGAATCAATAAGACAAGAAGTTTACAAAAAAGTACAATATGCTACTTTTTTTGTATTGACCCACTATTGCCTGTTACCTACTCTACCTATGATTAATATTCAAAATGAGACTCCGTTAGAAAAAAACTAATGTTTTCTTTGCAGGTAGGTGACTATTGAGGACAGATACTTGTTTAGCAGTGTGATCCTTAGTCTACTTCTGTCTGTCAGCACTGAGACCCTCACTGCTTGAAGCTGTGGAAGCTTTGATTCTGCTGCCACAGTCTGTGAGATTTTATATGTATAGCAGTTCTGTTGTGTCTAGAAAGCAGTATTTTTACTCTTACAATCTTTCTGCTTCCTATTTGTCACATCTCTCTGAGTCTTGAGAGGAGGAATTTGATGAAGGTATCTTATTTAGGATTGACTGTTTGCAAGTCTGTCACTCTGCACATTGTTTAGTCATAGATTTCCATGTTAATTCATCATTCAGTACAAGAGGAATCTTTTCTGATGATAGCTAACTGAAGTACAGATTTGGGGGCATAACAAAATGTTACTAGGAATTATTTTATTGGTACAAGCCCTTAGCAGAATAGGAGCATTTGGTTCCATAAGACAATGACCTTTATTTCTAGTCACAGGTTCTTGGCCAACTAAGCAGCAGTTGGACAGCTATTGAAAGATGTGTTCAATCCCATTTAGTGAACTTTATATAAAATAACAGAGCATATATTCACCCATATTCATGCCTCTATTTCATTATTGTACATTAAAGATAGGTCACCATTCTAGATGAGAGAATTTGTAGCTGGGTTAATGGTAATCTTTTGTCTCTAGTAGCATGGCAGAGTACTTTCTAGTACAATCTTCTACTCAGTCATGGAGAAGATTCTACTTAGGAACTAACTCTACATTTTCATGTTAAGTTATATAAATTATGTGTCTGTATGAGTGTGTGTGTTTGTGTGTGTGTGTGTGTGTGTGTGTATGTTTGTGTTGTTTTCAGCTATTAGGTTTCACCATAAGTTTGTGGAGAGCAACCGATTACCATGACAAAAGCATGGGGTATTTTGGGGTTTCCGTGGTGCCCTGTACAGAGAATCTCGTATGTACTGTGCAAGCATTACCTGTCAATAAAAAGCTGATGGCTTATTAGCTGAGGCATGAAATAGAAGGGGAGACATCTGGCAGAGAAAGAGAATTCTGGGAGTGAGTCAAATGCAAGATTTTGCCTTGGACTCAAAGGAGGAAACAAATGAACCTGAAGAGACATAAGTAGCCATGTAGCAGACATAGAATAGAATAAGCAGTTTTTATAAGTTATGAGCTAGTCAGAAATCAACCAAAGATTATGGACTAGGCATTTAGTCATAATTAAGTCTCCATGTTATTATTCTGGCAACAAAGAGGCTGTGTAGAAAAGCTCATGCACATTGTCCCTCTGGCCTATGATTTAACTAGATGCAACTTTTCCCTGGCACTGGAGGTTTTATTTGGTGGCAAAAAATTTCTATGGGGATACTGTGACCCTATTATTGAGTGACTCCATTTAGCTTTCTTTCGCATATGTGTATTTTAGGAAGCTCCTACTGTAGTAGGTTGGCATAGGATTCCCCCCAAGTGGCACTTAGTTGTCCTCCCCCATTTTTCCTCCCTCACCCAATTCCTCCATTTAACCTTTCCACAAACTTAAAGAACACATAGGAAGCATGAGCCCTTTCAACAACAAGCTGCAGTGTATACGTGACTGACTGTATAATTAATGTACGATAAAACTGACCTACCATGCATTTACTTTTTCTTTAAACAGTGTTACTGGCATTAGTATTCTACACCTTAAAGCCTCTACCTCTGCTGCGATGTCTCATGGGCATCATTTAAAACAACACAACCAAAATTTGCAAATCTCCTTCTGTTTATCCCTATAACAGCTAAAGTATCCCACATCTGTTCTCTTTCTTTGCTTCATTAATAAAGATGTGCAAAATAGAAATTATCTTCTCTCCCTCAGTAGCAAAGAAAAGCAAGAGGCTTGGGTGAACTAAACAATGTGGACAAAATGAAATATTTTCCATCAACTCTGTGACCAAATGATTAAAACCATTATAACCACATGTATTTTAGTGGTACATCATTTAATTACAGATGAAAGAGTTCTTTTTTCCTCAATTTTTCAATAAAAGAGAATATTTCCCTTATGTCAGATTCAAAGCTCTTCTATACCTGTTTTTTACAGGAGTCAAAAATTGTCATAATTGATTATGCCATTCAGTTTTAAACAGTAATCATTTGTCACCAAAAAAAAAAAAATCACTCACATAGCTTCTACATAAATGATCTCATGTTATCTCAAATGCTATAGAGTATGGTGCAAACAAAATAATGATGTAAATACCAATGAAGAATGGCTTTAGTTAATGACAACTTAAATTGTATAGAGTAAGCATATTCTATGTTTCAGGTATTGTATCAATGAATAAGGAGAAAACCAATAAAAAATAAGCTCTTTGGAATTTAATTATTTTGAACTCATTTGAGTTAAAATATTTTGAACAATAAAATTATTTCTTCATAACTTAGAACCTGTTAAGCAATTATCTGCACTTGAAAGGTTGATTTTATCTCTGTATAAAGCCCAGCAGAGAAGACCCTAAAACTAAAAACTTTAATGATAATTTTCCCTGAGATGCATTCCTAGAAGGTACATTTGGTTCTAGAAGTCTGCCAATTTCTAAGACATTACATTTTCATACATATAGTTCCAGTAAGGATGCAATTTGGTTCAATTTTCCTTGAGGAACATTTGACAACATCTATGCTATCTCTACCACCTCTTGCAATAATCTATCATTCTTTATGTATGTCAGTTTTGCGATTCAGGTGCTGGGATCTAGGTCAACCTCAGTTTGACAAAAAGTCATTTTAAAATTTTTTGTCAAACCAATAAATGCATATAGATAGATGGTCAGTGAAACAGACTTTTGTTTCATTTCATGACTATTCATTGCAAGCTTATATCACAATTGCACCGATTGTGCCAACGGTATGAAATTAGTAGGGACTCTGTCAAGACAAAGATTAGATTAGGCATTTTGTGTTCTCAATTTCTGAACAAATGGTCATCAAAAACCACCTTCTGTTAATAGAATAACAGCCAAAGAAATAGGACAAACAGAACACAGAATCCACTGTCACTATTATTGAAAGGTATTTTATTAATCCCCTAAGAGAGGTGATTTGTTCTATTTTTAATACAGGAAATCAATGTTTTGAAATAGCTATCTTCCAATATATGCAGTCAAAATCCTTACTATATAAAATTGCAAATCCCTGTAATGATAAGGAGAGCAAGAATAGTGGTGAACACATTATGAGTTATCCTTAAAATTCATACACCCAGATTACTGAAATCTAAAATAAAAATTTAAGGATGGGCTGGGGGATAGCTCACTTAATAAAGTGCTTTCAGTGCAAGTATAGAAACCCAAGTCTAATTTCCAAGCCCCCCTGTAAAAAGCTGAGCACATTAGTGCACATCTCTAATGTGATTAGCAAAGTCTCAAAAAATAACAACAAAAGCAAACAAAAACAAAAAAACCAAGCAACAACAAAAGTATACCCAGAATATTTGTTTTTGTTTGTATTTTAGCTGAAAAACAAAATGATCTGTGGATTCTTGACACATGATAATCTAAATTCAAACCCTTCGTTCCAAGGCTTTAAAACTAAAGCCATCTGTTGGTCATTAGCCTTTTCACAACTGACATATAAGTACATCTCCATGATCCAGTCAATAGCCATGTAATCTCATTTTGAGCTGGCTGCACAGCCTACTACTCTGGACACAGACTTGGTAACTATTCACATTAAGCTGAATTTAATTTGCATGATGCAAATTTTCAAAAATATAAGTGAAAAAATGTCTAAATTTCAACCTTAATTCTCAACACATTAAGTCAATTAAATTGAAGTGTAAACTTGTATGATATTTACTAGCAACATTTGTGACAAGATAACTGGAGAAGAAAGAATATACAAACCTTTATTTGGGTTCACAGTTTAGATAGTGAAGTCGGGGGAAAAAAGTCCGTATAATGCTTTAGTTATAAACAAAGATCAACTGATAACTCTCCAAGATTATCCCCAAATTATCTATATCCGCAGTTCACACCACTGCGTTCCCTAAACGTCTCATGACCACCTCAAGCATCACCATCTTCCAAGACCTAACCAACCATACAAATACATGGGGCCGCATATGACAGTTACCATATAACATTATCTTAGTGTTAAATGTTTTCTGGGTGTGTGTGCATGTATGTGTGCGTGCGTGTGTGTGTGTGTGTGTGTGTGTGTGTGTATGTGTGTGTGTATGTCTGTGTTGTAGAGTATACTCATATTTATTATTAAGGCATGTGCAGGTTTAAAAAATCACATAATGTAAAAGACAAAGGAGAAAGTTGAAATAAAACATCTTATCAGAAACAACAAAATATTATACCATTGCTATACTCCTTTCAAAATTTACTGAAAACCTTTTTTAATGTAATAAAATTGGGGTAAATATTTTAGGAAGAATGAAGTGCAACTTATTTTCATATGTTGATATAGACATGAAACAATTTATCTACAAGATTAATGAGCAGTATTAGATTAATAAAACAGATTTTCAAATTTAACTAATATATAAAAATAGTTATAATTAGTATGCAAGGCTATATACCTATAAGGAAAGAAATGAATGCTAACTTTAGAAATGGATTCTTATTAATATTATCAATAAAAATTATACACGCATAGCTTAACAAGTTAAGTACTTATATTCTAAATATACATGGCACAAACTATTAATTTCAGTACATAGGAAGAGAGACAGGAAAGATCTCTTTGCATTTAAGGTCAGCTTGGTCTGTAAAGAGAGAAAGGGAGAGGGAGAGGAAGAAAGGGAGGAAAGGAGGGAAGAAGGGAAGGATGGAGAGAGAGAGAGAGAGAGAGAGAGAGAGAGAGAGAGAGAGAGAGAGAGAGAGCAAAATTAAATTGAAAGGCAAATTAGACTATTTGTAGTTTAAATATTGCATTATAAAGCACTATTCAAAATAAAAAATTCTGACACTTAAATTACATTTCTGAGGCAAATAACAAAAGACAGGGATAGCACAGACCCATTTATTAACTATACAGCTAAAAATCATACAAAATGGAAGCAGTGAACAATAGAAAATTAATATTTATCTCAGCATACAAGTAGAACTATAAGTTTATTTAATTAAAAATAACTGTCAAAAACTATTTGCAGAAAAGGTAGGATGTATGTTTGCTGTTTCGAGAGTGGTCATGGTGAATAGTAGTCCAGGAACAGGCCAGGAAGCAACTGCCATAACCTAGAGACTGCCGAAAATCCCATGAATAAGCACATTGTCCAACCAGTTAAAGGTAAGCAAATGGAAATCAAGTTTTGGCTACAAATGAAAGCTTATTAAAACCATGCAAAATTAAAAAAAAATGGGCTTATCTCACTTTTTATAACAGTGAGATCCATGAAATAAAAACATTAATTATTTCAATATTTAGTTCTAGAACTATATATAGTTCTGGAACACACTCATAAAATTTACTAACATATACCATAAGCACAAAAGTCCATTATAAAACTATAAGTTGCCTATATGTAAAAATTGTGAGTCAAAAGTGATGTAATATTTGATGTAAGATAAGTATCATGGAAGAAATAAGTGACAAGATAGATCTAAAATATGAAAATTATGTGATGAATGAATGATGCAAAAGATGAGAAGAAAATTTACTCAAAAATTTTCTAAAATATACAGAGAATCCTTAAATCCAGAAATAAGAAACTGAAAAAATACACTAAAAATTAGCATAAAACCTCTCTGTACATTACTTCAAGTTAACAAACAATATGTTAGACCAAGGGAATGCAACTTAAAACAGAAAAAGGTCATACTTCATACCTATTACAATGGTAAAAGCCCAGTATATGATTAAAATCAAATGCTATTCAAGATTTGCAAGTGCTGGTAGGAATAAAAAAAATGCTTTGGAAAATATTTGACAGTTTTTTACAGAACTAAAGACATTTACAGTCCAATACACAACAATTCTGTTCCTTGACATTTATTCACAGAGTATGGTTGAAAACACATCCACACAATGTATCTCACATAGAGGTGATACATTTTACTCAAAATTTTCAAATCTTAGGAGCAACTAGATTGATATTCAGTGAATGGACATATAAATGACCTCTGGAAAAAAGAGCAGGTTTCATCATTAAACAGACTGAGTTATAGGCTATAAGAAGATGAAGGAACTTACATGTATACATCAAATAAAAAAGAACAATGTTAATGCTGAAGGTTTTTATCATTTCTCCTTTGTGAAATTATAGAACGTTCAAAAAGTTGAGGAGTAAAATGGCTGCCAACTTGTTGAGGATAAAGAAGTCTGAAGAGGCAGAATCCTACATCATTTTAGGGCAGTGACACTGTATGATGCTATAGTAGAGAATACATGTCACTGTATACTTCTTCAACCTACAGAAGACACAGTACCAGGGACAACCAATGGAAACTCTGAATGATGATTTGTCAACTTAGTTTCTTCAACTGAAACAAATATGCTTCTATCATGTGATATGTTCCTTCTTCAGAAGCTTTTGCATCTATTTAACACCATGAGCTATAGAATAGATACCTGCTTCCCAATTTTTATGTAAATCTGAAACCTCTGCAAATATAGTCTGTTTAAATAAATAGAAAAGCTAAACAAAAGAAAATATTTTTAACAATCACTAACCATCTATTAGGAAATTAAAACTAAAACCATTCTTAGTCTACATCTTTAAATCTTCAGCTAAATAATGTAACATTTGTTCAATTTAAAGACAACTAAAAGTTTGTCCTAGAAAATCCCTTTATAAACACTGTATACACATGACAGTTTTAAATTTTCTCAATGTCCTAAAACCCTTAGAAATAGAATAAATCAGCTTTATTTTACTTTAGTCCAGGCCAAATACATAATCTCTTGAACATTGAATGTCTTACTGTAACATTCTTTGAATGTTGGTTGTACAAGCAGCAGCAGAGATATCTTAGAAGATTGTAGACACTTTGGTAGGTATGGTCTAGCCAGAGGAATTAGCTCACAGAGAGACCTGTGAGTTGTACCATCCCATCCATCTATCCAATATATCCCAGTCTATTACTCTGGCTCCCTTTCCTGGAAACGACAAGGTGAACTATACACCATCATTCTTGCCCTGCTACTCACTCAGCAGATATTTCTGGAACCCTGAAACAAGATAAATCCATTCTCCTTTAAATTGTTTTCACAGATATTTTACATACAGAAATCATAAAGCTAACAAAAATATATATCTAGCAGGGACTTGGAAAGCTTGATGCTTGAATCTATTTGTTTCTTGTATTCCCTAAGAATGGAACTGTCTGTGCACATTTCTCACAAAATCAAATTTGAATTTTAGGGATTTAAATGTCCTATAAATTGTAGAAGATTTTGTGGAGGAGATTATTATCATTCTAGAGTAAAAAAAAGACTATTTTTGAGAAATTAAGTATCAACTAATTGAAAATGAATCATTTGATTGCTCCTGTAACCCATGATGGTCTTCAAAAACAACTTGAGTTCAAATGAGATCATAAGTATCTGCATCTTGAAACACTATATTAATTTGGAAAGGAAACCACATAAATTGAAATAAAAAAATCTGAATTTCAGGCTTATAGAAATGAAAATTAATTGTTGATGACAAACATGTATACAAAAGATGCAAATAATTATACAAATCTTAGACCCAGATAATACGTAACCAATCTTATTTGTGTCTCATACAATTTTTGATATTTTGATTTTTTGATGATGTTACTCTTAAATACCACATAAAATAGAAATGATTAAGTTTATGGCATTACTGATAGCATGTAACTTGGTTTAATATTGAAGAATCACAAGTTACTCTGCATGGATTGTCAAAACCCCCACATTTGTTGTGTTTTGCTTGAAAATTTAACTATCAAGCGCAAATTCCAAAATAAACTATTTAAGACTGACTGAAGACTGCAGTCTTTACAAATCTTCCTAGTATCGACAATTATCACAATGGCTTATGAAACCTGTCAAGGAAATGGAGGCATCTTATTCTAAACAGTGATTTTTTTTACTATCGACTTAATTGAATCTAATTTACAATGCTCCAACAATTTATTAATTTTTTGTATGTGGAGAAAATCACTCCACTTTTTAATTACTGAGGCATATATGTATCATTTGTGTTTATCTTTACTTTTGAGTTTAACTCTTTCTAGCATATTAAATAAATAGTGCTAATAAAACAACAAAGGCAAACAAAAATCATCTAGTATTCTAAGAAACACACACACACACACACAAACAAAATAACTATACTCTAAGTCACTGCTCTCTAATAGAAATTCACATCTGTTAGCATTCTGTCTAAGCTCCACCCCGCAGTTACCTGGCAACACCTTGTGGGCCCACCCACTATAAAAGTTGCTGCTTGCCCCTCTCCATGCTCTCTTGGTCTCTTGGTCCTCTCTTGCTCATTCCCTGCTTCCCTTCCCCCTTCTCTCCCCATTCCCTTCTTGCTCTCTCCCCAAGGCAGAAAATACCTGGCTGTTGCCAGGTAACTGTGGGGTGGAGCTTAGACAGAATGCTAACAATATCCATTTCTGCATTGTAATAAAGCAAGCAAGCAAACAAAGAACAATAGCACCCTCAGTTATGTGTGAGTCTGCAGACTAAATGATCCAGGAACCTCATGCATGCATCTTAAAGTGAACGATGTCTACCTGGCTCTCCCTGTGCAGTAGCTGTTTTTCCAGTCTTGCTCTTGCTGACCAGATAGGGCACCAGGAACGCAGGCCTGGCTACCTACATTGTGCTTAGATTGATCTGATTACAAATGAACATGTTTCCTTGAGAGCATATCTTTTTGAAAAGTTGTGAAGGAATGTAATAAATTCGAAAAATAAAATTTCTGAGGAGGAGTAAAGATCCCTTCCCTTGCAAGCTCAGAAGGAGCTTTACTTTACCCATTTTGGGCAGTTAGGAAGGACAGAAATATAGACAACTGGGTCTGGAGCCGCCCTCAGCAGCAGAGTGAATGGGTCTTATAGGTCGTTCTACATCTGCTTCTGTAGCACATAATGTGTGCTTCACTAAGAGAATGAATGATGGAGTGAATGAGTTTATGGATGGAGTTGTTCAGACTTTTCTCCTGGGTTTACCCTCTGGATATATTTGGGACTGGAGCCCGCTCCTCTGCATAGAGATTTCAGAAGCGGCCTAATGGGAAGGGTGGACCTTGGAGGCCCACGTAGCTATAGCTGTGACCTTCACACTTGCCTGTCGAAGGGAGTTCTTCTCTTCACTGTGTGAGCATCATGAATATCCATCAAGTATTTGGTACATCTTTCTAAACTCCAAAATCTCCTGTCTACAAATATGCCTCCTCAGACCAACAAATAATAAAGGTCTGTCTGTCTGTCTGTAGAGTTTGTAGATATTGGCTTTGCTCCCTAGGCATGCAGAGCTTTGGAAAATGGATGGACTTTTGGAGTTGGCCAGTGAGAACATGGAAAGATGGGTCTGTCTGTTGGGCCCCGGGGTGGCCGGTCTCAGTGCACATAGCCAGTGTAGACAGAAGGGAATATTATCTAAGTAGGCACATGAACAAACATAGAAATGGCTTTGCTGGTTGTTTTTCCTGGGCCAAGACTCAAACTCTGCTGAGTGCTTGGTTTCACTGAGAGCTGGAAGGGGGCAGGTCAGTCAGAACTGTGGCTAAGGGAAATGGGAAAGGGGCAGACAATTTGTGAGATCCTTCAACACCTAGAGTCAGAGTGAAGCTGTGAATGGGTGAAGCTTTGGGGAGCTGGGATAAAAGTGAAGTTCTGTCAGAACATGGACTGTGGGAGGGAGGGGAGGCTTCACAGCTGCCCCTGCAGAGGCCCCGGTGCTTCAACTGTGGGAGGTGAGGACCACAAACAGAAATGAGTGAAGGGGGAGCTCAGAGTGAGAGCTGTGCTCTGGGCAGCTCTGGTCACCCAGTCTTGGGAAGTTCTTGGGGAACTTCTCTGGGATTTATTTAATAACAACAGCTCATGTTGAAACCTTTACCTTGTTCCTTCTCTGTCTGTTTCCAGTCTTCATTGCTATCTCCCAGCTCCAGAGCCATCTTTTAAAAGGCACTATGTGAAACTAGCAGGACTGGGAGATTCACAATCTGCTCAAATTCAAAATCCTGGAGAGGTGATTCCACCCATGTTGGGATGAGCACTGGCAGATACTGTGTGGTTGGAGAAGGTGAGCTCCCCAGAGACCAGCATGTCCAGCAAGGGACTAGAGGACTTGAATTCCTGATAGTCTAGCCTCCGCCTCCCAAGTGCCAGGATTACAGGTGTGGGCCATCACTGATGGCTTTGTGTATGTGGTCTAGTTACTTTTTCCACCCTTGCTACTGGTGATCAATTTCTAAAGCTCCCTTGAAAACATCTCCCTAGACTTATTTCCTGTTGATGAAATTTACTTATTTTGTGTATGTATGGGTGTGAGTGAAAGTGTGTGTGTGTGTGTGTGTGTGAGAGAGAGAGAGAGAGAGAGAGAGACAGAGACAGAGAGAGAGACAGAGAGAGAGACACAAAGAGAGAGAGAGGGAGAGAGAGAGAGAGAGAGAGAGAGAGAGAGAGAGAGAGAGAGAGAGAGAGAGAGAGAGAGAAAGGAGTCAGACAGACAGACAAACAGAGACAGAGAGCACTCCTATACCTGCACCTGAACTTGTGTGCCTTGGTGCAAGGTATGTTTGGAGGACAGAAGACAACTTTGTGGAGTCCTCCCCTCCCACCATATGGGCTCTGGGGATCAAACATATGTCAGCAGGCTTGGTGGCAGGTACTTCCACAGGCTGAGCCTTCTTGCCAGTCCCCATGGGTTAGTTTTACATAAGCTGTCTCTATGTCTCAAGCTCCCTCTGTTATCTTGTTTGTTTGTGCAATTTCCTTACCATCCAGGCCAGCACCTACCCTCCTGTATCTGACCTGGTTCATGGCCGTGCTCACGGTCCATCTCCTGCTTGCACAGGCAGGGCAGTTTGTAGTGAGCAGGGCTTGGGGACACTCCTCTCATTTCCTGTCCCAGGAGCTTCCTCTCACGGCAGCTGCTGCAGCCATAGGCTGGATTGAGGTATCACAGAGTCATCCAATCACCAGTGCCAGACCCTCTTCCCCCAGCAGGGCTAGGAGGCCTAGAGTGATGAAATCCCACCAGTAGCTGCACTGTGCTCAGCAGGAACCTGCGATAAGGTGTCTGACAGTTAAAGGGGGCAGTCTTTGAGGTTGAGAGGCTGGGAGCCCACAGGAAGTGCCAAGCTGGTGTAGCTTTGTCTGGCACCCGTTCTGACAGAGAAATTGCACCCTTTTGAATCATTTTCCCTCTTCCACCATACACTCAATAAGGCAAATAAATGAACAAAGTCTCCAGTTTATTGATTTGCCCCCCCATCTCAACTCTCTCTCTACAGCTCCCTGCCCCTCGCCTACACTGCCTTCTCCCTCCTTCTCCCTGGGTGTGGGGAATGGGGGAGGGGTGGAGCAGAGCATTGCTGAGCTGGCTGCACATTCCTGCCAGTCTGTGAAGTCTGCACATTCCCTGGCCTGGCGCACTTTACTGCTGAGCCATGTCTCTCCAGAGGCAAATTTCACGCGTGAAGTCTGCGAGCAAGTGATATTTCAGCTTAAATGTCTGAACTCACTGTCTTTCAGGGCCACGTTGGCTCAGGCACCTGCTGAACCAAAACCCTAGGCTCTTTAGAAATGCTAATGGAGTTGCTAACACACCCTAACACAAAGAGGAAGACTACAGCCTTGCCCTGCCAGCTCAGGAATTTGTGAGGCAAAATCTACACAATATTTACATGATTTGGAATTTCTACTTTATGTTTAATGTTTAATAAAATAAAGCGCCAGGCAGTGGTGGCACACATCTTTAATCCCAGCACTTGGGAGGGAGGGCAGGTGGATTTCTGAGTTCAAGGCCAGCTTGGTCTACAGAGTGAGTTCCAGGACAGCCAGGGCTACACAGAGAAACCCTGTCTCTAACGCCCCTCCCCAAAAGAAACCTTGTTTCAAATAAATAAAAACTAAGCAAGTAATTGCATACATACATACATACATACATACATACATACACACATACATACAAACAACAAATAATGAGAGCTAATGGCTGGGAGCTATCCATCACACCAATGCACACAGACAGACATGCATCCACTCACTCACACACATGCAACATATACAAACATACAATACACAACACACACACACACACACACACACTGATATATTTTGAAATTAGATTAAATAGACAAAAAACGTTCTGGGGTTAACATTCTGCTGACAATCCATTAACAGAACAGGCACATATGCCGGGCAGTGGTGGCCTTTAATCTCAGCAATGGGGAGACAGAGGCAGGCGGATTTCTGAGTTCCAGGCCAGCCTGGTCTACAGAGTGAGTTTCAGTACAGCCAGGGCTACACAGAGAAACCCTGTCAAAAAAAAAAAAAAAAAAAAAAAAGCCAGATGAAGGGTCAGATGTCAGATGTGCTGAAATTAGAGTTAGAGTTATGAATGGCTGTCAGGCTTGCCCTGTGGGTGGTGGTGGGACGTGAACCCACGAAAGACAGAAACAGGACAGGTAGGAGAAGAACCAGGATGTTAGTTAAGCTTCCGTCATCCATTTTCCTGTTACAGAGTTGTGTCTGAGGAAGCTCCTAGTTACATGAAACAAAAACAATAATGGGGAAAACCATACCTGTGTGAACTAATTTTCCCATTTTATTTAAAGATACGCCATCATCTCTAAGGTACGTAGATCAAAGAAAGAATATTTCCAGGTTACACTTACAAATAAACAAGCAATCTCCACCACCACAACCAACACCAACAACAACAATACAAGTATGATTCTAGTGGTAGTGGCAAAGGGAGGTAGATCACTGTAACTTTGTGGCTAGCCTTGTCTACAGATGGAGTTAGACGAACAGAGTTCCATCATGACTGATTGTGAGGAACAACAGCAAAAAGGGATTTTGGAATCGTCCATTTCTTGGCCACTTGCTGCTGGTGTAGGAAATCATTCTGGTCCAAGACTCTTCAAGCTTATATATAGTATCCACTGTTGCAGCTTTTCTCAATCTTTCCTCCATGCTCAGACTAAGGAGACTTGCATGGAAGGATGTGGAAATTGTTTCATGCCCCCTTGCCCCACGTGTCTGTGTGTGTGTGTGTGTGTGTGTGTGTGTGTGTGTGTGTGTGTGTTTCCATGGTCAAGCTAGGACCCAGCCCAGATTTGTGTTTCAGAGAGCATTACTTATTCCTTCCTTCCTTCCTTCCTTCCTTCCTTCCTTCCTTCCTTCCTTCCTTCCTTCCTTCCTTCCTTCCTTCTTTTTGTTTCAGACAGTGTGAATTACATTATCATTCTTAGTGACTGATATTTATGTTTATATAAATTTTAACCTATTTTGACTGTCTAGCTAACTAACCAAGTAACTAAGTCTGCCTGGCATACAAGAGGAGTTCCAGGATGACTGATTATATTTATCTTTTATTATGCATTTTAATAAAAAAATAACAAAAATTTTAAAAGGTTCGATTCATCTGACACTTAAAAGTAATAGACAAAAAGCAGGAGAAAAACAGGTGGCTGTGGCTTCTTTCTGGTGGCTTTTCAGTGCCTTCTCACCATTCTACACTGGTTTAGCTGCAGTTCTGGTCCCCTAGCAGCTGGGAAAGAAAGGAAATGGTAGGTCACACCTCGCCGGCACCCTCCATCTTGGTGAGGTCAGTCAGCCGGCAGCTAAGATGGCTGCCATCCACAGGTCACCTTCCATTTTGGTGAGGTCAATAAGCAATCACACCTTCCGGGGAAACACACACACACACACACACACACACACACACACACACAAATTGAATTTCAACTAAACACACAGTAAAGAAAAAGAAAAAATCTAAAACAGAGACCAAAACAAAACAATATCCAAAATAACCTTTCCTGGGGTTAATGAAATAACAGAACTGGGTGTGGCCATATATGTCTTTCATCCCATCTCTCAGAAAGGAAGGAAACAGAGGCAATGCTGTGAATTGGAGGCAGGTCTGATCTAGATAGTGATTTCCAGGGCTATGTAGAGACTCCCCTGCCTGCCCCAACTAAGTCAATGAACAGGAAAAATATAACTATAATTATTAACCTGGGATAAAACAATCAAGGGAAGGTGGTGCTGGTGCCTGGTTTATGGTCTCTCTGTCTGTCTCTGTCTGTCTGTCTCTCCTCTCTCTCATTCCCCCCCCTCTCTCTCTCTCTCTGTCACTCTCTGTCTCTGTCTCTCCTTTCTCATTCCTCTCTCTCTGTCTCTCCTCTCTCTCTCTGTCTCTCCTCCCTCTCTCTCCTTCCTCTCCTTTCTCTCTTTCCCCCTCTCTCCTCTCTCTCTTTCTGTCTCTCCTCTCTCTCTCTCTCTCTCTCTCTCTCTCTCTCTCTCTCTCTCTCTCTCTCTCTCTCTCCCCAGGTGTGTACCTGCCTGCCTTGCTGAACACTGTATTATGTAATAAACTCAGTAGTTTTAGAAGTCAGGAGCTGGAAATATGCAGATAAGATTGTGGGGTGCACTGGGCAGTGGGAAGCAGAGGCAGGTGAATTTCTGAGTTCGAGGCCAGCCTGGTCTACAGAGTGAGTTCTAGGACAGCCAGGGCTACACAGAGAAACCCTGTCTCTAACGCCCCCCACCCCAAAGAAACCTGAGTGGCCGGCTGTGGTCCTGACAGTGACCAAAAGCAAGAGAGGACACGACGGGGCGGAGTCCAAAAAGCCTACAGCACCCGGTATTTCCAGGTGGTCTCCCATCTAAGTACTAACCAGGCCCGACCCTGCTTAGCTTCCGAGATCAGACGAGATCGGGCACAATCGGGCTCGTTCAGGGTGGTATGGCCTTAGACGACGGCTGCCGCTCGGGAAAGCCCCAAGAGCCTACTGCCGGCGCCCGCCTGCCCGCCTGCCCGCCCGCCCGACGCCGAGCCCACGTGAGTCCAAGGCCCCGCAGACAAATGCACTGTACCGCACCGCACACCAAGAAATGCACGCACGCACGCACGCACGCACGCACGCAGGCACACACACACACACGCACGCACGGCCCTCGGCCCGGCCCGAGCCCCACATACACTCGCCAGCCCACACTGCCAGCCTACAACCTCCCCGAACCCCTTCTGCTCTCCTCTGGCCACCCGGATGGAGCAAGGGCCCAGACAGTGAGTGCCAGCCTTGGCCCCACAGAGATCTCTCCTTCTCCTGCTCCTCCCCTCCCCTCCCCTCCCCTCCCCTCCCCTCCCTCCTTGAAGGTTCTTGGACCAGCGTCCTCACCCACCCGTGACTTCCTCTTGCCCCAGATGCACGAGGAGGACTAGGAGGACGGTCCAGCTTCTGGAATCTCGAATCGGGGACGCTGGGCCCCACCTCGCTCACTGCACCGTCCGTCCCTCTGTCCCTCTCTCCCTCCGTCCATCCCCGGACTGGGACCCTCAGCCTGGACACGCACGGGAATTCGACCGACTGTGGATGGCTGGCATCCCATCCCACCCAGCATCCGCACAGCCACACCCAGCAGCACAGGCTAGCCCAGGAGCCAGGCACTCTCCCTGCCCTCCCTTTGGAGCGAGCAGGCGCACACACAATACCCACACAGGGGCACAATGCGCCTGACACAAGCAAGGGCTCGCGGGCGCACACGGGCGAGAAAGCGCGACGGCCCAGACACACTACTGATGCACGGAGGTGGGAACTTGAGGACTGGTTACACACATGCCTGCGCACACACGCACATTCACGCACTCACAAGCATGATCGCACTGCGCGGGCCCGTGCGAGCGCTTCCAGCCCCAAAGCAAACATGCCATCACACATACACACACATATATACACACAGCACTCCCACACTAGCGGGCTGGCACACCCACCCAATCCCCCACGCACACACACACACACACACAATTGTGTGTACTGGCTGATAAGAGCAAGTATGCAGGAAGGGCCCTCATGCTACACACACACACACACACACACACACACACACACACACACACAGAGGCACATTAGCAGAAGGTAGGATGACAACACACACTCACACCCGTCACACAGTCTCCTTCTTGCTCTTACACCCACACATACCAGCACATGAACTCACGCACCAGGGTCTACCAATTCACTCACACATAAATGTGCTAATCCTCTCAATATTCACCCTTGCAACATTAGACAGAGACAGACAGACAGACAGACAGACAGACAGACAGACAGAGACACAAGACACAAGCAGACACATTGTCACAGGCCCCCACAGCTCCCTAGACCTCTTAAGGCAGGCTAAAGAGGTGGGTGGTGGCTGGGTTCCTCGGGGACTCCTCCCAAGGAGAGGGCGAGGGCGAGGGGTGGAGTAGCCTTTTCTGCCCCCCTTACTGGGCAAGGTGGAATCCCCGTGTGGTTTGGGTGGGTGTTAGAGTCCAATCTGGGCTTGGTCAAATGGGGACAGGGTTGTGTTGCTGTACATTAAGGTGACTGTTGCTTACAATCCCCATGATTCTGCTGTGCTTGCCAGCTCTCTGTAATGGATCCCACAGGAATCCTGAGACCAGACACCCAAGCCTGTGCTGCCTCAAGCAGTGTATATTGTGTTCATCCCCCAGCATCCCTCCTTTGTCTGCCCTTGAAGGCTCCTGGGGCCCTGACAATAGATTGCCAGCTTTTCCCCATTCATGACTGCCTGCGGCTCAGAGGTCTCTTCTTCCTTGCCTGTCATCCTCTCCACAGGCCCGAGCAAGTTTGCCCTCTCCCACCTGTGACTTCCTCTGTCCATGTGTTTAGTCGTCTGCCACAGTCTTTGAACAAATATGTTTTCCTCACATTTACATTTTGGGTAAGTTGTTTGTTATGACACCAGGTAAATCTTCAGTGAGTAGAGTTACTTTTCATATGGGAACTCTATCTAGGGTCTTGTGATGGTGGGGACAGACTTCCAGCCTGCTGCTTTCCAGCCTCCTGCCTTCCAGGCTTCCTGCCGTCTTTCTTTTTCTATGTGTTTTTTCCCTTAACTTTTATTAGTGTGTTCCAGGGACAGTCTTTTCAGCTGAGCCAAATCCAAAATTTCAAATATGAATTGATTTTTTTTAATTTATTTGTTTGTTTGCTTGCTTGCTTGTTTGTTTGAGTAGAGTTCACTATGTAGATGCAGCTGGCCTATAACTACTGTGAAGAGCAGGCCATTCTCCAACCTGCTTCTGTTTCTTTATTGCTGGCATTAGGGACAAGCTCCTCTGTATCCAACATAGGACTTTTAACAATAGAGATTATACACTGTATCTTGTCTAGCAGTATGTAATAGTATTAAGAATTTAGGCTGGATTTGAGTTGTAGGAATACAGTACTCCTTCTAGCTGTCTGATTTACCAAAGAAGGCCATCTTATAAACTACAAGGATACTTACAGACCTTCACCAAAATTGCAGCTTCTTGAACCATGTTATGCCTCCCTAACCCTCTGGGACCCAGACACATGGTCTCACTGAGGCAGGCTCTTAGCCTTTTTTTTTTTCTCTGAGTGCTGCTGTGAATGAGGGAGTCTATCAAAATTATCTTAAACATCATCGCATTTGTTATTCCCCTCCTCCTCCCCCTCCTCCCCATCTTCCCAAGTTGTCTGGCAATATATTCTATTTTTAACCACCTTGGGCGGAAATCCCCCTTTGCCACTAATGCTGATCTCTGATGATCTCAGACCCCCAGGTGTATCCCTGGTTCCCTTGCTGAACTCTGTATTGTATAAACTCAATAACTCCAGCAGTCAGGAACTGGAAATAGGCAGATAAGCTATTGGTAGGAAGGAAGGAAGGAAGGAAGGAAGGAAGGAAGGAAGGAAGTAAAAGAACAGATATACCAACACACACACACACACACACACACCACCACCACCACCACCACCACCACCACCACCACCACCACTCACATGACCAAAGGAAAGCAGTGCAAAAAATAATTACTTTTTGGCCAAAGTGAAAACAAATCACTTTGAAAAGGTATTCCTAGAAAAACAAAACAGAACAAAAACAAACAAACAAACAAGCAAACAAATAGCAAGCAAGGAAGCAAAGACAGAAATGGGATTTTTAACCATCCTACAACTTTTTAAATTTAACTCTGTATTTAGTCTTTGAAAAGGGGACAGTGGGTGGGCGGGCTGGTGAGTGAGGGCGGGAGGGCAGGCAGCGGTGGTGGCAAGGAGGAGAGGAACATGAAACAGAAAACAGAATGAGAGAGACAAAAATGTCGCCGCCACCCTCCTCTTCCACCGTGTTTGGAGGCTCCCTTCTGCTAATTGTGCCTGTTCCTTGCCCCGCTAACCGACTGTTAGTCGCGTCCTTTCACTTAGAGAATGATTAAGCCTGTTTTCTCAGCTCCAGGCCATACTTTGGCTTTTGGGTGCCTGAGGGGGTCGGCCTGAGTCCAGCCAGCGTTCACTAGTTTCTGGCGGGAAAGCGGGAACTGTTTGTGCCACTCGGGAGGAGTGGTGGGTCCTCCAGTCTGGGATCCAAGGCCAGCCTGCAGCAGTTGCTGTGAAATGTGAGTGAGCTCCCTAGGCCTGAGGGATAGCATCACCTGCACTTCATCAAGGCAGGTGAGACTCCCAACCAAACTGGTGCTGGATGATTTCACCTTATGCCCTTTGGGTATTGGAGGGCAAGCCCCCAAAAGTCTGAAGTCCAAGAGGAGAGAAGATGTACCTGTGTCACTGAAGGAAGAACCTAACCAGGTTTTCTAAAGAACCTCTTGGCGGGTGTGTGAGTTCAAGACATCTTGAGCAAATCCCTCTGCTTTTCTAAAGAACATTCAGGTGTATTCTTAGCTTGCGTTAGGGGTGTCCGCAGAGTTGGGGCAGAGGGATAGCCAAGAGCTATGGGGAGGAAGTTTTGAAGGCCCAAGGAGAAGAACACCATGGCTGCTGTGACATTTCTCCCATCGTTGTTGTTAGCTTTTGGTGCTCTCAACAATTCTAGGAACTTGGCATTTGTCACTGGGCTTGGACAAGGAAGGTGGAGATAGGAGCATTAGAAACAGTGACCGTGGGGCTTTGCTTACAGCTTTGCTGAATTCCTTCCTTATGCGATCTCTCTGCATGGTGACTTTATTGTGTAATCTCCTTGTTTACTACTTTGCTTGATTACTTTGTCTTTGATCTAAGAACTGACGATGAGTTTTGGAAGTACGTACAATAATATAAAAGAAGGCTGGGAAAGAATAAAGCTACTTCAGCCTCTATGTGGGCTGGAGTCCTGTAAGGATGATGTCTGTTTTCAATCCTCAGTCCCTCACTTGAGACCCTGTTGACTGACAGAGCCAGCTTGGTCACATCATGTTTTATTTGGTTTTGTTTGTTTGTTTGATTTTTCAGGCACTAATGGGTATGTGTACAAAGGCTTCCTTAATGAGAAGGACTTAGCTGAGGTGAACTCCTGTGCTCTCAACCTGTCCTCCATGTTCCGCTTGACCTCAGGCACCCCAAATGCCTTCCCAGATAGCCCTGGCCTCAGCAGGACTGTGGTTACCATCTCATCTCTGTGCACAGCAGTCCTTCAAGGTCTGGGGGCTCTACTGTGCAGGGAAGGCTGCCAGACCCATGCTGTACCAGGCCATTGCTCTTGAGAAACCCAGCCTGAGGGTGCTGAGCTATGCCCAGAGTAGGTGGCTGGTACTGACATTGCTATCGCCAGACCTAGCTGGTACCTATCCAGAGGCTGGGCAAGGAGGAGCGTCTGATCTATGTTCTCATTAAAGAATCCAAAAACTATAGTGCCCCCTCTAGTCATGGCTCCTCACTTTGCAAGAAAATTACAAACTCCCAAGAGGTAGGAGCAGTCAGGGTAGAGGTACTCAGCCTTTGGAGTTGCCTGATTAGCAGGTGGCCTAAAACACTGATACACATAAAAATTAACTAAAATTTAAAATAAAAAATAAAATACCTTTATATGTTTAGCTGTTGGCTTCTCCCTCAAGGGACACATACTATTCCTCCATGTATCCCCAGTACCCAGCTAAGCTGTATAGAGAACGAACACAATAAATGTTCAAAGCCAAGCAACAACATTGTTGAGTGGTGATCATCTCAGGCTGTGCTGTGCTGGAATACTGAATGGAAAGCAGAAATGGTGCTGGGATGGTTAAGAGAGGGGCCTGTTCTTATGGGAACTAATGGGTATTTGATTTTCTGAAAACTTGTCTTATCTGACCAACCTAATACAATAACACCCTGCCCTTCTTCTAAACTTCAGATTTCAGTGGTCAGAAGGTAGCAACATGAGATAGACTGTGTGAGCAACTAAGGGGTGAGATCTAGTTGTCTGTACCTCTTTGGACTAGGACAGGATCCTAGAGACACAGAGGCAAAATAGTATAATGCCCAAGAGAGGCAGGACCAGGATCTAGGCTTACTTCTACCTTCTCAATCTATGTTGGGTCTCTTCATGTTATCTACAAAATGCTCTATATACACACTCATGATATTTCTTGTTCCTCCATTCAGCTCATCTGCTATGAAATTGTTGTGCCAGGGAAATGTTGGTGGTCCCCTAAAACACACACAGGAGCCAATATGATGCAACTCACAGCAGGGTCTTTATTGCATTTGAGATAGCTTGGACAACCCCCCCCCCAATGCACCACCATCACAAAGAATGGTTTTGGTGTTGGGGAGCCCTGAATGTCTATGGGGCAAGGCTTTATAGTAAGCAGCAAGCAGGGAGTATGTGTGCAAGCATCTAATTAGGAAGCTGCTGTGGCCTTTAACATAATTGGCTGGTTCTGGGAGTCGTATCATAGACTTAAATTCTGCTCCTCTCTGCATTGGTGGTCATTAGGCAAGGGGTGGCTAAGGGGTACGGGTTTGTTGGAGGAATAACCTGAAGACACTGGTCTTGTTGAGGGTATAACCTGGAAACTCTGGCCTTCTTGATTATAAACCTAGAAACTGGGGGGCAACTTAGAAACTAATGCTAGGTACCAGCCTGTTAGTTTACCTGAGTTCAAACTTAGGTCAGGTGCTCTAAAATGGAGTCTGAACTTAAAAGATTAGGTCTCTCAAGATCAGTCTAGGCTCCTTCAGACCGCAATGATCACATGTAAACCACAGCCAGGAGGAGAGCCAGTTCCAGAAGGGTCCAGTTAGCAATCCAGCGGATGCCAGGTAACAAGGAAGAACCCAGAAGCTCCCCTGAGCCTGAAGACAAGCATGGGCCAGTCTAGTTTTCATTTCAGTCTGCAGAAGAATGTTCTAACAGGTTTCCAATTAGAGAAGTCTGTTTGTACAGATAGCAGGCCTCTCTCCAGAGGTTCTCAAGGAGATAAAACTTGGCATGGTAAGCACTTGAGTGGTGGGAACAAGAGTTCAAAGTCAGCTTTGGCTACACAGCAAGTTAGAGGCCAGCGTGTGCTACAAGAGGCTATCTAAGGAGGGCAGCATGAGCTACAAGAGATTGTCTTAAAACACAAGAGAAAACGAAAGAAGTGGGGAGGAGTCAGGCTAGAGGACATTCAAATGTTAGCAAAGTGTTCTTGAGTTCCATGGTTTTGCCTTCCTCTGGCCAGGTGGAGAGAGGGGTTAAAAGAAGGTGAAGAAAGGAAGAGGAATCATGCTTACCCTGTTTCTGGAGTTTGGAGACTGGGGCAGGTGCTGGGCAACTCTCAGACATCTTAGAACACACCCTAGGAGGTCTGAGTCACCTTCCTCCCCAGATATTCTCACCCCTGTCTCTTTTGCCCCTTAGGAAACAGCACCTCCAAACCTAATAGCCCTAGCTGGAATTTGAAGACTGGAATTCATTTTTTTTTGTGTGTGGATTTTAATTTTTTTTGAAGTGGTGAGAAGAAAAAGTCCTCTCTTGTTTTGGGGTATCGACCTTGATAGACCTTCTTACATATGACCTAGAGTCTCCCTTAAAGATGGGGTCCAACTTCCTCCCAGACCTGCGGCGTGCTCTCAAGACCTTCAGAAGTCTTGGTATACACTCTAGCCCCTAAGGACTGCCTGCTCAGGCAGGACAGCACTTAGGATTGGTATTTACCGAACACTTCCTGAAGAAGCTATATTCCATGACCTTTAACTAGATTCCATTTGCTGAGTTTTGCTGAAAAATGAGTGAGTGAATGGCTACCAGAGTGACCCCATGCAAATAACAGGACAGAAGCACTATGTTCTAGAAGAAAATTGGCTGTTTGTTCTGTGAGTGCATGTATTGTGTGTGTGGTTTATGATACATAAATTTACATATACACCCATTCACCCATAAATATACATATAGACAAACATATAAAAATATGTACATGTATACAAATACACACACCTATTCATGTATGTATATATTCATATACAGATACACACACATATACATGTATACATACTTAGAAGTATACATATGTACATATATACAGATACATACACAGACACACACACACAGATACACACACAGACACACAGACGACACATATATATATATGTTTACCATTGCACCCAGCTTTTTAAAAGACACCTAGAAACCTGTACTCGGGTCTTAATGTTTGAGCTATGTCCCCAAGACCTTCATGAGACCCAAAAGGGACCAGAGACAAAATTAGAACCAGAAAATTATCTCTTTATTTCTGGAGCTTTCAGACACAGAAACAAAGCTAGACTGTGACAGGTAAGAAAAACAATGATGGAAAAAGAGGGAAACAGGGAACCTAGAGAGGGAATGCAGTAAGATTCTGGGATACAGTAAGATAGATTTTGATGATGGAAGAAGCCTCACACTTATACTTTCACAAGTACAGTTACACACATGCATACACCCCCCCACACACACATACCCTGAGCCTTGTTGGAAATAATTCCTTTTCATTCAAAAAGCTGGGTCTCATCTGCATAGGTGGCACCAAGCTGCTACCTTGCACATCTGTCAGTTTCAAATGTAGAAGCTGTCAAAGAGATGTTTGTGTGAGTGAGTGTGGGAGTGTGGGAGTGTAGGAGGCAGGGGTTTTGGGGGCAGGGCACAGGTACACCATGAAGTTGAGAGGCCTCAGCAGGTAGAGGAAGATCCCGAGATCTCAGGATACTCTCCAGAAATCCATGCCTTGGGATGCAGCTCCAGTCCCTCCCAGGCAGAAGCTCAGATTTAGAATCCATCTCACCTAGTCTGGTTAGTTCCCTGTGAGCAAGGTGACCCTGGGAAATTACCTCTTGTTCTCACTCATGGTGTGTGTGTGTGTGTGTGTGTGTGTGTGTGTGTGTGTGTGTGTGTGTGTGTGTGAAGAGGTTGTCAGGGAGTCTGTCAGACCTTAGCCTCCTGGCCTTCTTTTTGTACTTTTAATATTTACTATTATCGTATATGGTGTTATGCCCAGATCGAATTGTCCCCACAGATCATCAGAGACCACCAGGTGTCCAACATCTATGCAAAGCCAAAGAGTCTTTATTCCAGCTCAAGCACAGACCCCCAAATCTCTAAGCACACTGAAAACTGTGGAAGGTCCAGTGCTGGTACAAACCTTGCCTATTTATCATGATAGCAGGGTGAGCAACTTTCCAACGTGGCAGTCACATGGGCAGTTGACATTTGCTTGGTTCTCATCTATTAGCTAGTGATGATTTCAGCTTGGTATGAACAATGGTTGCTAGCTAAATCTACTTTGCTAGCTAAATCAACCTACTTTAGACATTAGGTACTTAAGAACTGATAGGTTGTTGCTAGGAGGGAAGTGACTATTTGCCAAGGAGAACTGGGATTGTTACCAGGCTGACATGGCTTTTAAAACAAGTTGGTATTTTTCCAGTAGCTGAGTTATTTCAGATGGCAAGTTAAACATAAAACAGAATCTGAAAGCAAAATCAAGTGTGTAGTGTTAAGATGGGCCCTTCATCACATGAAAACGAAAATCACAGGGAAGCTAAAACAATCCTGGATTATAAAGAACTACTGGAAGTATCACTCTCCCTGGTTTCAAGTTGTGCTTCAGAGCTGGAGTAATAAAAATAGCATGGTACTGCAAAAGAAACAGATATATTGATCAATAGAATCAAATTAAAGACTCAGATATGAATCCACACGCCTATGGACACCTGTTTTTTTTTTTTATTAAAAACAACAAAAAACCAGAAATACACACTGGGAAAAGGGAAGCATCTATAACAATGCGTGCTGGTCATGCTTGATGGCTATATGTAGAAGAATGACAATAGAACCCCATTTATCACTGTGTACAAAGTGTGGCCCCAGATGGATGCAGGAGTTTGAATCTGAACCTAACAGAAGAGAAAGAAGGAAATAGCCTTGAATGTATCTGCACAGGGAAAGATTTTCTAAAAAAAAAAAAAAGATAGTTGGTACAGATAATGAGATATATAGCTGATAAACGGGACCTTGTGAAACTGAAAACAGAAAAAAAAATGCAGTCATTGGGACAAAGCAGCAGTCCACAAACAGAAAAAGATTGTTATGAACTACACATCCAACATAGGGCTTCTATCCTAAATATACAAAGAACTCAAGTATCAATAGAACAATGCAGGTTTTTTAAAATAGGGTATAGATCTAAACAGTTTCATCAAAAAGGAATCTCAAATGGCTTGAAAACGCTTAAAGAGATGTTCAGCATCCTTTGTACATCAGGGAAAAGCAAATCAAACCTACTTTAAGACTTAATCTTATACTTGTCAGAATGACTAGGATCAATAAAGTAGTGTCAGGTTATCATGACAAGGATATGGAGAAAGAGAAACATTCATCCATTGCTGGAAGGAATACAAACGTGTACAGTCACTATGGATGTAAGTGTGGCAGTTCCTTAGTAAGATAAGACTAGGTCTCCCTCAAGATCCTGCTACAACACCCTTAAACCTCCAGTAGACCCAAACACAACAGGCACAAAAAAATTAATGAAATGATTCCTAATTGTATTCTAGCATAGTCACAGATCAGTGCCTTGTCCAGTCATCATCAGAAAGGCTTCTTCCGGCAGCAGATGGGAAAAATAATTGTTTAAAAAAGTGTCATCATGAAGCTCATAGGTAAGTGAGTGGAATTAAAAGGAAAACAAAATAGAGAAAAACCTCCTGCATGGAATAACCCACCCAAATAAATATTACATGTTCCAGTATATGTGGATATTACCTGTTGAGTCAATGTTACCATCAGTAGAACCACAGAAATTAGGTATAGATTTAGAGACAGTGGGGGTCTAGCTAGATTGTGTTAGGAAAGAGAAGTAGAATAGATAGTTACCATTGAGGGGGACTGGAATGGGAAGATCAAGTGGGGAACTGGAGAGGAGAGATGTCTAATATAAGGGCCATTTGAGGGGTAGTATGGAAACCTGTACAGTAGAATCTTCCTAAAATGTATACATATATAAGTGTGATCTAAATGAAATCATCAAATAATGGGAGAGACAGAGTCCCAATGGCCATCTCTTCTCACCAAATGAAGTTTCCAGTCCTGGGCTTAGGTTATATCGAATTGACTTGTTCAGAGCTGTCTTGTGAGAATACCCAAGCAGCCCAGGTTATTTTCAGGACTATAGCTTGCTGACAGCAGAGACCATTTCTGAAAAGAACTAAGCAATTCAATTAACATGGAGAAACCAAGCTGATATACCTACACAAAGCCTTTAACCCTATGTTCTATTGCCTTTGGTACAGGAAGGTACTCTGTATGCTACAAAAAGCAAAACATAAACACCAAGTCATCCACAATGGTGCCCTGCTTGCAAGATATGCTGGTGCAATAGAGTCAGAAAGTTTGTAAGAGTAACCAGTCAGTGTCTGGTTTGACCTAAGGCCCACTCCACAAGAAGGAACCCACACCCAACTCTGGTTGGGTGGCCAGATACCTGAGACTGGGTAATAAAGGGGCAAAACCAAATGATACTCGTCCAAAAGAAAAAAGTGGCCATCAAACTAATCCTAATGGCAATTTGTCATATTCACAGATCGGCACTTTGCTCAGCCATCACCAAAGAAAATTCCTCCTGCAGGAGATGGAAACAAATACAGAGACCCACAGCCAGACATGAGGAGACTGAGAGAGCTAGAAAAACTCAGCCCTACATTGGTTATGTTTACTAAATCCCTCCCCTGAGGGCTCAGGAAACCCCATGGATGTGGAGGCATAAAGAGTGTAACAGCCAGCAGGGGTTGAAGGACACCAAGAAAACAGGCCCTCTCAATCAACAGGAGCAAAGATCGTATGAACTCAGAGACTGAAGCAGCAAGCTCAGGACCCACACAGGTTTGCACAAGGTCCTCTGCACATATATTATGAGTGCAAATGTAGGTTTGTTATGGGATTCCTGAGTCTGTGAATGAGTGTGTCACTGATTCTTACGCCATCTTTTGGGCACTTTTCCTTCTCTTTGTTTATCTTGTACAACTCCAGTATAACAGGTTTTTATTGTAATCATTACATTTCATGTTTTCATAGCTCTTAGAAGTATTCCTTCTTAGAAGTCTGGTTTTTTTTTTCCTAATGGTATAAAGAGAGTAGATCCAGGTGGAAGAAGAGGTAGGGAGGGAGTGGGAGAAGTAGAGGGAAGGAAGACTGTGATCAGAATGTTATGTGAAGAAAAAACAAAATTCTCTCTTCAATAAAAGAAAAGGAAAGAAAGTAGAAGTCATTATTTAGATGAAGGAAAGTGATAGAAAAAGGCAGCATGCTGCAGGAAGGAGGGTGGTGGGAGGAGGGTGGTGGGAGGAAGACGGACAAAACAAAGTGTTATAACGTGTGTATAAAATGTAATTGTGAATCCTGTTATTTGCATACTAACTAAAATTTTCCTTTAAAGGGCTGGAAGGAAGGCTCAGAAGTCAAGAGTACTTGTTGCTCTTGCAGAGGACTGGGGTTCAGCTCCCAAAATCCATCTTAGATTCCTCACAAACATCTGTAACAGCAGCTCCACAGGCTGCAATGTTGTCTTCTAACCTCTGTGGCACCCACAGGAGAATGTTCAAACACCTACACACACACACACACACACATACATACACACACATACATGCATGCTTACATACATAAACATACATACATACATACACATACACACATACATACATACACATACATACATACATACATATAAACGTACATACATAGACACACATACGTAGACACACATACATACATACATACATACATACATACATACATACATACATACAAAAAAACCCACAATGTTTAAAACTCTGGGAGACTTCAGTGAGTAGACACATGAGTCTGTCCTTGAGAGTATTCTATAGTGAACTGTGAGTTGGTAGTTGATGGGTGTGGATCCCAGCTGTGTCTACATGATGCCCCATGAGTCAGGATGCTCTTGGGACTCACTTCTGTGACTGTGCACCTAGACTTCTTGGAGACCACTTGGAACTCAACTTTGATGATGTGACATAGTCAGTCATGACTCCATGGATATCTGTGTGTGGATGGAGGAAACAACTACTACTGTGACTGCATGGACAGTGGATTCACACGGCCACATTGTGAGGCTTTGATACCTCATTGTTGGTCAAAGCCTTGTCACAATGATAGAAGATGTGAAGACACTATTGACAGCTAAGTTTGTCACTGCTGGCCTAGATAAATAGGTGCCCTGTGTAAAACAGACATAAATGTGCTGATCTGTCCTCCAAGGATCAATAGTACATCATAGGCCTGCCTTCCTACCTTGGAGCCTCAGGCTGTGTTAGTATCTGTCAGCCTGGATTCACACTAATTGTCCTCTGAGAGGCTCCACCCAGCAGCTACTGAAAGAGATGAGAAGACTCACAGCTAAATGTGAGATCAAGCTCAGGAAGTCATGGAAGAGTTGTGGGGAGGATTGGGGAACCTTTAGGGGATAGGGACTCCACAGAAGACCATCAGAGTCAACTGTCCAATACCCTTGGGAGTTCCAAGAGACAAAGCATCAGCCAAGGAACATAGGAGTGCTGGACCTAGGCCCCTGCACTTATGTAGCAGATGTGCAGCTTTGTCTTCATGTAGGACCCCCAACAACTGGATTGGGGGCTGTCCCTGACTCAGATGCCTGACTGTGGATCCTGTTCCCCTAACTGGGCTGCTTTGTCTGGCCTCAGTGGGAGAGGCTGTGCCAAGTGTCACAGTAACTTGAGGTGCCTGGGTGGGTTGGTACCCAGGAGGGACTTCCCTTTTCTCTGATGTGAGAGGGAGAGGTGAGGGAGACTGGGAGGAAAAGGGGAAGTGGAGGGGTGCAAACAGTTTGTAAAGTGAATCAGTAAGTAAGTAAATAAATAAATAAATAAATAAATAAATAAATAAATAAATAGAAAAAATTAAGAGTTTAGGAGAGAGCATATCCTGTTCTAGCAGAGAAACAATATTTGGTTCCTAGCACTCACATGGCAGCTCACAACCATATGTGTCCCTAGTCCCAGGGTATCAGTCACCCTTTAATGACCTCTGCAGACCCTGAATTCATGTAGTACATAGACATATAAGCAGGCACAAGTCCATTCACATAAAATTTTAAAACTGAAACATTTTTAAGAGGAACTAGAAAAAGTTAGGGGAGGGCTGCGTGTGTGGGTGAGCGCCCAGGCCAGGCCTCCCCACTTCCAACAGGGCACTTGCTTCAGCTCTGGGGGACTGCCTAGGCTTGTGGCCTGGCATCCAGCAGGATGGAAGAGGCCTTGCTTGCCCGGGGAGGCCGAACTCAAATGGTCCTGCTCAGCGCATTGGCCAAGGCCCAGGAGTCAGCTGGAGGTGTGCACCGAGGAGCAGCAGGGCCCGCGGAAGAGGCTGCTGTGGCTGCCTCTGCCCTACGATGGCCTGACGTCACTGCCGCGGGCTCTGGGTGGCGGCTTCCTGCACCTCCAGCTCCTGGACAGAAGGGGGCGGCAATGAGCTCAGGCGCTGGGACCCGAGCTGCCACCGCTGAGCGGCCTGCGCACAACCAGCTTGGCTGCCCAGGCTCGCTGCCTGGCCGCCACTCTGTCTGCTGCAGCCTCCAGTGCTCAACCTTAGAGGCGGCTGCTACCAGGAGGTGCCCGCCTAGCTGCTGGAGCTGCAGACCCTCAGCCTGGGCGGCAACCGGCTGCAGAACATCCCAGCCCGCAGAGATCCAGAACTTGTGGAGTTTAGAATGTTTATGCCTTGGAGGAAACTTCATGAAAGAAATCCCACCAGAATTAGCAAAGCTGCCTTCTGTCATTTGATTTTAAGAGCTCTGACACCTGGGCTTCGAGGGGGGCTCCCACTTCTCTGATGAGAAGGGGAGGGGAAAGGGGGTAGAGGCTGTATGAGGGCGGGGCCCTGGGAGGAAGGAGTGGTTGATACTGGGATGTAAGAGAATAAATTTTAGAAAAAGTACTCTGATCTTCTGTAATCATTTTGTTTACAAAATAACATTCTAGAGTATTCCACTTTCCCTTTGGACTCTATTAGCCCGAATATGAAAGTATTATTTTACTTTTTTTCCTACCCAGGGTTCCTTGTTTGATAATCATTTGGATGAAATTTTCATAATAGCAGGAAGTTTTCAGACTGTATTGCTTTATTAAATGTTTCTATTTTCCTATGCATTCATTATTTTTTAGAATTTTAATTTTGTGTGCTTGTGCAAACACCAGTGCATGTGTTCATGAGTGAGTGTATGTGTGTGCGTGTGTGTGTGTGAAGTGTGTTGAGTTCACATTCATAGCTATCCCTAAATGCAAGTGGTCTTCAGGCCACAGGCTAGACACACCTCAATGGCCATAGTCACTCCTCATAGAGAATAGAATAAAAAGAGCACTACTGTGCATGTCTGAACTATACTGAGAAACTCAGAAGTCTTGCTTATTGCAGGTTTTCACAACATCTCCTGATTGAAAAATGGTCCACACCAGCTGATAATGTCAGAACTCCTGGGGCATCAGGCAACAACCTCATAGCAAGAGCTCTGGAGCGCACAAGGAATGTCCACACACAATCTCAATTTCATATAACTAGAGATGTCATAAACTACATTAGGGAATAAGCTAAGAACTTGAATTTGCAAATTGCTCTAAATCTATGAAGAACTGATTTGGAATTTTGATGGTGATTGATTGCATTGAATCTATAGATTGCTTTTGGCAAGATGGCCAGGTTTGATATATTAATCCTGCCAATCCATGAGCGTGGGAGTTCTTTCCATCTTCTGAGATCTTCTTTGATTTCTTTCTTTAGAGACTTGAAATTCTTGTAATACAGATCTTTCACTTGCTTTGTTAGAGTCACACCAAGGTATTTTAAATTATTTGTGACTATTGTGAAGGGAGTTTTTTCCCTAATTTCTTTCTCTCTCTGTTTATCCTTTGAGGGCAAGAAAGCCACTGATTTGTTTGACTTAATTTTATATCCAGCCACTTTGCTGATGTTGTTTATCAACTTTAGGAGTTCTTTGGTGGAATTTTTAGGGTCGCTTAAGTATACTATCATATCATCTGCAAATAGTGATACTTTGACTTATTCCTTTTCAAATTGCATCCTTTTGACCTCCTTTTGTTGTCTAATTTCTCTGGCTAGGAAATCAAGTACTATATTACATAGGTATGGAAAGAGTGTGCCGCCTTGTCTGGTCCCTTATTTTAGTGGGATTGCTTCAAGTTTCTCTCCATTTAGCTTGCTGTTGGCTACTGATTTGCTGTATATTGTTCTACCTATGTTTAGGAATGGGCCTTAAATTCCTGATATTTCTAAGACTTATAATGAAGAGGTATTGGATTTTGCCAAATGCTTTCTCAGCATCTAATGAAATGATCATGTTTGTTTGGTTTTTTTTTTTTGAGTTTGTTTATATAGTGGATTATGTTGATGGATTTCCATATCTTAAACCATCCCTGAATCCCTGGGATGAAGCCTATTTGATCATGATAGATGATTGTTTTGATGAGTTCCTGGTTTCATTTTGCAGGAATTTATTGAGCATTTTTGCATCTATAATCATAAGAAAGTTTGTCTGAAGTTCTCTTTCTTTTTGGGGGTCTTGTGCAGTTTAGGTGTCAGAGTAATTGTGCCTACATAGCCACTACCCATACATTGGGTAGTGTTCCTTCCATTTCTAATTAGTAGAATAATTTACAAAGAATTGTTATGAGTTTTTCTTTGAAGGTCCGATACAATTCTGCATTAAACCCATCTGGTCCTGTGCTTTTTTGTTTGGGAGACAATTAATAACTGCTTCTATTTCTTTAGGGGTTATGAGACTGTTTAGACCATTTATCTGCTCCTGATTTAACTTTGGTATTTGGTATCTGACTAGAAAATTGTCCAGTTCATCCAGATATTCCAGTTTTGTTGAGTATAGGCTTTTTTAGTTGGATAGGATGAGGTTTTAAATTTCCTCAGTTTCTGTTGTTTTGTCTCCCTTTTCATTTCTGATTTTCTTGATTTGGATACTGTCTCAGTTGCCTCTGGTTAGGTTGGCTAAGAGTGTATCTATCTTGTTGATTTTCAGAGGTGCTTAGGCAAGTATACTCAGTATATACCCTGGGGATTGTAGGAGACAAACTGACATCTACCATCTTAGATTCTCTGGTGACTTTATCCTTTAATTTTATTACCATTAAACTCAACAACTCTCTTCACCTAAACAGAAGATATTTAGACTGTCTCCATCACATAATTTTCAAGTCTTACTAATTTATTTATTTTTTTTATTGTGTGTTTAGATGTATGTGCAATGTATGTGACCTTCCCCTGATCTTGAGAGGGCTAACCAAACCTTATTTGTCTACCACAATCGGTCTTCTGTTGACCTGGGTGGAGTCTTCCAACATAGATGGAAGTCTCAGGCCTTCTCCCCACTTCAGCTTCCTGCAAGAAAACAAACTGTTCATTGAGCTTGCTTTGCAATTCAATCCAGCAAAGAAAGATCTTTGGGTTTTTCCCCTTATATATTGAGAGCTGAACATTAAACTTTGAGACTTGATCAGAATGAATTTTTTCTTGGCTCATTATTTTCTCTTGCCTGTCCCTCTTTCATCCCCAGCTCTCCCTCCTGGTAGACCCAGTTCTCTGTGGCTGCTCAACAGCTACTTATGCATATTAGATACTGGTGTCATTGTGTTATGGATGGGCCTGGTGCTGTTCTTGTGAACCAATCACCTAATGAATGAAGGTGCCCATCACTGGGCGAGTAGGCTGGACTTCTTGGTTGGACAGAGAAAGAGAGGAAACAGGAGAGAGTTACTTCCTCTAGGAACCAGGTCAGTAGAGAGGTCAGATGTAGCTGTTAGAGTTTCTTAGTATCATGGTGGATTTGCAAGGATCTTCCACCAGAGGGATCAGATTTTACTAAGGCTTACAAGATTGCATTTATTTGCTGCACTGTAAGACTGAGTTATCATTGTTTTTCAACTAAGTTTGTGCTACATTTTCCTCCATGTTGCACCTCATCTGGGTTCAAGAGAGAAAGGTATGGTGGCCAAGTGTGTGTTTGCCTGAGGTGCTCCACAAAGGTCGTGAGGGATTTGAAGCACGGGGTTGGAGTGGTAGCAACCCACCAATAGGAACCTAGCGAGCTAGGTGGAGATGTTTCAGGAGCTCCTGGACAGTGACTCTCCATGAATCTCTATTGCATGGTCCCTGGGGCAGAGGGTTTGAGGCACAAGCATGGGAACGTGCCAATCACACTTTTTAAATATTTCACTCAACATCATTGCATCCATGTTGAGATAAGGAGACAAATTGAATAAGTAATTTCCCCTCTGATACCATGTAAATGAAAGAAATAACTCAAGTATGTAGCTTTTAAATAATACTATAATTTTCATTTTTAGTTACTTAAAAAATAGGCTATTCCATTGATTCTAAAGTGTAACTAGGTAATCCCTAGTCTCAAAGAGAGTCTATCCTTTGGCATCACTAACACAATCCACAGACACTTTGGAGTAGTGAGAAGGCTGTTGAATATCCTCTAACCTGTATAGATAATGTATATATTTGAGAGCTATGGGAATGAACACTACAACAAAAGATCTATAACATCAAAGTGCCTGGCTAGATACCCTACATGTCTCACAGGAAATTGCCCATGTGTTATGATATACAAAAAAAAAATGTAATAACTCTCTCTCTCTCTCTCTCTCTCTCTCTCTCTCTCTCTCTCTCACACACACACACACACACACACACACACACACACAGATAGATAGAGAGAGAGAGAGAGATAAATAAAGATATAAATGATATATAGTTGATATCGATATAAATGACAAATAGAAATAGATCAACTATGTTTTAAAATTGTAAACTAGTAGGTTTTAATGGAGCCTTAATATTATTATTAACTTTTCCTTTTCTCTGATACATGCTATATTTCCAAGATAGATTAATTGTCTACAGTCCATTGTCTACTTACATCCTTTAAACAACTGTGTTCTAACAAAAGTCCCCTAACCATCAGTATTTTACTTCACTCCTGACCTTTATAAAGTATTCCAAGTGAAACACACATAACTCAAGATTCAAAACTAATGTCTAAAAATTGGGGAAAATGCAGAACATTTCTTTTAATTTGTGGAGTATCATATGCATAATCATCAAATTACCTAAAACATTCATAATTACATTTTGCTTAAGAGATGTATAATCCCCATTGTATAGCGATCCATTCATTAACTGATGGACAATTAACCTGGTTCTATTTCATGGCTACTGTGAATACAGTGGGATGAACAGGGATGGTTCTCTCTATTAGTCAATGATTGCTCAGCCCATATCCTTTACTGTATGTACAAAGTTGATTATTTACATTTAGAATTCTATAGAAAATATCACAACCTATTATACTTCTAATAAGCCTTCATGGTATATTAGAAAATGAGTCATGATCTACCTCAAAGCAAATGGACATTGGAATAACCCAAGGACATATGAGTTAACACAGGCTTCTGTTGCTTGATTTGTCAAACTAAAATATCCTTGTCCAAGAATAGGAAAATGCAAGACTCCAGATAACATGCTTATGGGCTTTCTGATGTCAGCACAAGTTTGCAACAGTGAATGTATACAGTGTAATGCAGTCCCTGGAAATACACCTAACAAATCTCTTGATCTCCCTGGTAGTACACTTCTCCACACCTGATGACAGCACCAATTCTGAACTTAGATTTCCCCAAAGAAAGTAAGGAAACTTGTTTTAACCTCTGTTCTACACACTATGACCTAGAAAACTCTTGGGCCTCATCATTGATTACTAGAAGGAAAGCATATTGATTTGAACTGGGGATACATGTGTTTTCCATTTAGAGGTATTCTAGAAGCTGTATAAAGCCATGCCCAGTAACAACACAGATGACAATGTATTGGACTCTCTAAGCGACGTCTGTCCCTTTGTGGGCTCTGATATCTCACCTCATTCAGCCATCTGCACAACACTTCCTGGAAGATATGAGACTTCACCATTCCTTTGGATCTGTCTTAGGGAACAGATACACTGAAAAGATCTTCAACAGGAAATGAAATCAGAGCTTTTTCTCCAGTACCTGATTAGGAGCGGGCCTTCATCCCTGTGAGTAAACCCCATCCTTGTGGTAGGTAAGATTCCTGCAGCTTTATGTTTCTGTTTAAAGTTCTATTCTCCTCCCTACAGTCCAGTGTATTATGAAATCAACATTAATCATTAGAAGGAATTTGTTTTTGTCTCCACAGTTTACATAATTTTGTCAATGATTTCTCTAGGCAAAAGAAATGTCTATGTCATGGTGCAGCACTCATCTGAAAATGCCTTTTAATGTGACTTTCATATGTGATATGACAGATTTTTAGTTGTTGGATAAAAGCTTATTGTTTTTATAAAAATCAACATAAACCATGTAAGTTGGAGACTAAACAGGAGCATTCAAAATCTGAGCTTTAAAAAAATCTCTGTATGCAAAGACTTTAACAGAGGTGACAGTAATGTTTTTGGATTGTGATTGATGAAAACTGGTCATTTATCCAATATAATTCCAGCATCAGATTCATTAGAAATACAGTTAAAATGTGGACATTTGTGAATCAATGATATGCCTGGGTCTCTCAGTTTTCTTCACAATAGATATTACAGGTATATATCAATATTGTCCTTTATAAACAGAAAGCTATTGACTTTTTCAGAAATATTTTCTTTCTAAACAATGATTACTATAAAAGTATATCAACACAGATTAGATTATTTTAAGGGAACATTCTTTATAACATTCTATATAAAGATCTTAATTCAAGTTCTTATATAAAGTAAGAATATTAATTTTTCATTATCATTTGTTAAAATTATTTGATAAATTTTTAGTTTATATGCACTGGTGTTTTGATGGTATGTATGAATGTGAAGGTGCCAGGTCCCTGGAACTGGAGTTACATACAGTTACAAGGGTCATGTAGATGCTGGCAATGGAGTGTGGGTCCTCTAGAAGAGGAGCCAGTGCTCTTCACCACTGACCCATGCCCCCATCTCTTAATTATATTTTGGAATATTTAATTATCTTATGAATGTGATTGTTCTGCCTGCTTGTTCAATCAAAACTGCATAAATACAGTTCCTCAAATATGAGCAGACTAGGACCATCTCTTCAACAACAAATTACTATTTTTAGCACATTGTTTTGAAAGATAATGTTGAATTCCAATGGAGCAAAAATGCACTCATGTCTACAGATATACATGTATACACATGCAGAACCCATAATGTGTAGAAATATGTGTTTATGGTGTTGAACATGAGAGATAGAGTTCCATCACATGCACAATTCCATCATGAGGGAAAGGAAGCAAAATAAGTGTAAATTAAATATTCTTGGTTTTTTTCAGAGAAAACTCTTGTAGTGACAAAGCAGGGCCACATTCTTGAGATAAAAGACTCCAAAAACAATTGAAAATCTCAAATAATTGGGAAGACTCTTGAAGACAACAGTGTCCTACCTGATCCAATGAAGCTATCTCCATGTTATCTCAAAATAAAACCCTGAATACTACAGAAGAAGTGGCTCTTCAGATACTTTTGCTTTGCCAGGCTGAGGTTGGGACTGTGGGCAACATTCTTGTGTTTCTTCATAATTTATCTCCAGTTTTGACTGACACTCATCTGAGGCCCATTCAAGTCATTCTATCAAACTTAGCTGTGGGCAATACCTTCAATCTCCTCTTCTTGACATTTCCAAACCATATTACAGTTTTGGCTCCAAGGAAGCCTCCAACTGACCTCACAGGTAAACTTTCATACTTCTTTCACATGGTGTCTCAAAGCACAAACATGTGTTCTACCTGTGCCCTGACCACCTACCAGTTTGTCACTCATGTTCCTGGTAATTGGACAAGGGTCATGCTCAGAGAAATACCCCCAAGTTCATGAGATATTTTTGTTACAGTTGCTGGTTTTTCAGTGTCTTAAATAATGCGTACATTCCAATGAATGCTAGCGGTCCACAGAAAAGACACAATGGCACTGATTCTAAAGGTAAGTGGATCTGATCCCTCTCTGTTGTCAGTGTTGGCATTAGCTTATTGCGGTTTGCCCAGGACATTTTAATTATCAGCATCATGATCTGGACCAGTTTTCTCTATGATGATTCACCTGAAGAGACACCACCAGAGAATGCACTATATACACAACCACAATCAGAAGCTCAGAGTCTATGCTGTGACCAGAGCAGCCCACACTACAGTCATGCTGGTGGTCACATTTGTGACCTTTTATCTTCTAGACTGTATTTGTACTTTCTTTCACATTTCTTTTGTGAACACTCATTTATGGGGGAGGTATGTCAAAGAAGTTCTGACTGTAAGCTTGCCCACCGTTTCTCCCTTGCTGTTGATCTTTAGGGATCCTAAGGGTACTTGTTGAAGACCCTTCATGGTGGGGCTGCAAAGCCATATGACTGGGGTAAGAAGTCTGGAGCAAGAGAGTGAGGTCAAGATGTGTCCAACCCATGAGAACCTAAGCCTGAGACTGGAAGGAGTAGGACTGTTCCCTCCTCTCCAGAGTTGGACCCTTGTATGTAGCCTATACAACTTCCACGTCTGCCACGCAATATAGTCATGGATCCTGGTGGCCAGGTTTTGCCTTAAACTTCCTATCTCCTTATTAAGACAAGCCCAGCTATCAGTGCGAGTTCTTCTTCATGTGACTGATGAATTTCAAGCACCTCAGCCTCCGGAAATGATGTACACTCAACACAAAACACTCCCCACACACCAGGGTTTAACAGCCATTCTTCACCCCTAATAAAGAGAGCTAATTCAATATAAATTGTCTCCAGAGAAGGTTTTTTATCCTGAAGTCACATTGGCTGAGATCCTGTTAAACCATCTACCAGGCTAAGCTTCGGTGCTTCAGGTAAAGCAGGTGGGCTGTGGTACCATTATATCCCAAGGGCAGAGCAGACTTGGGGCAGAAACTGGCACACTATGAGGATCCAACAGGATCTCTGGTTCAAGCAGGACTGGATGAGTTCATGCCAACCTTTGACATCATCCCAAAGACCCCAAGCCACCATAATCTGAGGTCCCTCAGGCTGATTTTTCTATTTTGTTTTGATTTATGCAATCAAGTCTGGTTCAGAGGCATGGAAAGGACAATGAAATCATCCGGCCATGTTACTCCCCAAACCTCTACCTGAACCCCAACAGTCCATGTGGGCATTGGCAAAAACCTTCTAACTTTTTCTCCGCAAAAGGGGGTAAAACAGTTACATGGCAGCCAAAAAATACTGCTAGGGTAGTTACCTGAACTCTTAAACCTGCAGTAAGGTGATATTTTGGGACACTATGGAATCCCCTGATAGCTGCAAAGCCTCTGAAATATTCTTCTCTTGATCAGGTATTTCTTTTCCTTTTCTATCACGGGAAATATCTCATCATAAAAAATCATGCAGATTATGAAATTAAACTCCTGTGTAATAAAACTAACTTCAAATAAAACTCCCCTCTTTGGGGGATGGAATTAATGAAACAGCACCATTTATGGTCATGGGAAATTCTTACAACTGACTCACAGATCCAGGTCTTTTACCTGACTTGGCACAGTGACAGCTAAGAAGGGAAAACTCCATCCTTCCACTTTTTGCTTTTCATAGCTATTAGGGATGTTTTTGTACAATGTGTGATGATGTGTCTCTGTCCTTCTATGCCTGTCTAAGAAAATGTTAATATAAATTTGTTAAAATAAAAAGCCCATGACCTCTATCGAAGTGCAGATTTGTAAGGTGGACTTCTGGACAGAGGGAGGAAGTCTGGTATAGGGAGATTTTCTTCTAAGACACTCAGGAAGTCTTACTGCAAAATAGAGGAGAGGAAACTAGCCGTGTGTCAGATTAGTATAAATGTGATAACTGAATTATGAGCTAGTTGGAACAAGCCTCACTTAAGGAAGGATTCTCTTCCCCTACTTGAATACAGGCTTTCCTGAGGTCATGGACAAAGTGCTAATGCAGAGCAGCCACAAGGGGACAGTACACCATCACTTTCTAACTGGCTGCAAGGCCAGCAGAATTCCTGACTTCCTTATTGGCAAAGTTTGGGGCCCCCATGCCCTCAAAACTTCCTTCTTATTTCCTGCTAAGGGACTATCAGGGAACAGGGACCACTCAACTACACAGTGCCTCCAAAAGGGCCAGCAGGGAGTGCTGGCTGCACAGCTCTTCAGCGCCTCCCACAGGGCAGGCAGGAAGTTCTTACTTCACAGCTCCTCAGTGCTGTGCACCAGGGACAAATTCAATCCTCAGGCCGACTCCAGATATGAGCCACAGGAAGTAATTACTGCACATATGGATGCCCAGTTTTCTTCTCTATCACAGAGGGGACTTCTGATTCACGGGAAATGTGTGGTTGTTATGAGCTGCCAAGTCACTTTTCTCAGAGTTGAGTACTAAGATTTGGGGGTGGGTGGGATGGTGTATGTTTTTAAAGAGTGTCAGTCATTCTACACTGTCCTCAAACTCCCTGTGGGGAGGATGATGCTGAGTGTCTGGTCCTCTTGCTTCTACCCTTCAATCCTAGGTTTCTTGCCATAGACACCACATTGATTTGATGTTGGCCTAGAACACAGGGACTCCTGCATGCTACTGATACTAAGCTATATCACTAATCCTGTTGTTGCTGTTGTCGTCGTCATCGTTCTTGTTGTTTTTAGGATTCACACTGCCACCCAAACTAGACTCTTTTTCTCTATATGTACAGGCTGGTCTTGACCATAAGACTAGTCTCTTACACAGGAGACAGGCCTACTGAGCCTTCAGACATGAGATGATATGCATACGCCTTCACCATAGCTCTGACATCTAGTCTTAATTAAAATCCGCAAACTTCCTAGAAATGACTAAATGTGATTCAGGTGAGATTGCCCAAGGAGAGAGGGCACTAAATGTTGAAACAGCAGAATGAAGCCCCATCTTGCCACTTCCCTCTGCTGCATGTTTGGGCTCAGGCTTGTAGTCACTTGTGCCTTCTCTTCTGTCCATCATGAAGCATAGAGAAGTTACATGAGGTTAGCTCCACAGCTGCTAGTCAGAACACACCTGCTTACCTGGGCAAGAACAAGAAATGTGCACACACTCAAAGGAATGGAAGCAATCTTCAGATGTGTCCAGCTGAGTGCAGGCTCCAGGTAGAGACTTGCAGCTGAGATGAGACTGGACTCCAGATGCACAGCAGTTTGCTGCTCATCAGAAGGGTCTCTAGATTCACCCTGGTCACAATAGCCATCATTCTCACACAGTGTGGAACTTGGTGGGGTGTCTGACTTCCCGTTGATAAGGCGAATGGTGGCCTGGAAGGAAGAAGCGTAGCAAGGCAGGAGGTGAGGAACTCCAGGGTAGAAATGGTGGAGAGAGAGGGCACAGCTGCCCCTGGAGTCACCCCACAGCTGTGGTTTTCATAAACTTTGCTCTGAGTTAGGTCTGAGGACTCAAGTCATGTGAACTATCATGGCTTTGGCAGGGGAATAAGTGTGGGTGGGGTTTTTAAAAGGTTGGCAGTAGGCTGTTTTGTAGAGGACACCCACAGAGACACTGCAGGCCTCATTCTCAACTTGGGAACCCATTTTAGGGAAGGTTGGACAGGCTGGCTAGGGAGGCTTCTCTAAGGAAAGATTATAAAGAATACCATGCTCACTGTGAGAAACAGAGCAAAGGACAGACACTTCCCATCGATCCACTCTGATGTTTACTCAGGCTGGAGGAGAGGACACAGGGCTACTGTTCTGCAGACAACTCTGGGGCACTTTTGCACCTCAGCCCACTCCACTGAGCATGACCCTGTGATAAGCCAGACCTGCCTTCCTGGGATTTTACCTGGACAGGTCTGGGCTGCTGTGCACATGTCTTCCTGCGCAGAATGGGCCTGTGACCACACTGGCTCCTGGACATCTGGCCTGGCCTCCCTAAGGCGCTATCTGATTCCCAGCCAGACTGACCCCCACCCATGACTCACAAGTCATGGAGCTGGGGCTGGTCCTCTTCCAGACTTAAAAGCAGAATGAAACAGGAGGAAGTGTCTTAATGACTTGAAAACACACAGGTCATACTGGGCTGCTGCCTGGCCACAGCACCCATCTGGCTTGCCAGTGACTCTCTGTTTCCTTTGGCTATGCCCTCACCCTCCCCTCTCCCTGCTCTCAGCATCTCTGCTCTCCACTTCAGGCTCAGAAACCATGAGGTGGTCTTTCAGGGGTTTCTATTGAATTGTTCTGAAGTGACAGAATATTAAGTTCCTAAATGTGCCACAAGGGGGCGCACTCTTCATTTCTCACAAAGGACAAGACAGAGTAAGGAATAAATGAATGAGGACTTGCACCCACCTGATCCTGGGAAGGACTCCAGGATCCAGCTTCTTTCCTTGGAGCAGGGTTCTTGTGGGAGAATGGCAGCAGCAGCAGAGATTTTGGAGGCCGTTCATGATTGTCTTCCTCCTGCCCTTGCAGTGGTATTGCCAGGTTTGAGGGGAAGCTCAGCTTGCACCCTGAGGCTGGCCATCAGAAATGGGCTTTTCCTGAATGACCACAGCTTTCCAATGGACAGCTTCTTCCTGATTGAAGGCCACTTCCTGGGTGAGGTTATTTTCCTCCATAAGGGTCTCTTTCTGAAAGGTATCCCCAGAGGAGGAGCCTGTGAGTGTTACATTCGTGGGAGACTGCAGGGATCCAGAGAGCTGCTCTTGGGGATTGCAGGAGGACATATTCCTGTCAGGCTTGTATGTGATGACTCTCATGGTCGTGACAGTTCTGGGGCTTGGGGTACCTGGGAAAATCTGCATGGAAGTGGTAAACATACCACACTCTTCCTGATCATGGGGTGCCTCATGATTTGGTGAATGGTGGGCCTCCTGCTCTCATGGAAAGCCTTGAGTCAGATACTCAGTCCAAACATAAGAAGCCAATTACAATAATAATAATAACAACAATAATAAAATCTGGTTTGGTGGCACACACTTGTGCCAGGGAGACAGAGACTCCATGTCCTCCCTAGCCAGCCATCTGAGCCTACCTATCCAATTCAAAGCCAATCAAAAATCCTGTTTTACAGAAAACAGTGGATGGCACCTGAAGAATGACATCCAAGGTTGTCCTCTGGTCTCCACACGCAAGCTTACATGTGCAGGGCCACAGGACCAAACTATCCTGTAAAAGGATTTTCATCCACTGCAGTAAGAGAGCTCAATGGGTAAAGGTTCTTGCAGCCAAGTCTGATATAACCTGTCCAATACCTGGGACCTCTATTGATGAGGTTTGGTCTGTTGTATGTATTGTCCCAGACACAAGAAAGTGCACAGGTAGATCCAAGTGAGGCTATGTGACCTTGCCTCCAAATTATTTCTGATTGGTGAATAGAGATGACAACAGTCAATAGCTGGGCAGAAGAAACCCATGCAGGCAGGGTTTAGCATTCCAGGACTTCCAGCATCAGAGAAGAACCACAAGGGGGAAGACACCATGGGTTAGGCGAGTCGTAAAATAAAGAACATGTGGGTTGGCTACCTGTAAATAAGAGCCGTCCAAATGAAACATGGCACGTTCTATCGTGGGATTAGTAGTGGGAAATAGACAACAGCGAGAGGTGCACAATCTGCCCAGCTCTTGTGCTGATTAAGGCCAATTGTACATAGAAAGGTTGTGTGCAATGTTTGTCTGAGAACTAAGTGGTCAAAGGCAGGGTAAAAACCGGAGTTGGGATTAAATAATTTCTACACCATCCACATATACAACTCCTGCCCACCCCCACATACACAAATAATAAATGTAATTTTAAAGGGGGTTAAAGCACTTGTTAGTAAACATGAGGATCCACGTTCGATCACCAGAACCCATGTGGTAGGACAATAAACTGCCCAGTCACTATCCTCTGGCCTCTATAAATGCACACTAACACACACATATGAACACAGAATAAATTAATGTAATTATTAATTAATTAACTAATTAAAGGTTTTTCACATCATCTCTTGTTGGCCCAGACTCACTTCTGTCTTTGGTTTACATAGCTCGCTTCCCCACATCTACCTCTCCTTATCTCATGCCTATCATGCTTACATGTGTTTCTCCTCCCTAATCTCCACATTTAAATCTATATTAAACTCTTTATAAACTATTGTTCTGGGGACTAGACAGATGGTCCCCAGGTTAAAAGAACTTATTGTGCAATCATGAGGCCTGGAGTCCAAATTCCAGCATCCTCTAAACACCCATGAGTATAGCTTCCAGGAAACAGATATTGTCTTAGGCAGAAATAATAAAAAACTGCCAGTGATTTGGAGGAAAAAACACCTACAAATGTATGGCAAAAATGCAAAAACTCTGTTCTTTTAAAATATAGCCCACAAAAGAGTTAGGACCTGGGTTATGAATGAAAAGGAAGTAAGTGAAAATCCCGGTTCCTTTCCTACCATGTAACCCAACCAAGTACCATTATTATCTCTACAAATCTGTTTCTTGCTGAGTGTGCCAATTTATATGCTGCTTCTCAATATCAAAAGGGAAAACACTTAGCAAAGACTCCTGGAACATAGTCCATACAGAGTAATTTATTAATCATTAAATTTTGGGACAAATGTTAAAAAGACAAGCAGTGTTTCATGTTTATTTTTAACTGTCAGACACAAGGCTTAATATCCTGACTTAAAGTTGAGACCGAGATATAAAAGGAATTACAAAAAGCCATTTTGCCAAGGACAAATGCTAAGTAAAAATAACTAGTACTATGGAAATATAATTTACATAGGCACAATCATAAGTTTATTAGAATAATTTGATGCATCACCTCAAAGTTTTTATTATTACAAAGATATGGTTTCATTTTCATAAACAATAAAGGGAAAACAACACATTAAAAAAAGAGAGCAAAGGTAGGAATGAAGAATATTACTAGGTTGCTTTACTTTCCAACTTAAGAACCAAAATTCAACACAGGAAAAACTCCTCGTACAAAAATGGTAGAAAACATCACACTAAAGATAATAAAACACCTCTCGTTCCTGAACACTTCAAAAAACAGACTTCCCTGAGATCTTCGAGTTTTCCTGTCTGGAAACAAGAAGCGCCAGTAAGTTATTTCATCACCACAATCCTATTTCCAACATCAAAGCAAAACCTAGGAAAGCCACTCTGGTGGCTTTCTCATTCTCAGAAATTTATTTTTATTTTATTCTAGACATACAGAGAAACTACTTTAAAAGTTAAATAAATTCTGATTAGGTACACAGAAGGCTGTAGCAGCACAGCACAGCTCCTAGGTGCAGGTGGGGCCCTGGGGGGCTGTGTCCCAAACAATCTTATACTCAGGTGGTCTCTGCGTACATGTCTATACATGTCTGCTCAGTCCAGAGCCTAACTTCTAAACTGACTCTTAGTACATTTAATTTTGATGCTATGTCTAATATTGACCCATAGAATGAAGTACCATGAAAAGTAAAAGGCATTGGAAGACAATTTCTAGACAGGGTTGGCTGCAAACTTAATAAAAGAGTATCTAGTTGTTTTATGAATAGCAAATATTTTCACAAGTGCCAAAGGGGTTAAAGTGCTTAAGATACAAAAACATACATCATAATGTTAAAACAAGAATATATTATCAAGTTATTATAGCCACTTTTTTTAAGGAGAGGAAAATCTCCTTTCATCAATTTTCAATAGCAAGTGGAAGTCAAACATTTCCTCTAATATTTGGCTTCTGATCATCTGCTCAGATTTAGAAATGAAGGAGATTTAAGTATAAAATGTTGTTAAATATTATAAAACCCAGTGGCTGAAAAGAGGCAAAGAACAGACAGTGATGGAAAGCAAGACAAAAGAAGATCGCCGGCTCCTTGCTACTTTCAAAGAACAAGTGCCTACCAAGGCCAAAATCTCGATGCAGACTTTTTAAACAATCAGCCAACTTAGACTCACCCACCAGACTGTGCAACAAAGGAACTTAGACACTATTAAATATATACATCTGAGGGTTTTTCTCATTTTGACAGATGTTCAGGAAGTATTTACTTAGTGTTCAACATGCCACTAGTACTGTGTACTTCCTTCAGCTACACATTTCTTGCTTTCTAGAACTCAAGTTTTTATCTTTTTATAATACCATGTAGAGGGGCTAGAGAGATGGCTCAGTGGTTAAGAGCACCAACTGCTCTTTCAGAGGTCCTGAGTTCAAATCCCAGCAACCACGCGGTGGCTCACTACCATCTGCAATGTTATCAAATGTCCCTTTTTGGTGTGTCTGAAGACAGCTACAGTGTACTCGTATACATAAAATAAATAAATCTTTTTTAAAAAATAATACCATATAAAAAATCCAGAAAGATAAAGCAACGTTGGACAAAGGTGTGCTTAAGAAACTAACTACAAACAATGAAGCAAGGCCTAAACAAGTTCAGGAAGTTACCCCATGATATACTGACAAAAATCACTAACTCTCAAAATTTTCTGAAAACAGATAACAGCTAATAAAAGCCTTAGAAAACTTGAAAAACTGATAGATAGATAGATAGATAGATAGATAGATAGATAGATAGATAGATAGATAGATAGATAAAGTATAAATGTGTGCCTACAATTATGTTTCCCAATACAATGTGTAAGCAGATGATTACAATCAAGAAAGACTAATTCCAGAAAAGAAATCCAGATGCCCAGACTCTGTTTTGCCTCATCTGGGTCTTTTATAAAATAATCCCAGTGTTTTATATCTGACAAAACAGGAAACCAAAGTAACTTGGATAAAACCAAACTCTAGATTCTTTCTACTGTGCTATATATCGGTCTTCTGGTAAATGCTTCTCTAAAAGAATGATTTTTTTTTAAAGATTTGTGGTTTTAACAATTTATTCCACAAGGAAACCAATGAGAAAGAATTTCCAATTTCTTTCAAATTGTAATGCAAGGAATAAAAACTACATAAAGGTCTTATGAATGTAAAGAGACTAGTTTTCTAAGACAGCTATGAAAATATTTCTTCTAAAAAACAAGTTCACTCAAATGAGGCATTTAGATTCTGGTTCCAAAAGAGGTTGTGTCCTTTCTTAAACCAGGGTTTCCCTACTATGTAGCCTTCCCTTGAAAATACTGTTCTCCTGGTGCTATCTCCCAAAGACTGGGATTAGGTACCACCGTGTCTACCTTTAAATTCTTAAAAATACTGAAGAACACAAACTTCAGTGTCTTCACTGTGACATAAGCCAAATGGCTAATAACTTCTCTAGTTAATATGAAAACAATTCACACCATGCTTTTCAATCCCAATCTAAATTTATACACAGTAGATTGGGTTTCAGGAAAACACCATCATCCAATTCCAGAAAACATAACTATGCACTGGTCATCTGCTCAGATTTAGATTTTGTTGTGATTCAAGTTGTCACTTGTAGAAGTTTGGACCTAGGTCTTCTTCCCAGCCCCATGCTCCCAGAAATAAAACTCAGACTCAAAATATGTATACTTACAAATATCTTGGCCTTATAGCTAGTCTTCTCTGACTAGGCCACAGTGCATTATAACCCACTTACTCAAATCTACTTTCTGACATATGACTACTTACCTGGGCTCAGGTACCATGTGTCAGTCTCGTCACATTTTCCCAGGCAAATATCTCATCCCTGGCTCTATCCCAGAATTCTTTCTGCCTTCTGAATGTCTCATCTTGTATTCTACACTTTCCTATAGGCCATAGTTTTCTTTTAGTACAATACACAAGACATTCTCTCTACAGTCACTAGTATCCTTAAAACCTTCAACTTCAAACTGTTAATTATTCTAATTCTACTTGTACTTCTAAGGTACCAACACCACCAGCAACATCCTGAGCTTACCATGGCTTTTAAACACTCATGTGTACCTGCTTCTCCTTTCAGGATTTTATTTTGGTAATACCGCCACTCCAGCTGGATGTTAGCACCAGGATGAAAAGGTGACCTTCCTGTGCCATGGTTGCTGACAGAGCCACTGTTTTTCCTGTGAGAAAAAGAAATTGAATTGTTTCTCTAAGTACAAAAGGATGTTAAGGTCATGTAATGGATTTTTTTCATGGAATTTTAATTATATAACATTTGTTCTTTAATCACTTATGCATTAAATCTTAAAAAGCATCACCATATAACATCACCTAATTTTTTTTAAGACAGGGTCTTCTGAAATTCTCTATGTAGACCACGCTGGCCAGGAATTCACTGATGTTCACCTGATAGGATTAAAAGCATACACCAAGAGTGGCTCCAGCAATGTTTCTGATAAACCGACTCCATCTAAAACAGCACACCCCTTTGGAGCAGATCTCTGTAGATCCACAAAGATGTACTGTCTTATAGTGTTGCTATGCAGACAAATAGATGACAAGTTTTATTGATGATGCTATAACAATTCCTAAAATTTTATCTGTGATTATTAAGTTCTTTAATAGTGGAACTTCTATTAGGTCCTTTTCTGATAGTCAAAACTGCAATGAAAAGTCTGCCAGTCTCCCAAGTGTCACAGTTAAGTGTTGGGGTTCTGTCTAAGCTCCACCCCACACCTACCTGGAAATAGCCAGGTATGCCCTGCCCCAGAGATCTGGCCCAGTATAAGAGGGGCTACTTGCTCCTCCTCTTTCTCTTTTTGCTCTCAGCTCTTCCACATTCTCACCTCTCTGCCCCTGGGGCTCTTCCTTCCTCCCTCCACATGGTCATGGCCGGCCTCCACTAAACTCTCTCTATTCTCTCTCTCTCTGTTCTCTCTCCCTCTCCCTCTCCCTCTCCCTCTCCCTCTCCCTCCCTCTCTCTCTCTCTCTCTCTCTCTCTCTCTCTCTCTCTCTCTGCCTCTCTCTCTACCACTAACTTCCATCCCCTACTCTGAATAAACTCTATTCTATACCATGCCTGTGTGTATGTGTGTGTGGGGGGGGTCCCTCAGGCGCAGAGGTGCCCAGGCAAGGGCCCGCCTGGACACCTTCCTCCACGCCGCCTACCCACACTCACCTAACCCCCTATACTCTCCCCTTTTAAGCCCTTTTATTAAGTACTCTTAGATGGCAGCCAGACATTCTCCTACACAGAGCCAAGAGGTTGTAATACAACCAAAGGTCATAAAAAGGGAACTAGGATTTATTATAGGTGTTAGGACAGAAGATAAAATATTGACTGGGTTTATCTATACGAAATTTCACTTATAACTTAGTCATGGTTTTAAACTTCCTATTAACCTGTAGTGAAGACAAATGATAGATGTCTAGCTAGATGATTACTTCTAATGGATATGCATGTAAACATTCTCTTTTGTAAACTCCTTATTTCAATCGGTGATTTGATATTTTGTGTGAACTTATGTTGAACTTTGTAACGTGTGATTATGTATTCTGAAAGATGTTTTAAGGGCTGAAGACAAAGAGAAGAGAGAAAAGAAGAATTTAGGTTTGAGGAACAGAGCTGAGAGAAGAACTGAACTGAGGAGAAGTTTTTAGTCATAAGAGAACAAGATTAGAAGGAGAATAGGAGAATGGAGGGTAGAATAACTTAGAAACTATAGGTAACATAAAATAACTAAGAGAACAATGTGCAGGATGCAGAGGGAAAGAAGAAAAAAAAAAAGATGTTGCAGAGAACAGAAGGAGCAGGCAGGCTTCGCCTTGCCATAGGAGAGGACAGGTCCCATGGTAAGGACAAAACAGGCTTAGACTTATTTTTTTTTTTTTTTTTACAAACATGGATTTAATTCATAGCATTAAAAGGGTGAAACTTTTTCCTTCTCAATGCAATAAATATTTTTCATCCAGAATGAGTGAGTTCTTTCTGCACCAGTGCTGGTCTTTTGCTCCATATGCATATGTAAGTATGGATGTGTGTGTAAGTATGTGATTGTGAGAATGTATGCATGTGTGTGTGTGTTATGGTTTTAAACTTTCTATGAACCTGTAGAGAAGACAAATGATAGATGTCTAGCTAGATAATTACTTCTAATGGATATGCATGTAAACATTCTCTGTTGTAAACTTGTGTTAGTGTGAAATTGTGAGAATGCATGCAAGCTGGGATCAGATGTGCATGTAGGTATGAATTTGTGTGAAAATGTGGAAATGAAATCTTTGTTATGTTTGAAGCTGTGTATAAATTTCTGTGAGATTATGCATATTCACTTATGTAAAAGTTTTTCTTTCTGCAAGTGTTATTCTCTTCTCCTGGTTCAATAGAAGTTTATTGCTTCTAACTTCCTCCTTAGACTGACAAGCAAGAGGCATCTGAACAATGGGGAAAAGACTCTAGCAACTAATTCTGTCCTTAATCTCCTGCTGTTTTAGGGTGAAGTGCTAAGTGCCTGAGACTCTCTAGCTTCAGAGGAAAGCAGAAGGCAGGTCAGCTACATTAGCATAGTAACTTAGACTTAGATAAGTCTAAGATAGATAATTAGACTTAGATAATTATTTGATATAATTAGAGATGAAATTTTCTCTTCTCCTCCAAGCTTACAAAAATTAATATCCTAAATTATAGAAGGGGTGTGTGTGTATGTGTGTAAATTATTTACAGTCAGGCAATAGTAGCACATAGCACACATCTTAAATCCCAGGATTCAGGGGGCAGAACCACGCAGATCTCTGATTCTGAGGTCAATCTGGTCTACAGAGAAAGTTCCAGGACAGCCAGGGCTACACAGAAAAACCCTGTGTGTGTGTGTGTGTGGTGGGGGGGGGGAGGGTTACATATAACCTCACTAGAAAAAGCTTTTCATAACATATTTATTCCAGCAGCAACATAGCTTAAATTTCTGAAGCTATCTTTTTAAAAACATGTTTTAGACATTAGAGCTTCAAGCATAACACAAAGGCTCTACACATGATCACATTGAAATGATACTCGATATAACCATTTTGCTTGCTACTTTAGAATTTTTTTCAATTTTCAAAATTAAGTTTTAATTTTAGTTGAAGGAGTGAAGATGTCAGTTCCAGTATACTTACTAAAGTGTATCTGGAGGACCAATAATAAGGACTTCCCAACGATAGAGATCATTGTCGTCTATTAAACCTGCTAAAAAGCCTTCCACTGGATTTTTGTTGAGTTCTGTGGAAAAAGAAAATTTCAATAAAAACTTTAAAACAGTTTTTCTCCAACAGGTAAAGTATGACCATAAATAAGCTATAAACTATGAAAACTATTAAAATGCTACTTCATAACTATAACATTTCCATACAACAAGGAAGCCATGGGTATATTAACCTATCCAGATGGAATTGTTTTGTCTTCCTACATCTACCTTGGGATTCAACCAAAGCTCTTAGCATTCTGGGTAGGTTTTATGAGAGGCAATCAAAATGCAAATAAGGCTGATTCTCACAAGAGATTTTAGTTGAAAGAAAATCAAAAGTCAAATCAAATCAGAAATGGCAAGTTTTCTATAGCCTTTAAGACTAATTCTTAAAAAACAACCAAAAGCACTTTTACGTCAGAATTGCCGAGTGTTTTCAACTCTTACTTACATTAACATCTGTCTGATTGCCATGATGCCTTGAGGTACATTCAACTATGCAACAGGAATAGCTTTCTAAGAATAGCTGGTGCCTACAGAAATAGTGATGGTATCATAAGATTCTTCTCTTCTAAACAGTGTTCTGCCATGAAGAATAGATGATGAGGGCAGAAAATTAAGAATCGAGACAAGGAACTAGTAAGGTAGAAAAACAAAGGCCAACAAAGGATCATCAAACAACAGGTTAGGAAGAGTATAACCTTAAGAGTTTACAGAGATGGACGTAATAAAATAAGGATGTCTTTGTAATGGGCAGATCGCATGAGTTTTTCAAATAGCCTTAAGTAAGTGTAACTGACATTAGACGTATACTATATATACCTATAGGTATATATAATAGGTATACTATATAATTTGATAATTTTAATATACTATCATCTTTGAAGGCAGGATAAGAATCATGATAGTAAGTATACACAACAATCACCAGAAAAGTTATTATTTTGTCAAGAGAGCTGAGGACTGACTGATTCAAACTGGGCAGTGAGTAAGGACAAAACATGTTTAAGAGCAGTTTAGAAAGGACTTGCCAGAAATCTAAATGAGTACATGATTCTCATACAGTACTTGCCCATCATCAAGATAAGCCATCTAATCATGAAAGCAAATATAATACAACACAGAGTATTATAAAATGCCAAACAGTGTGCTGGTAACTATGGAAGCACTAACTCCATAACTTTGAGCAATCAAAGGTGGTTTTAGTTCAACAATTACAACTTCATATAGGGCTATTAGGTCCATCTTCATTTGTCAATCTACTGGAATTTGAAATTACTTGGGAGACACACCTCTTGTGCATGTCTGAGGGTGCTTCTAAAACAGTTTAATTTGGAATGTGGTTGGAACTATTCTAAAAGGATTGTGAAACAGAATACAAGACTCATACCCACTCCCATCATTTTACTGCTGTCACATTGCAGCTATCATACCTTACCAAGCATGACGAACTAAATAATTGATGAACCATAAACAATTCTTCCTAAAGCTGTTTTGATCAATTATTTTGTCCAACTAACAATAAAGTAATTAATGTACATCACAACATGCAGACAACAACAACAAAATGATAAAAATAAAGAATTAAATTGTATTTTAACACAAAGAACTTCTTTTCTTGGATTTTGAACACAGATTTTATAAATCTAATAAGCAAAGCAAACAGATAAAATCTGTATTTTAAAATACCATTAAGATATGATTTGCATTTTAAACTTATTATGTTTATAATCATATACCTTTCACTGAATCCCAACTATGTTGCTAGCTACTAAAAAAGAATACACATACACACTTTAGTGTTGATGGGAATGGTTCCTTTGAGGTCTAGCTCAAGAACTGCCCTCCTATCTTTGAAACCTTTTTAAAAATAATTTATTAAATAATCTTGACTTCTGTTAAAAATCCTATTCATTATAGTTGCAGCCTGTATTGTATTACCTAGCATTTGACTATCATGGGTTCATTGTTCCAGAAAAATATATAAGTAAGGACAATGTGAAATAGGTAACCTAAAAGTAGTACAAGGAATAGGGGTTAAAGAAGTACAAAAGAAGGGCATATAACAATCTTTAATAGCTTAAAAAAAAAAAAAAGGCAGGAAGAGCACCACAACTCTGAGGCCAGCCAAGTCTATATTGTGATGTCTAGTCTCAAAAGTTTAAAAAGGGGGAAGGGGGTGCAGCGCAGAGGGACACACACATTTTATTCCAGAACATGGGAAGTAGAGGTGGGTTAAGTTGCAAAATGACTGTGACTAATAATGAGACCCTGCCTTGGAGGGAGAAAGGGAAAGAGAAAGACTTATAGAATATCTACAATGAAGAACTGGGCCTATACTGAACAAGGAGGCATAAATGAAACAAGACAAAATGGCAAAAACTGGAAAGTAAAGGCGTTTGTTAGCCATATTAAGTTTCAACTTCATACATGGAGCAATGATAACCCTTGGAAGAATTGGAATGTATTTGTTCTTAATACATTTTCAAAAAGTAGGGCGAGCTTGGGAGGTTTAAATGTTCAAAAACCAGTTTTAGAAGTTGGATAGATAGCCAGGCGTGGTGGCGCACGCCTGTAATCCCAGCACTTGGGAGGCAGAGGCAGGTGGGTTTCTGAGTTCGAGGCCAGCCTGGTCTACAGAGTGAGTTACAGGACAGCCAGGACTACACAGAGAAACCCTGTCTCAAAAAACCAAAAAAAAAAAGTTGGATAGATGGCTCAGAGCTTAAAAGATGATATACCAGGGAGCTTGAGAGATGGTTCGTTATTTAAGAGCACTAACTGCTCTTCCAGATGTCCTGAGTTCAATTCCCAGCAACCATATGGTGGCTCACAACCACCTATTATAGGATCCGATGCCCTCTTCTGGTATCTGAAGACAATTACATTGTACTCATATACATAAAATAAATAAATAAATCTAAAAAAAGAAAAAGAAAGAAAGAAAGGAAAAGAGAGGAAAAGAAAAAAAGAAAAAGATGATATAGCAGTTGCAGAGAACTTGAGTTTGATTCCCAATACCCATATTAGGTGTAACTCCAGCTCTAGGGGAGACGATGCCATCTTCTGGCCTCAAATGCACAAACCCATATACAGACACAAATGTATACATAGTTAAAAAGATAGCAGTCATTCTTTAAAAACCATGCTAGGCATGTTGGTACATACTTATAAATAACACAAACACTGAAGATACTTGATGAAGTGGTGAAATGGTTTTGAAACTAGAAAAGGTTAATGGTTGTATAATACTGTGAACATAGATATGTTTATCTACTATTATTTGTATATATGTTGTTTATTACATTTGAACATAGTATATCTCATCTTAGTTCTTAAAATGACACAAATGTATTAAAATAGGAAACACAAGATGAGATACTTGTTTGAAAGGGGGAAACTTACTTAATGTTAAATTTCTACAGCACATATATGTTGTATATGTTGGGAGAGGGGCTGTCTTTGCAGAGTTATAGACTGTACTTTGGACCTTGCATACACTAGGCAAGTCTTCTACCACTGAGAGACATCCTCAGAATATATCAGGGTTTTTGCCAGAGAGGAAAGCAGGAAAACAAAGAAGCTAATATGTTTAACAGAGTAAATAGCCAACAATGATAAGTTCACTCTTCTACAGCATGGAAACACTATCTCAATTAAGGCCATTGGGTTCAAAAAAGAGAGCCAAAACCGTCTTCAGCATAAGCAGTAAAGATAACTAGAACAACACTAACAAGGTTAAGGTGGAAAAGTGCAAGTGGAAATTGTTTCTCTAAGGTTTCGATAGATAGAAAAATTACAGTAGCCATAGCCACGAGCAAATGAAATTCATGCAATCAAGTAGTTTTATTTCTTGATTTTTCAGGTTTTTTTGGTTTTGTTTTGTTTTTTTTAAGGCACGATTTTGTCTTAGTGGGCCTGAAATTTGTATGTAGACTGGCTGGCCTTACCCTTTAGCCTCTTTGCTAAGACTACAGACATATGACACTATAATGGTTGTGGTTATTGCTGCTGTTGTTTTAAATAGGATCTTCCCTTGCAGCCCAGGCTATAGAATCAGACCTCGCTCTGAGAAATAATCAACTAATTTGGGGCAGGGGGAGAGGCATGAATCCACAAAAACTAAGAGTAAGCATAATAGTGTATACTCTCTGATTTCAGCTTTTGGAGGGTGGGAAAAGAAGATCCTGTCAGACATGTCTCTAAAAAGATGAGAGCATATGAAAAGTGAACAAACATGAATTATTAGGATCAATACAAATTCATAAAGTGTTTTTTTAAAAACTAGGCTTATACACCAGAAAAGGTTCAGGGAAACAGTCATCTCAGTATGATGAACATTCCTAGTATCCACAATATGGTCTTCTAATACAAATTTACAGCTAACAGTGAAGCAGGGTTTTGTGAAGAAATGACAGATTCTAAGTCTGAGGCATAAGGAAAAAATATGTTAGGCTCTTCTCAATACTCAATAAAATGTGTTAGGCTCTTCTCAATACTAAATAAAACGAAAGCTATCAGTTAGAAGCCCCACTGGCTAAAAATGTTATGAGTTGAGTATTAGTATGAATAATAACCGTGAAGGATAGACAAATGTAGTTCAATACATGAGTAACTAACATACACACACAAAACCAACCAGCCATGGCTGTTATAATTAGGTGCTAGTAAACCATTTTGTCATTTTGATTTGGGTCTTATCCCACAGCTGGCTTAATGCCAGCACTCAGGAGGCAGAGGCAGACAGATATCTGTGAGATCAAGGCTAGCCTGGTGTATAGAATGTGTTCCAGGACAGCCAAAGCTACAGAGAAAAAAGGATGGGAGGGAGGGATATACTTCTTCAACCATATAAAGAATCAATCTCAGGTCAGCAGGCTTGGTAACAACATCTTTTCCACAGAGCCATCTCATCATCCAATTCTTGGCCTACTCTGTGCAAGCAATACATTATTTTGAAAACCAAAGAAAGTAGAAGAACCTTGCACTCTATTATCAAATACTGAAATAATAATTATGTTATCAAATAACATTTCTCTCTAAAAAACTCCAGTTATGCGATTGTTTATGGAGCCCCTGGGTATGGCTAAGTTGAACATGCACAATTTTCTGAATTACTCAAACAAATTTAACTTTTCCTGATTCAAAAGACATAGCTTCTTCTTCCTCCTTTTTATCTTCCTACTTTAAGAAACTGCAGAAATTTAAAGTTTGCCTTCTCTGGGTTTTTGGGACTTGTTTTGCTTTTTTTCTTTTAAAGCAAGATTGTCCTCTGGCTTAAAAAATAAAAATACATTAAGCTGAAAAGTTTCAGAAATGTCACTTTATTACTTTTTCTACATTTTTTAAAATTTCTATGTAAAATGAATAAGCCAAATAAATCTTTAAAAGATAAAAGTCATTATTTTTGAGGTAATCTCATGTAGCAAAACTGAACCTGTTCAAAGCTCATAGTAAGAGTCAAATATAAAACGGGGCGTGGTGGTGCACACCTGTAATCCTAGCACTTGGGAGGCAGAGGCAGGCGGATTTCTGAGTTCAAGGCCAGCCTGGTCTACAGTAGAGTGAGTTCCAGGACAACCAGGAAGAAACCTGTCTCAAAAAAAAACAAAAAAAAAACAAAAAAACAAAAAAAACAAAAAAAACAAACAACAACAACAACAACAAAAAAGAGTCAAATATAAAACACACAGAGAAACACGTTAAGAGAATCCCTGTTATGAATATAACTAATAGAAGCTACATGTGAGAAATTATAAGGACAAGACCTGGGATTGCAAGCAATTTTCTATAGAATCTAAACATTAAAGAGGTAAGAGATGTTTATGAGTTAACTGAATATATGAAATCTGACTAGATAACAGATATTAAGAAATATCTGCCAGGCAGTGGTGGCACATGCCTTTAATCTCAGCACTTGGGAGGCAGAGGTAAGTGAGCGAATTTCTGAGATCCAGGCCAGCTTAGTCTATATTACAAGTTCTAGGATAGCCAGGGCTATGCAGAAAAACCCTGTCTCAATAATAAACAAACAAACAAATAACAATGATGATAGTAATAATAAAAATAAACATTTTGGTTTTTTAGACAAGGTCTCACTGTCTGTCCCTAGATAGCCTGCTCTGCCTCCCTAGTGCCCCAGCACTAGGGTTAAAGGCAAAAACCATGACCCCAAACTTAGAGTCCCATCTTTACAGCAGATCCTCTTTGAATCTTTTTTTTTTTAACTTTCCATCTTTGCAAGTTTCTGGCTTTCTGAGGTAAAGTCTCACTATGTAGTCCAGGCTAGCGTTGAATTTATAATCCTGCCTCAACTTAGAATTGAAATTACAGAAGTGCACCATCATGCCCAATTCTTTAAACCATTAAGGTAACATATAAAACCTTTTATCTAAATATTCTGTAGATTCTCTTAAGTAAATTATGATTTACCAAAATAATGTTACCACTCTATCACAGGAATTGCTACACATCTACTGTAATAGTGTTGAGAAACAGAAAAGAGGTGTGTTTTGTAATTACTGTAACTACACAAACAATCATTTCCTCAACCTTCATTAATAAATCAATATTGGAAAAATACCAGTGGTGGTTTGAATGAGAACAGCCCTCATAGGCTCATGTTCATATACCTGGTTCCCAGTTTGTAGAACTGTTTGGGAAGGATTAGGAGGTATGGCCTTAATGGAGGAGATGTGTCAGCAGCAGTGAGCATTGAGATTAGCACTGTGTCTCTTGCTTGCTGTTTAAGAGTCAAATTCTCAGGTGTTCCTGCCACCATGCCTTTATTCAACCATCATAAAGTCTAATCCTCTGGAACTGTAAGCCCAATTAAACACTTTCTTTTATAAATTGCCTTGGTCATGGTGTTTTTTCACAGTAATAGAAAAGTAACTAATAAAGTGATATATCAACAAACAACTGCAAAAAATTTATTACATTTCTACTATAGTTTTTTTAAAGATCCAATCTAATAATCTTTATAGATTTCTAATCAACATTAAAACTGCTTACAATTAGAATATTTTTCTTTACATTTGAGTCATAGGCTACAGTGAGCTGACTTCCTAACTGGTTAAAAAAAAGGGGGGGGGGGACCATGGAGCAGACAGGCAAAAAACAGTCATTCCATATTTATAAAGACTTTCTAATATTCTGCCAAAAGGATTTTCTTCCTTAGAATTAACAGGTACATTCTACCACCTACATCTGACCATGGTGTGTCATTCTCAGGTTAAATAAAGCTGTTCTGTTGTCAAAGTCATCTAAATTCTCATTCTTTCTCTCTCCCTACAAACTTAAATGACTCTTATATTCTAAACATATCCTGATGAGTTTATCTAGACATATCCTGATGCCCTTTGTATGTTGTAGCTCGTGCTTAAATACAACATCATCAGCATACTTCTCTGCTGAAATCTGATGCAGCAGGAATTCCTGAGAACAGAAGATCATATACATTATATGGTATTATATGTCAGGACTAAGTCTGCATTTCAATTCTTCTTAGTCTTGCCAAATTTAGTCATCTCATTTTTTTTCCCCAAGCTTCATTTTCTTATCCATAAAGTAGGATAAAACCTATAGTGGTATTATAAAACAGAAAAATAAGATGTGTGCATATAAGTGCTTGAGTCTGGAAGGCAAGGACCAACAGCTGGTGGTTTCAGATTTGAGACAGGGTCTCTCGCTGAACTTTGAGCTCACTGATTTGAGTAAATTGGCTAACCAATGAGCTCCAGGGCTGCCCCCGGCCCTTCTAGCATTAAGTCCCTGCAGGGAATCTAAACTGGGATCCTCTCAAGCTTTGGAACAGGCAATTTACTGACTGAGCTGTTTCCTCATCACCAAAAGAAGACACAAAATATTGTCCTATCTTAGGATACATGTAGAAAATGTTAATTATCCATTGTCTTCCCATAGTCTAACAAATACAATGTTCTTTAGAATCTCAAGAACAGTCTCAGGAAGTAGAAGGAGGGTCTTTGAGTTGACGGGTAGTTAAGACAGCATGGAGAGCCGGGCAGTGGTGGCACACGCCTGTAATCCCAGCACTCTGGGAGGCAGAGGCAGGCGGATTTCTGAGTTCGAGGCCAGCCTGGTCTACAGAGTGAGCTCCAGGACAGTCAGGGCTATACAGGGAAACCCTGTCTCGAAAAAACCAAATTAAAAAAAAAAACAAAAAACAAAAAACAAAACAAAACAAAAGAATCTCAAGAACAAGCCTATACCTTCGCTACCACCTTTTAAGAAAAATACTAGCCAGCTCCAAACATCATCCAAACTATGTTTCTAATGAGAGTTGCTGTGAGCCCTCCTCCCCTGACTCCCTGCTTACAGTAAAAATATTCTAACTTCCAATATTCCTGAGGGAAGACTTTTTTCCTCACCATTTGTAAACCTACAAGACACCTATTAATACATGCTTAAACCTGTATTAAAATGTTTACTAAACTCTGTCTGCTTCATAATATGCTGTCTAGTCCTGACTTCTTTTCAAGTCAAATTCACAAATGCTGGTTTGGCTTGAGTCAATTTTCCTAAAACTCTTTGGGAATATGTTAGGCTGCTGAGGTAGACAGTGTGAAACTGTCTCCTTTACCTGTATCTCAAAACGCTGACAATAAGATACTGTATAAGTTTACTTTTAAAATGTAGTTTAAAAAATAAAAATGACTAACTATAAAAGTTGAAGCTAGAGAAATGTCTCAGTGTTTAAAAGTCATATATAAGCTTTCCGTAATAAATACAGCCTAAACTAATTCACAAGAAAATAAAAATATAGAATAAATAGAACATATTTGAGCAAGAAGTACTAAACTTAAAGCAATAACATGGGCATCTAGGAGAAGGAAATCAAGTAAAAAAAAAATGTGGGCAGAAGAATCAAGTTGGTCTCAGATTTATTTCTCTATAACAATGCATAGCTGGTAGTGACAAAACTACAGAATTCTAAAGCAAAGTGTGATACAAAGAATAAGGAAGTCAAAGAAATCAAACTAGGATGAGCAAGATTGTGGATGAACCTTAGAACTTGTTTCTTAATTTTTTTTTCTTTTTTACATCATTTATAGTGTGAACATGTACACTGCACCATACTGTACATGTGGAAGTTAAAGGACAGCTTGCAGGACTTAGTTCTCCCTTTCTACCATATGAATTGAATTTTCGTGGTCAGGCTTCGGGACAGGAACCCTTACCCAGTGACCCATCTCTCTGGCCTGCTTCTTGTACTGCTAAAAATGAATTTTGTAATCCGAAGCACAAATAATAATTACTGAGTCCACACAAACACCCAAAACTAAAAATATTACCACAAGCCTAAAAATATACACGATTGCTCAGCAGTTAAGAATATTTATTACTTGTGAAGGTACCTAGGTTTGGTTCCAGCAACCAAATCGTGGCTCATAGCCATCTGTAACTACAATTTTCAGAGATCAGATACCCTCTTCTAGACTCTATGTGCACCAGGCATGCACAAAATATACAAAAATATATGCAGGTAAACCATACATACAAAAAAATTAAAAGGCAAATTAATACATATGTATGTGTACTTTTATATATATACATAGATTGGTTCAATCTCTGTAACTGCATGGACTGATGATTTGGTCAAGTTCAAGAGTACTGTTTTTATCTAAAAATTGAATTGATGAGTACCAAAATAATTTGGCTGGATATTTTTTGGTTGAGACAAGCATGACATGAAAACTTAAGTCACATAGGTCAGAATAACAGTCACCTATACAGAAATATATCACCTTGAATAATAAAGTAAAAATACTTATATGATTAAGTAGTAATCTATTTTCATGTAACTATAGAATATTTATAAAAATACAAACAGTATACAAAACAAACACTCAAATATATGTATTCTAAAACACTGTTGAGAGAGCTAGAGCAATGACTCAGTAGGCAAAACACTCATACATATGATGTAAAATCATTCTTTTGAGAGGAGGGAGGGAGGGAGGGAGAGAGTGTGGGAAGGAGGGAGATGGAGAGAGGAGGGAGAAGGAGAGGGAGGGACGGAAGGAGGGAGGAGAGAGAGAGAGAGAGAGAGAGAGAGAGAGAGAGAGAGAGAGAGAGAGAGAGAGCATTGAGAGCTAGAGAGCTGGTTCAGCACCTAAGAACACTTACTATTCTTGCAAAGGACCCAGGTTCAGTCTTAGCACCTATGTGGCAGCTCACAACCACCTATAACTAAAGATCTAAGAGGTCCAATAACCTTTTCTGGCCAAGGGTGGTACACTTACAAATATCCAGGCAATATAATCATACACACACAATAAACCTATTTTTAAAAAAAATCAAGCCGGGTGTGGTGGTACAAGCCTTTAAAGCAGAGGCAGGCAGATCTGTGAGTTCAAAGCTAGCCTGTTCTACAGAGCAAGTTCCTGGACAGCCAAAGCTAGAGATTTCAACAGCCCCTACCCCTGCAAATCTTCCACTACTTCTTAGACCTAGGTGTATGGGAGAAAATAATCTAAGCTAAGCATCAGGCCATACCAGGTTCAATACAAGGCATATCAAGTAAGACAGTATTGAACCAGCTATGATACACTCTATTATGGTTTAAAAATATATGAAACATCATGTATGTTCACACGTGGAGCATTTGGCCACCAGCTGGTGCTGCTGTTTTGGGAAGTTGTGGAAATTTGAGGATTGTGGCCTAACTAGCCGAAGTGGACTGGTGAGACAAGGCTTTAAAGGTGATAGTAATTTCTGGTTCTAGCACAAATGCTCTGAATCCTGATCCATTAGGCTACAAAGAGCTCCAGGAAAGTGATCTATCTTCCTGCTGCAACACTATTCCTGACCATGAAAAACTATACTTTTTAAAACCATAAGCAATTGGGTGGGTGGTAAGCGGTAGAATCTTGGTGGGGGGGGAGGAGAAATAGAACCATGATCCAAACAAAACGAACTTTTCCTTAAGATGATTCTGTATTGATCATAGCCACAAAGAAAGTAATGAATATACAGATGCATATTGATTCACTTTCTGGTATATCCCTCTATCATGCTTTAAATTCATTTTCAAATCTTTTCCATCTAAGGTGATGGAAATAATATACTTCTGTGATCCGAATCATGACTGACTTTATCCCTTATTCACTTTCTAGTAATAAAAGGGAGAGTTCTGACCATTCAGAAATGGTATACATGCAATCAATATAATCTTTACTGAAAGGTATTCTGGGCCTTTTCACCATTAAGAAGCTTTGAAGAAAATAAGACATTATATAAAAACAATGAGTATAGGCAGGAGGCCTAGGAAAGCACATGAAACAAAATAAAAGAGCAAAAGGGAATGAGGGGATGAAAATATATGTGGCCATTATGGACGAAGTATGGAGGTTCTTTATAACCTCAAAAACTAGGACTGTCCTATCCAGCTACATCAATCCTATGTATATACCCAAAAGAATCCAAAAACAGCATTACCACAAAAGGTACCTGCGCGCACAATACTTACTGCAATTCTATTCACTATTAAAGATACAAGTCAGCTTAAATGTCCATCAATAGATGAAGACAAATAAAATGTAATTATGTCTACAAAATGGAATTTTATTCAGCTATAAAGGATACAGTGGCTTAAAGGGCAAAGTACTTGTCATACAAGACCAACAGCAAATTTAATAAGCAGAATCAACATGAAAGTGAAAGAAGAAAAACAACTTGACAAACTTGTTCTCTGACTTCTACAAGCACTCTGTAGTACAACTGTGCAAATACTTACCCATAAAATATAACAGTTTCAAAAAAGTAATAATTTAACATTTTAAAAAAGGAGTGAAATATGTAACTTGCAAGATAATAAATGGAAATAGAACCCATCATATGTTGAGTGAAATAAGCTAAACTAAGATAAATATTTAATGTTTTGTCTTATAAATCTCTCAAGACTATATTATGCATGTATATGTGCACATAAGTATATTTGCATGTGTTTGTATATCATGAATATAGAAGGAATACTATTTGAGAAGTGGAAGGAAACAAGCAGTAGGGGAGAGGAAAGAGAACAATAAAAGTGGTCATAGTGCAAGTGCGAAAACCAAAACAACTTAACAATGAACAAAGCCATAAAAAAAAGCACACATTAAGATTGTTTTCATGGGACTGGAGAGATGGCTCAGCAGTTAAGAGCATTGACTGCTCTTCCAAAGGTCCTGAGTTCAAATTCCAGCAACCACAAGGTGGTTCCCAACCATCTGTAATGAAATCTGATGCCCTCTCTTCTAGTGTGTATGAAGACAGCTATAGTGTACTTAGATATAATAAATAAATCTTTTTTTAAGAAAAGATTGCTTTTATGTTAGCTCAGTGGGCTCATGCTAACATACATAAAGGCAAAACACACATACACATAAATTTAAGCCAAAAAAAAAAAAAAACCCTCAGCTGGGAGGTAGTGATGCAAACCTCTATTTGCAGTACTTGGGAGGCAAAAACAGGCCTATATCTTGAGTTCCAGGCCAGCCTGGTCTACAGAGGGAGTACCAGGACAACCAGGGCTACACAGAGAAACGAACACTGTCTTGGGGGTAGGGGAAAGGAGATTGTTTCTATGCAACAGAAAAGTGAAGGTGAAGATGATTTACACGTTTTCTGAAAACAAGTGGTAATTTGCCCCACAAATTTATAGACACAATCAATATGGACACTGCTGAGCACTGCATGAAGAACAGTTGTTCAGTATCTTCATAGTTCTAAAAGACAAAAGATAAGTTGCAAAGCAAGCCATGAATTATTTGAGAAGATTAAAAACTATACCTGGAGGCTAAGAGGATGGTTCCACACTTGACTTATAAGCACCAGAACCTAAGTTTGATCCCAGAACCCACAAAGAATTACCAGGGTTACAAACGGCACATAGTTAGTTGTAATCCTAGTCTTGAAGAAGCCAAAACTAGAGAATCCCTGTGGCTCTCTGATCACCTATCTCAAAGGAAATAGAAAGTGTCCTGAAGACAACATATAAGGTTGTTCTCTGGCCTTCACATGCACACATATGCACTGGCATGTTATGTGTACATACACATATACACTTTTTTTAAAATAAAAAAAAAATATTTTTTGAGACAGGGTCTCTGGCTGGCCTTGAACTCAAGAGATCCACCAGCCTCTGCCTCTGAAATGTTGGGATTAAAAGGATATACCATCATCCCCAGCCTTAAGATATTTTTAAAATAATCCATAAGGGGGACTGGACAGATGGCACATTGGTCCTTGCTGCTCTTGCATAGTATACAGCACACACATGGAAGCTCACAATCACTTGTAACTCCAATTCAAGGGAACCCAATGCTCTTTTCTGGCTTTCTTAAGACACTAGGCCTACACATGGTATGTATGTATACATATATACACACATACATGCAGGCAAACCCTCATTGTTAACAAATAATTCTTAATATATAATTAACTTTTAGAAACCTACAGGTAAACACTGTAGCACAGAAAGACCTATAATTCCAGCAACTAGCAAGCCTGATGGAGAATACCTAGGGTTCAAATCCAATCTGGGCTACAGAGTGAATTCAAAACCAGTTTTGGCATTAGAAAAGAGGAGGAAGGAAGGAAGGAAGGAAGGAAGGAAGGAAGGAAGGAAGGAAGGAAGGAAGGAAGGAAGGAAGGAAGGAAGGAAGGAAGGAAGGAAGGAAGGAAGGAAGGAAGGAAGGAAAAGAAAAGAAAGAGAGAGAGAGAGAGAGAGAGAGAAAGAAAGAAAGAAAGAAAGAAAGAAAGAAAGAAAGAAAGAAAGAAAGAAAGAAAGAAAGAAGAAAGAAAGAAACAAACAAACAAACAAAGAAAGGGGAAAGACAGAATGCCCCTCTAGCTCTTGCAAACTTGCCTAGCATGTTTAAGGACATAGGTTCAACCCCTGGTACCACAAAGCAAACAAATCTACAAGAATATTTAAAAGTCAGTGATAAAGCAGTTTATACAGTTAGCACAACTGTAATAGACTTCCCAGCTAACTATAGAAAACAATTATTAAACATGAAAATATTTAAAAAATAAATTTGGGGAATCTGGAGAGATGGTTCAGCAGTTAAGAGCACTGAGTGCTCTTCCAGAGGTCCTGAGTTCAATTCCCAGCAACCACAGGGTGGCTTACAACCATGTGTAATTGGATCTGATACCCCCTTCTGGTGTGTCTGAAGACAGCTACAATGTGCTCATATATTAATTAATTAGCTAATTAATTAATAAGTCTATCTTTTTAAAAAAAGGTGAATTTGAAGTAGTGAGATGGCTCAGTAGACTGCCACCAAGTCTGATGATCTGAATTCAAGCCCTGAAACCATTACATGGTAGAAGGAAGAGTACCAATTTCCACAAGTTGTCCTCTAACCTCCACATGAGCACATTAAACACACAATAAACACATTGGGGTGGTTTAAACTAAAATGTCCCCAACAGGCTCATGTATTTGAATACTTGGTCACCAGCTGTTGTTGCCATTTTGAAGATGTTATGAAAACTTTATGAGATTTGACATTGCTAAAAGAAGTCTATCACTAAGAGATAATTCCTATTTTGGCCATGTGCTGCTATGTTCCACAGCCCCACACCCTTGACATTATATTCTTCTGGAACCACAGTCAAAATAAATTCTTCTCTAAGTTGCATTTGGCCAAGGTATTTTATCACAGCAAAAGAAAACTAATACATGGATAAATATAACAAAAAAATTTAAATGAATTTACAATCCCAACAAAAAATTTACAAAGTCTTCTAGTGGAAACACATGTGGAAATAAACATAGTCTAAGAATTTGAATAGGCCACCATAAACCAAGTTAGAGTAAGAAAGGAAAAAACTTGCACAACTTTTTTAAAAAGTAAAGGACTTTCTGTGCCTCTATTCTCTTATGGGGTGTAACCAAATTTCTTTGACAAACCAAACCCGTCCTCTAAGATTTTACTGTATCTCAATCCTATTCATCCTCTACTGATCTGGACTCCTGACATTCTCACGTTGCCTCACAGTTTCTTCCATCATTAAACCCTTCCAAATTGGAGGGCAACTCTTCAAGACATGGAATGAGACAAAAGAAAGTGAAACCATATGATTTAAGACAGGACATTTATAGAGAAGTTAAACATTGTATGCAGCAAGGACACTCCTTAAATTGTGGGAGTAAACTACTCAAAACACCTTCAAGAAATCCTTGAAACTCATTAGATTCACTAGGCTCCTCTTTTCCCAAGCATATGCATAATGTAAAGACTGCTGAGAGTTACTCTCACACATTCTGAGTTACCTAGAAGAGGCAGACACCAGCTAAAATGAATGCCCCCAGGGGGAGGGGGACGACGACTAGAAAGGACACCCCCAAATTGCTGAACTGCTATCAGGTTATAAAATGAAGCCCAGGTTTACAATTTTCATGAGCTGTCACCCGTCTGGGTGGCTTTACTGATATAGTGTCTTCTGAGTCATTTCTGCTTTATCACTGACTTTTAATTTAAATATTCTTGTAGGTTTGTTTGCTTTGTGGTCACTTTTGAGCCCCCCCATAAAAAATTTTTTTTAAAAGCTAGGGTGGTGGTTCATGCCTGTAACCTCAGCACTCAGGAGGCTAAGACAGAAAGATCTCCAAGCCAAAGCTGAGATAACTGGAACATAAAAATATTTTCGCTGGAAAAATTCAATAATAATTCAAGTAATTTTAATTACAACTTTAAAAACTCAAAATAAAAGAAATATTATAGTACCAGGATATGAAAAAAAATTACATACCTATTTAGTATACTTTGAAAGAGTAGATGCTGACATGAGAAAATTTAGTTGTTTGAAGAATGAAATATGGCAATTTGTAGCTGAGAGCTACAAATTAAGTTTTGGGCCAGCCTAAGCAAAGACTTTCTTTACATTTATGTGAATATATCTATGTGAGTTCCTCCTGTAGCTTCTATGGCACTTCTCCCTATGTAAAATGTTCTTTTTTTAAGATTTATTTATTTATTATATGTAAGTACACTGTAGCTGTCTTCAGAAGACACTCCAGAAGAGGGCATTGAATCCCATTACAGATGGTTGTGAGCCACCATGTGGGTGCTGGTATTTGAACTCAGGGCCTCTGGAACAGCAGTCAGTGTTCTTAACCACTGAGCCATCTCACCAGTCCCAGAAAGGTTCATTTTAATCTCATTGATAAAGACATTGAAAACAGAAACAACTTCACATGGATACAAACATTAAATTCCCCTAACCTGCAAGCCATTCTTTACAGAGTGAGGAAATCAAAGCCTCCATTAGAATAATGGTGGTTACTCTGGCTGTCCTGCTAAGAAACAAAGCTAGAGTATTACAATGCTGAGCAAACTTAGAAACACATTTTATAAATTAATTTTTAAATAAAAGTAAATACATATTTTTAAGTAAACAAGTAAATTATAGGATACTCTTTCAACATATTTGGGTATCTATTAAAAGTACTTTAATACCTTGTGTGTATTGTTTAAAAGCCTTCCCTGAATTGAATGATTCAGTAAGCATGATAATGGTAAGTGTGCAGTGACCTAACAAATATTAACTAACAAAAAATATACAACAATGTCTCAGATCCTGTTCTAAATTCATTGTCCTGTTCCCTGACCATAAGAGGTGAGGTGAAAAAAACAGAAGCAAAGGAAGCCGACCTGTAAAACCTTTCTAAAGCAATCAAAACTTTTAAAGCCTATCTTCTTGACTTAGAAATGGCTATTCCTAGAAGAGAAATAACTGGAACATAAAAATATTTTCGCTGGAAAAATTCAATAATAATTCAAGTAATTTTAATTACAACTTTAAAAACTCAAAATGAAAGAAATATTATAGAACCAGGATATGAAAAAAAATTACATACCTATTTAGTATACTTTGAAAGAGTAGATGCTGACATGAGAAAATTTAGTTGTTTGAAGAATGAAATATGGCAAATATATCATCTATCTCTTTAAAAAACAGAAAGTGGGTTGCAAAGATGGCTCAGTTGTCAAGATCACTTGTTGCTCTTGCAGAGAACCTGGGTTCAGTTCCCAGCATTGGCATAGTGGCTAACAAGCATCTGTAACTTCAACTCCAGGTCATCTGACAGCCTCTTCTGACTTACTTGAACTCCAGGCACACAGGTGTACAGACATACATTCAGGCAAAGAATTCATGTATGTAAAATAACAAATCTTCAAAACATTTTAATAGCAAAACAAAAACTAAATTCTTCAAGTGTATACATATAAAAAAAAACCCTTTTGACCCAATATTCTAGTCTATTATTCAAGAGTTCCAAAGTGCCAATATGAACCTAAGCCAATAAAAATTCTTAAATTTTTTTCAAAAACTACATAGTTTGCCCATGGTTCTGAAGGATGGAGACAGATAGAAGAACATGAACTGGTCAGCAAAGTGTAGGGAGCAAAATCCTCACAGAGGGGCTGAGGCGAAGGAGGAAGGCTAAATCTTCTGGGCAGAACCCCAGAGAGGAGCCAAGTCAGTGACCGATGAACGAGGAAGGTCAGTAGTGAGAAGTGGGACTAAAAACATCTGTCATAGCAAGAAGTCAAGAGAGAATGTCTAAAGTTGATAAACCAAAAACACAGAGACTATAAACATATCATTTAGAAGCATGGAGTTAAATCCCCAGGAAATCTGAACCAAAAATATTTTATGAAAGCAGTTGTCCCTAGGGAGCAGCAACAACTCTTTAGTAGCAGTTTATTAGTAGAATTTTAGGTATTTAATTTTTAGCTTTTATTATTGGTAAATTATATTTTATTCATTTTGTCTGAAAATACAACCAAAATTTTACTTATTAAGTCAGGGCAATAACTTATTTGACAGTGTTAGTCACCGACAAGATGTGGAATCAAACAAATCTACCGTAATTTGACCAGAATTCCTTTCTCCTAACAGAAACAAAAAATAGTATTGTTAGTAAATGTATCGTTTCAGTTATAAAACATTTGCTTATATGTGTATATATGTGTATACTAAAATGCTAGCCAAAATACCTTGCTGTTATTTTGTTTTGTTTATTTTATGAGACAGGGTGTCTGTGTGTATCTCTGGCTGTTCTAGAACTTGTTCTACAGACCAAGCTGACCTCAAACCCAGAGATCTGCCTATCTCTGCTTTCCCTAGTGCTGGGAAGACTTCCACTTCCACTTAGCCTACCTTACTGTTTCTATGATCAATTTAGCAGCCAGAGAAACCCCTATAAACCTAAATAAACAGGAAGGCTGTTTAAGAAGTGCACTGAGTAATGAATTTAACTCATGCACTAGACACTATTGTAAGTAAACTGATGACATTTAAATTTGGCTTGAGACCTGGCAGAACTTATGAGATTAAAAACAAAGTCCACTGTTAATTTTTATTAGAGGTAATAGGCTCTGGAGTGAGACTGTTTCCAAAGAAATCTGATGTTTTATTCCAACCATTTTGAAAGAGAGGAAATCTTTAACTTTCCTACTATTTCTGGATACAAACATGGCAGGTGTTGATAGAGTGCACTTCACTAATCTTCTAATTACAGAATAAAAGAGATCAGAAGCCTTGGGGCAGGGAACTGAGGGCTTTCTTTGCATGACTTACATTCTAGTTAGTGACACTCTTTATGTCCTCGAATACGGTATCAATCCATAATTACAGGTGATCTTCTTAATCCAATATAGACATGACAAGACATACTAAGAACAGAAATGTAACATTGCTTGTACAATATAAACAAGTTATAAAATTTAATGTGGGTCAGTATAGAGTACTTATCTCTCACATGAGAGGCCTCAGTCCAATCCTCAGGAAAAGAGAAAAAGAAAAAAAATGTATATATATATGTATGTATGTATGTATGTATGTATGTATGTATGTATATAAGCAAAGGTCATGTATCTGATAGATATAAAATTTTTTATCATACCAATTTTATAAATGATTTTAAATTCTTTACAGAATATCCACAGGGAACAAAGTTACAATCCTCAGATTATGTCATGAGGTATCACTTTAAATTGGCTAATTACTATTTTCATGTGTAAACACTTGTGAGGGGAAAACCCCACATTCTTTCCAAATATAAATGTGACCACTTGGCCACCTAATTAATAGCTGATGCCAAATAATAATGAAACTCTGTCTAAAATAACTGTCACAAAGCCAAAAGCAGACAAAGCAATTATATAAAATGGTTCATCAGAATGCTAGAAAAGCCATGATTTAAATAAAAATGAATATAGGTTTTATTAGCATGAATGAAAAGAAAATTAGACCTTTTTCTTTAACATATTCCTTTAAATTCAAGTGTGATCTAACATCACTGCTCTAAATTAAGTTAACTTTTTCCTGTTTGAAGGCTTCTCTAACTTGGTGAAGGGAGGCTTTGAAAAATACACCTGGTAGACTGGAGAGCGAGCTGTTTGCAAACACATCATGCCAGATTTGAACACAGTATTTACTTAAAACTTAACTAAGCCGGTTATTTTCAGTTTGGATATCATAAAACAATTTTCAGTTTTATCTCTGTTGGTGATGTTTTGTTCATGATGGAATGTCTAGAAGACAAATTTTCTCAATAATGTTTTTTCTTCCTTTCCTTTTGAGGTATTTATAAAACCAAAAACAATTATTTCTAGGTACTTAATTCCACCCTCCAGGGCATGAAGTATGTCTGTTATCATACAGAACACCTAGATTGCTTTTAAACTCAATGATAATTAAGGAACATCAAAGTAAACCCAAGCTGTTTCAGAGGGAACCTGCACCTATCATCTTCTGGCTACTGAATGACAAATTTCTTGTCCCCTGGAGTTCCACCAAGAGTTGTTAGCTGATTTTTCCCCTCCCCTAAACAATATAATGTTCTTTCTTAACATAGCCTTTACTCTTTTAGGGATCAGATAAGTCTAAGCTTTAAATGTAAACCACTGAAGGCAAAGAAAGCAAGGCCAGACACATGCAGCTACAGAAAACTTAAAAGCTCCTCCATGGCCAAGGCAAAAGAAGCAACGAGCAGAAGGAAAGATAACTCACAGAATGAGAGGAAAACATTTAAATTTCTGATATGACAGTAATATCCAAAATATATAAAGAACTCCTAAAACTCAAAAACTAGCAAAACCTATGTAATCCAATCTTAAAACGGACAAAATATCAAAAAGGGTCCTATGTCTACCTATCACACTCAACCCAAGAGAGCTGAGGCTAGAGGATAAATGGAAGCTACAGCTGGCTCAAGTCCATAACAGCTACTAGAAAGACTGAGGCAGAAGGATGGGAAATCCATGGGTCTAAAGCCAGCCTACGCAACTTCGTAAGACTTTGTCTTGAAATAAAACACATAGGAGCTGGACACACAGCTCCGTGGTAGAGTGATTATCTCAATGGCTGAGGTCCTAGATCTAATATCAGTACTGGTAGGTGGGAGGCTAAAAAGGAGCATCATTCCATTCCTAGATTTCAAGGCCAGTAGAGACAACAAAACCACAGAAGAGATATGTCACCTCACAGTTGTTATCACCATATTTATCATAAAATAACAGCAGGCATTGGCGACAACATGGACACACAAAATACAACACATAGACACTCTTGGCAAGAGCATAAAATGGTACAAATGTTATTAACCCCACCCCCAAAAAGGCAATTTCTCAAACTACAAAAGGCAGACTACCACATGGTATGATCCAGCAACCCTACGTAATAGTGTTATCCAGAAGGACTGAAAGAAGGAGGGAAAGAAACGCAGGGGTAAAGTGAGACCACGTTTTGGGGTTTGGTTTTTGTTTGTCTGGTTGGTTGGTTTTGCTTTATTTTTGACAACATTCCAAAACTGAGAACAAGGAAAATATTATGTAAGTTGGACTTCATCAAAATTAAAATGATAGACAGTGTTAGGAATGTTTCTGAGGGCCACTGTTGCTCACTGTCACTAGTATTGAGTTAACATTTAACATGTAATAACATCTTGTCTGGAAAAAAACATTCTTAAACTTCTTTCAAAAAATTTTAAATTGTTTCAAAGGGCATCAAAAATATAAGAAGACAGCTCACTGAATGGGAGAAAGTATTTGCAAATCTTGAATCAGATAGAGGATTGTAACCACACCGTATCAACAGCTTTTATACCTCAACTATAAAAAGACAATCTAGGGGAAGTGAATACCTCAGCAGGTAAAGGTGTTTGCCACCAGGCTTGAAATCCTGAGTTCAACCCCTGAAACCCACATGGTAAAAGAGAGCCAACATGCAACACGGGACACATAGTCCTAACTTTTACCACATATGTATTTTTTAAGACCACAAGAGGTTTTTTTGGTTTTTGGTTTTGGTTTGTTTTTCTGAAGACAACTCAAATGGACAAAAAGAAGGCCACATGATCCAACAATTCTTCTTAAAGGTATACATCCAAGAGAAATAAAAACATCTGACACTCTCCCAAATAAAGTTCTCAGCAGCATTATGCATAATAGTAAAAAATCCATAAATTGATGATGCTAAAAGAAACCGTGTATCCATATAATGGGGTATTATTAATGTACATTTTAAAGGGTGATTACATGGTGGTATGTGAGGTATCTCACAATAAAGCAGTTAAAACTAAACCACTAGGACTTATATCACCAAGCAGTTGTGGGGAGGCAGCCATAGAGATTACCAAACTGGTTGTTAGGCTAATAGGAATGAGCAGGCAGTGCCACAAAGAGAAGGAAGTGTATGCACAGAAACGCCGTAACTGAAGCCATTATAGTGTATGCTCACTTTAAACTCTGCTTTCCAAGGCAGACATCCCCAAACACTGAGTGGGTCAAGATTAGACACCAGAACCAATGGCATTCATGGTGATTCCCTGCCTTCTCCTCAACAATGAGGCTGAGCTGGGTGGCTAGTGAACCCCAGGGACCTGCCTGTCACTGCCTTCCCAGCCCTGAGAACAGCAGTGAAAGGTGCCACGCTGGCTGGCCCATTATACATGTTGGGGAGCAAGGTCAAGTCTTCATGCTCCTGTGGGAGGTGCTCTACCAACTGAGCTCTCTTCCAGCTCTGAGAGTTCATTATGATGTTTAAAATGAAATCTTTTCCACTCTACATATCCAAGTATTTGTCTTTATTATTATGTGAAAGTGACCTGTAATCATTCCTCTTCTCCTCCATATTTCAGCAAGCATGAAAACACATGTATAAAAACCAGGTGATAGCCACACTGTGCTATGGCAGCCACAGCAAAGCAGGAGCACAAGGAGATTCACGTGCTCCATTTTAAAACCAGATTTATAAAACATACAAATCCCCGTTAAAACATTTTTCACGATTTTGCAGTGACATTGTAAAAATTATGAGAGGTAAGTAACATAATCATTCACATATCTTTATTCCATACAAAAATAGTTGTAATGCACCATAATAGTCATCAGAAATAACATTTTCCCCTCCGAGGTTAAAGGAGAAAAGAAGACTTTCATTCCTGTCGAAGGTATTCAATTTTCCCCTCAAATGAAGTTTAGATGAAAACAATGGGACTGACAAGCTCCACAAGGCAGATCTTGGCAACTCTCAACTCTGTCTATCTCCTTGGCTGGTTAAGCAACATTCCTTCACTAACTGTTGGTCTTCGCAATAACTCCTACAAAGCTCATTGCTGCCTCTGACAGCCTATCCCCCATGTTGCGCATTTATTCCTGGGATGCATATCAACATGTGGCACATGTCCTTGACATGCACAGAAGAGCTGCACCCCAGGACAGCAGCATGCACGACAATAGTCTCCACTCTTGCTTCTTTGTGGTTGCTGGGATGTAACGGAGAAATCTAATAACTGTGACAGTGGGGCCTTTCGGGTTCTCCTTGCCTTTGCAGACAGGGAAGCTGCACAGACGCTAATGAAAGGTTAAATGAATAGGGATAGCTGACAAGACATACAATAAAGAAGGAGCTTGGTAATCCACAGACACTGAGCAGAGATCAAGCAGAGAAAGGACAGCACATTGCCGAGTCACAATATGTAAAACAGCTTGCTATACACAGAGGCTGTGTGTCTGGGTACACGTCTGGCTTTGGACTAAGGGGAAAAAAGATACTAAAAAGGAATTTCAGTATGGGGCACTTTTGGCAAATGTTAAGGTCATAATAAGAGAAAAATGTTTTTGTGTGGGCTGTTACATCTCTGTACTAAACACACAAAGAGCAGGGACAGTGAACTCATGAACCCCAGGTACAGGACAATACTGTACATTTTGATAAGTCTTAAATCCTGTATGTAGAAGACAGACTTGACGTGATTCTCACTGGTTACACACACATGCAGTGACTCATTTAGCAGTTCCACATCCTGCCTTCCATGTGGAGGGATCCCTGATAATGGAGTTCTGGTCCTTAGCTTGTGTAATCGATTACACTTCAACTGAAACCCGCAAGTATCTTGGACTCTGTAAAACTGCCAGCAGTTGCTATAAAGAACTTACCAGGCTGGCAATTTGTAAATTTCAAAACAAAGACCTTATAATTTCAAGGGGCTACAACTGTGAAAGCGCTTTAACCAGAACTCTTGGTTGCAAAGCTTAGCTTTGGCCTGTCTCCCCACACCTTCAAGGTTGTATTTCTGTAGGAACAAATCCTAAATCAGTAGACCAAAACAATTTAAATTACTTCTGGAAAAGTGAAAATGCTCCAGAATGTCTAAGAAACTGCAGTAAAAAGGACAAAATTTACATTGTCATATACATAATTTCTAAAGAAAATGGTACACTTCTGTTTTGGCAACAACTTTTAAAATGACATGTCTGTATTACTGCTCTTATGCATATTCATGAGTTAGAATATAGGCTCACAACAAATGGTAAAGGAATACTGAGAACGTGTTTTAAAACAAGGGAGGCTCTTTGAACACCCAAATTAAATTATAGCTGAACTTTTGAGTGGACTGAGGGTTCTAATAAGCAACAAATAAAGACTTTCATTGGCTAGCAACACAATGAGAGCTACTGTGCTAAGAAGACAAATCTGGGCAGTTTATATCCCTGGATATAAGATTTACTTAAATGGTAAATAAATGTCAAAGTAACATCCCTAAAAAGTAATATGTAAATAATGAAGATCAATCACCATCACTGATTATTTAATACAAACATATCACAAATGTTACTGGTTGGACTGATTAACAAATGCCAAACAGGAAGTAAGAAAACATTCAACTCTGATGTCTAAATGTAGCTTATTTACTGATTAAAAATATACCAAGTTTTAAAATGATTTGCCTTCTATGGTGACAACACAAAGCTTCCTTCTTTTGAAGGAAAGTTTTCTCCATAATCTGGAGTTGAATGCAGAACTACTTGGAAACATCATCCACAGGGAGAAGTAGCTGTCTCGTGACCTGGAGTAGGGTAGCATGCTCCTCAGGGGCTGGATGGGAAGCTGCTTTTAATGGCACCTGGAAGGTGGGCCTGACAACCTGAGAAGGGCTCCTTCAGCTGGCACACTGGCTACACAGTCTCAAACACTCAGAATGTTTGGTTGCACCTTACAGCATTCAAATCACCTACAAGGTAGTCCTAGAAAGCTTAGCTGATTCCTTAACTGTTTTCAATGGAAATTCTGTTGCTTTCACCACTGTGTACACACACACTGTGTGTGTGTGTGTGTGTGTGTGTGTGTGTGTGTGTTCGTGTGTGTCATGTGTCACCTCCAAGCCTAAACTCTAAGCCAGTTATTGTGCAACATTCTGACTGCCAGAGTTCTTTTTTTAAAAACCATAAGTATATCTAATAAAATCATGAGGCTCCCTCTAGCTCTTTAGAGAGCTTACTAACCAGCTATACTATGTAACTCCTGACCAGCAAGAGATGTTGCAGGAGAACAGCCGTTTTCAACTCTGTTTCTTGACAGGATGCAGATGGTAAATGAGACCATCTGCAGAGGAATTCAGAAAGCACCGCTCCTTTATACATTCATCACGTTAAGACTATTAATTGCTCCCAACCTAAGCTTTATGTACAAGGGCTCTATAGTGAAACTGTAACCTGTATCAACTATGCTCACCTTGTATAAAATGAATTTAAATCTCAAAAACCAACATGTAAGCATTTCAAAGAAACCCAACTTGTAACCTGCTCTCAATTTTAAAAGCCTACCTTTAAATTTAAAAAGGAAAACCTCAGAGAGAATAACCTGATCTATGAACAGGGTGTCTGTGGAATTTATGTAAAACAAAGATACTGATGGTAATTCATAGAAAAAATCTTCATGCACCATAATAATTATACACAATCCTGTTAATGACTTTTTATTGTTTAATCTTTTCAGCAATTCAGTATTGAATATTTGGGAATTGTACTTATTTAGAAGACTATAAATAACATAGTTGCAATATGCCATTGATGTTTTGTCCGTCTTCCAATAGCCATAAAAGCCACTATTACCCTGGCAGGTCAGGCCAAGCAAGTGAGTGCGAGCATTGCTAAATCAAACTCTTTATCCTTGCTGAAGCCACCTTTCAAACATTTACAAAATATTTAAAATAGCCCTGAGGCTTAACTCTAAATTTAAAGTAAGGGAAACCGCTAGCTTCATCACCTACTTTGGACTCCCTTAATCTAGGAAATATTCCCAGGAACAACAAAAAAGAATAGCTCCCTCTCCTCTCCCACCCCCACCCCCCCCTTTTTTTTTTGCCAATGTCCAATTTCTTCTTTTCTGAAAAGTTGTATTGTCCAATTTAAGTTGCTCTGCTAATTTCAGTCCCTCAAGGACTAACTTGGAAGGCAAATAAAATACAAGAAAAGATCAATTTGCTGGGAAAGATCAAATGAGAAAACTGTGGGGACAGCACCAGGTCAGCGCATGGAGAACTAAGCAGACCTGTTCTTCATTAACTGCAGCTCTCTGGGGACATCACACACTACCTGTCCGTGGGCTTTATTGAACCATCTAACCTGCCTCTCTGTTCCATTCTTCTGGGCCCAAGTGAATCATATCCTGCTGCTGACAAGTTAGCAGGGGACTGCGGCTGCAACATGAAAGTACTTTTCTTTCTTGTCTAAATCAGGCAGATTTTTGAAATGACAACACAGCACTGACTCATGACATGGCAAGATGAAATGAGAGGACTGGGCCGGTCTTGGAGCTCCGCTGATAAAAGTAATCAAATGACACTCATGGAATGCAAATTGGCATTCTTGACTGCAGCAATTGCACAACCAAGAAACATCCCTGACAGCAAGCAAGATTAGGACAAAATGTTATGTAAAGCACTGAACTCAGAAACTCTCACTTGAAAATTCAAACTGTAATACTTACATTTTAATATAGCAACAGTCAGCCCTGCTTTTTGCCTGCTCCTTTTTGTAATCACATATCCCTGCCTGACAGATAACTCACATCTCAGGCAGAAGAGGGTAAGTCAGGTATTAGCAATACACTACTACTATTAATATTTCCTCAATATTTTTAAAAGTCACATGAGGTTGGTTTTTACCCAAAGTTTTATATACAAACCCAACTTAATATTCTCAGAGGATTAGGGGGTCAAGGCATTTCAGACATGCTTCCAGAAAGATCCTCTACACAAAGTTCACATTCAGGTTTACTAGCCCTTCCCTCAGGTGAAGACATTCCTATGCTTTGGTAAAGTAATTAGCAGTCTGGATTTTAAATCCACTGCTCTCCGGGAACAGAAAGAGTACCTACAACTCAGAACTTCATTAAAACTGAACAAGTTTAAATGAAACGGCTGCAAATATGATATAAAATACAGAGCCTTTAAGGGCTCACAAAGGATTCTCGTGTGGATGATTCCAAAGAGCGAAAGGAAGTTCTATCAAACTTACACAAGGCTTAGTCTAGAGGAAAAGTTCAGAGCAGAAACACTTAGTGTCAGAAATAAATTCCACCTAAAGCATGTGTGTCTGTGCACAAAACCATCTAAACGTGCAGAATAGAAAACGGTGGGAGACAAATGGACTTAGCCACCGCTCAGTGATTAGTATATGGGAACAGCTCTGTTCACAAATAGTAACACTGGCCAGGGGAAGAAAAGGCATGCAACTGGCTTTTATAATGTTCTGTAAAATGCCGTTACAAGAAATTCTCCAGCTCTAAGCAGATACATTTCATATTTTGTTTTGATCCCTCACTTAAACACAGGATCCAACAACTACAAGTGTTCAAGAAGTACTTAAAAATTAATAAAACAGGTCACTTTCTGCCACTATAATCCTGGGTACACAGGACTATTTTATGATGTCTTTTGTACATCAGTTTTACAACAGCTTGACTCTAGGGTAAATGGGATGCATCATAAATCGCACGCTGCTTTCAAAACCTCTTTAATTTCTGTCAGCGTTACTGTAACCGCAGTCCTAGGTGCATTTTGTACGTGTGTGTGTGTGTGTGTGTGTGTGTGTGTCTGAATTTGACAGTACCATCTCCTACATTCCAGTTGTGACTTTGATCTCTGAAACAAGAGATGTCACATCAGGGGGAAGGGAAGGGAGAAAAATGTCAACCTGCTATCACCCCGTTTCTTATACATCCCATGTACACAGGACCCACTCTGTATCTGAGCCCCCAAGTGGGGCTAACAACAGCGACACTGGGTGGTAGGGAACTCCAAGAAAAAGCGTGGTCAAGCCCCATTTCTAACAAATGAGCTCCCAAAAGCAGACAGTGCTTCCCAGCTGCAGAGAAGCCAGTCCTTCCAGGGGTTGTGCTGGAGTCTCCCTGTGCTGTGCCATCCCGTTTCCTCCACCACTTGGCACTTACAAGTAGTTGGTTTTTTTTTTGTTTGTTTGTTTGTTTGTTTGTTTGTTTTTTAATCTTTGCCTCATCCCACTGGAGATTCCGTCTAGTTTTGTCCTGAGCTCCAACACCACTGTATTTTTTTTTTAATTCTGCCCCCCTTTCACGTCTCAAATCCTTCCGTCCATTCGGCATGTATGTAAACGCAGTGAGCTGGCTGCTTCAGAACCGCACTTCAGGAAGGCACACACGTGTCTGTCTAGCAGGATATGACTGGCCACATCTGCGTCCTCCGCAGCCGCACGGGCATCGCTGCGGTCCCCACGCAGGCCGCGCCTGGGCCCCCTGCACCCTCCCTCCCCAGTGCCCAGCCGCAGCTCGGGGCTCTGAACAGGCCGGCAAGTTGGGAAAGTTGCCGCGGGATCCGGCAGCTCCGTGTATCCCGGGTCCCCACGTCCCGCGCCCTCTGGAGTCCCCAACTGCCCGCCGCTCACCTAAGGCGCAGGGAAGCCCTCGCTCCCGTCTGCCCGCCCACCCGCCCGCAGCCACCTCAAAAACTTGGGGCCAAGTTGAGGGGTGGGGGTGGATTTCGGGAGCGCCGCCGGCTGCCCGCCTCCTCGTGCCGCCGCACTAGAGGAGAACGCGGCCCTCCGTGGCCCCGGGGCGTCCCGCCCGGCTCTGTCCCCACCCAATGCAAACGCAAGCGGAGAGGAGGTGGCAACTTCTTACCGTCTCGGCAAGCTGGTCCTCAAGTGCAGCCCCCACCTCTTGGTCTCCTCTTAGCGGCCGCGCCCCTCGGCCGCCTCAGCTCTCCACTCGGCCTGCTCCCTCCCCACCTGGCCGCTCCGGGCCATGCTCGCTGCCCGCGCCACTCCCCACCCGCCCACGCGCGTGCACTCTCGCCGCTGCCCCTCAGCGCTCAGGTGACTCATTTACACCCGCGCCCAGGGTCGCGCTCGCTCCCTCTAGCTCAGAGTTGTCCCAGGAGGGGGGCTGCTGGCAAGGCGAAAGAAAGCCACAGCGTGCGCGCGCCAAAGCCACAGCGCGCGCGCGCTGTGAAAACGTCTTCTCTCTGGCCTGTGCATGTAAAACCCCAGATTTCCCACCTGTCTTAGCCTCTCCTTTATATGTGTTCAGGAGTGGTTCCATCTATGAAGTGAAGATGGCGATGTGTGTGTGTGGGGGATGACGTGTGCTCTGTAGTGTCATGTGTGAAGTTCTGTGGTGTATGTGTGCTTCAGAGTGTCATGCTTATCAACCTTGTGGGTTCCAGAGCCCACATTATGGAAAAAAATTACAAAAAAGCTGAACCCCAAGAGGAGAAAATCTCTGTTAATATCGGTTATCCTACTGAAAAGTCTTGAGAAACTGTGAGTTCTTGCCATCTCAGAAAGCAGGATGACTTAAACACCTATCATTACAATGGCCAAAACAAAGGTACCACTCCTTGTCTACCGGGGTGGTAGATGAAAATCCATGCTGAGACTCGGGAAAGGAAGCTGAGCTGGACTCTCCCACCAAAGAAACAACTACCTCCACAAGGCAAGTATGGGCATTCCATGGGGAGGAAGAGGTCCACCTCCCGATTTTCATCTGGCCTTGCTCCCATGTATCAAGTTAATGTTTTAGCTCAGTGAAAGTAATTACCAGCCAGGCTCTGCAATCCATCATTCACCCTGGGCATTCCTGCTGATTCTTTCTTTGGTCTCTAGGACCCAAGAATCTCTTCTGTTGATCTGTAAGTGCAAAGGAAAGGTTTGGTTGTTACTAGTTTCTTGCTATTCTAAATTTCTGCCAAGTAATTAGACTAGAAAATGAACTATTTTCAAGTTTTTTAATTGAAGCTATGGGGGTTAGAGTAGTCATAGCCTCTAACAAAAATAAGATTAAAACCATACATCTTTGATGCCCCTCCTCCCACACACACACCTCTTCCAAGTAGAATGGACAAATGTAATCTGACTCTAGACAGTGAGCTCAGGGACTTGATCCAAATCATCCTCCTTCTAATTTAGGTCATTTGGCAAGAATACCTTAGTAAATTAGCAAACTGCATATAAATTTACAAAAGGTATTCCTATATCCTCATATCATCCAAAAGAAAAGCATTATTGGAATCCTCACTGCATAGACAATGAGTGGAAAGTTCAGAGGTTAGATGCACTATCCCCAGGAACACATTTCACAGGTTACAAAACAAATTTACCCACTCAAAACATTAGGCTTCTATACATCTTTCCACTTAACTATAATACAGGACAGCTTACATGAGTTCTAACCAGGAGTAATATCCAAAATTGATTAGCTCTTTGGCGTTCATCACACACTAGGCATTGTTTATTTTACATACTCCACTAAACTACAGACGTGACAAAGGCATTCTAAAATTCCCCCTCAATGCTGCCTACCATGCAAGTCTGTTTCCTTTACATAAGTACATTGATTAGCAATATAAATACAAGTAAATATAATAAATTTATAGATACATATGTATGCATATAATATATAAAAGACCTATGTCGTAATAATCACAGTAATGGTAAGTTAAAATACATCAGTTTAAAACATTCTGTTTTTGGTGATCAGAAACCCTATGGATATAGGATCTGTGGCTATACACACTACCAATCTAAACATCAAATGGCTGTGTGTGACAGCTAGCTTGTTCAGACAATGCTTCATTTGACAATGGACCATGAGAACACGGTGGTCCCACAGACTGACATGAAGCAATTTTTATAAAATGATCTAATGTACACATAGTTGAAAAAGAAAAAAAAGAAACTGAAGGACAAGAAAACAAAGGCCTTATTGTTGGAGCAAAATATTGATGGTAAATTATCTGCTTACAAATAAATCTATGATTAAAAAGAAGAAGGAGAGAAACCAGAAAAACTACTACAGACACATTTGTGCCTGAGGAGGAGGCAGTCCTCAGAAGGGCTTGAGAGACGGTGCTAAGCAAATGGGCATCTTCATCTTGTCACACCCACGGACGACTTTCCAGGATGACAAGATATGATTCTGACATTGTTTAGACTTCAGCTCTTATATTAGCTTTTAATCAGAAAAAGGTTTTAAATAAAAAATGTCTTGACAACAGTCAAATAATCTTGTACAATGTATCCATATATTAATCTAAGTATAAGATTCAAACATTTAAAAATAAGTTTTAAAAAATGCAAAGATTCAGTAACTTGATTAATTACTAAAGAACTACCCAGTACTCCCAGAGCTCCGAGGGACTAAACCACCAACCAAAGACTACACATGGAGGGACCCAGGGCTCCAGATGCATATGTAGCTGAGGATGGCTTGTTGGACACCAAAGGGAGAAGAGCCCTTGGTCCTGAGAAGGCGAGATGTTCTAGTATAGGGGAATGATAGGACAGGGAAGAGGGAGTGTGTGGTTGGTGAGCAGGGGGAGGGGGGAAGGGTTAGGGAGTTTTGGGGGAAAGCAGAACCAGGAATGGGGACAACATTTGAAATGTAAATAAAGAATACAAATAATTAAAAAACCGATCTACGTGCAGAGAGCTTACAAAGTCTACAGTAGTTTGTTATAATGCCCCAGGTCCTCAAAGTCACACACCATTCACTCACCAACTCACCACGGCTTTAGGTTTGTAAACTCCACTCATAGAAGTGCACCCTATGTATGCTTGATTTTCAGCATCTCTACTGTGTTCTTTTTGTATCTTTTCTGTGTTCAGATGTTTTTAAATATAAAAATATCTGTTCTGGTTGGCTACAATATGCAGAACAGAAATACGCTGTATAGTCTTGTGACTTAGGAGCAAGATAATGTATCACATAACCTTAAGGAATAGGCCACACCATCTAGGACTGTGAAGATTATTCAGTGATGTTCACATAACAATTCAATCTAAATGTCGTGGCATGTTCCTGAGGTTTAGCGACATGAGAGCACAAATAACACCACACCTCTCTTTGTCATTGAATGAAACCAAGGCACCAGGATCTACAAACAGAACAAGCAACATCTTCTTTGGTGTATAAAAATTAACTTCATTACACATACTATTTTTCTTATTTCCACTCTGTATAATTATACACAACCTGAAAGGTGTGCTAAAAAGGAAGAAGTCAGCTGTAATCCCAGAAATGAGAGATGCTGAGATCTGCTTTTCCTCCTAGCCATTTCCTCTGATAGACTATTCAAAATACTTCCCTTCCCACAGAAAGCTGGAATACTATCGTGATGGACAGTAGTAAGATAGATAACACAGTCTAGAAGAAATGGATTTCATTGCACTTACAGCATTGGCTCAAACTCCTAACTAAAGATACAAGGCAAACTGGAGGATCTATGTATTAAACTCCTTTGGAAAACTAAGAAAGGAGGCAACCTAACTACTCAAGTGTGACACCCATAAAACAAGAATAAATAAGAATCTACAGTGAGTACAGAGAGGTACCCCCTGTTGGAATTGGTTTTGTTCCTCAAAACCAGTTTTTTACTTTCTATTTTAGCATTGAAACTATAAACTCTTAATTATTTTATCAATGAGAAATTTAGCTCAGTCCCAAAAGTGGGGGTGGGCATAAAAAGTCCTGTTTTCTTCTCAAAATTACTGTCAGAGAACACTAAGGAAATACTACCTAAGTGTAGCACGTACGCCTTTTCCCCCTTCTTGCACAGCTATGTAGCCTTAGCCCTCTAGTACATGAAACAAATAACTTACAAGGAAGGTCAAGTGCAGATTGATCAGCTCTGCACATGTGAAAATGGACTTCAACGGAACCAGTGGCCTGCAGTGATAGGAGCCCCTGGGACACAAATGTGTTTTAAACATTTTCATTGATCATGTATGTATGTCAAATGTACCTGTTTAAAACACACTCATATAGAAGAAAAATGCTTTTTGTACTACTTACCACTGAGTAAACAAACACAAGTTTTAAATAATTTTCAGTGCAACAGACCTGGAATTTTATTCACCACAGCCTAGTGATTTTAAACGTCCTGTGACCCTCTTAAGTGCTGCCAACATCAACATCTGGTACCTGCACAAAGAAAACAGATTCTAAAGGATTCTTCAGAACCCTTTCAATTTCATCATATGCTTAATATGTTTCTAAGATTTTTTCTCTTCTTTCTGATACAGCAAAACATAAGTACTTTTTTAAAAGAAGTAAGAAACTGTTCTAAGAGATAGCTGAAGGTTGAAAAAATAAGTATCTGAAATCGAGTTGTTGCTTATTTCTTCACCCCTCTAAAGAGTTTATAAACAGGGATCTTAAAAAAATAAAAACTAAAAAATAAACAGGGATCTTTAATCTGATTAAACTTCTGAGTAGGACCACCCCCTACAAATACATGAATATGAAGAAGAGACACTGAAACCCAAAGCATAGCCTCCACGCATGTATTTCTTCTTCCTCTTGTATTTTCTAGCACAAGGATTATTTTATGACCACACCGTTCAAAGATTGTAAGAAAAATGATCATATCACTGTGGAGGACTATGACATACACTGTTTTCCAAAGCTATACACTAACAAACTGTGTTAGGAATCTCAAAAGAATCCAATAATTATTAACTAAACTAAAATACTTAATATAGAAGTTCAAATTGACTTCCAAAAAGTAAATCTTGCTATAGGGGAAATCAACTACATATCAAAAAGAAGTGACCTGAAGAACATTTTTTTAAGCTAAATAACTCTAAGATACCTTCTTTGGTTTAAAAAACTGTAGGAAAGTGTAGGAAGTAGGAAAACTACTTCCCGATTGCACATCATCTGAAATGAAAGAATCATCCCATACTGTGTACTTTCAAGACAGTTGCCTGGAAGTTCATGTCTATGGAAACCCCCTCCCTATCTGTGCTTCTGAATCAAGTCTGAATTATCACTGTGTAAGTAAATCAGCCCATAAAAATTTTCCTCTGTTTCAATATCATCAACTACTAATACACAGGACATACAATGGGGAGTTCACAGCTAATGCATCATTTTCTTTTCTCAAGCACTCATGCCACACCACATACC